>NC_056744.1:431842216-432182046 GCF_019279795.1 Protopterus annectens | reverse complement strand
AAAAGGGGAAAATTTTTCCCATTCATTTTAAATTTTTGGTCCGCAATATTCTATACATACGAGGGTGCTGAGGTAATGCTTTTAAAATGTTTTCCCATGGGAATAACACAACCTTGCAAGGCACCTGGTCAATTACAGTGTCCTTCTGTAATTGTTGCTGTTTCAAGGACACTGGACTGTTCCGGTACAATAGTCAGTTCATTTCTTAATACGTTCCTTTGTCTCTCTGGTAAGGAGTTGTACTCTATCTTTGATAGTGCTCACAAGGCCATCCTCCTCAGGGGAAGGGAGGATGTTATACATGTACATACATTTATTTTTCTGTAACCCAGCAGATAATTGATGCTGAGAGACATAACCCTGCTGAACTGGTTACTGCCAGGGTCAGAATTCGATCACACTGCAGCTATGCTTCACCAATTACATGCATGATCATTTCTACTGCCATATTGTACAGTACAATTCAATACATTATATAGTATTTTGCTTCTAAACTGGCACTTCATATGTGCTTCTATATATATTTTTCTAACAACATCCATCCGGACGTATGCATGTTGTTCCGTCCTTTACCTTGACCGTGTGTAGTTGGCCATCCGGAAATGCTGCTCTCCACATGTGATGTCCCACCTTCCCCTTCTGTGCCTGTGGCACCCTGTTAGGATGTCCTGTTTGGTAGGCACATGTTCCGCTATATGTGTTTGACTTCTCTGCATAGCTAATCATCGGTGCGGTGGTTCAGCAACCCGACTTGTCCACATGTGTACAGTTATGTGCACCGTGGCGTGTGCAAACCTATATGGTTTGGACGGGTACATACCACATGTGGGATGTACACATTCTGCAGACACATTCACATGCAGCCATTTCTATATCTGTACCTGAGGTGGGTTGGTGACATGTGGGGTACATATTTGCACGCGTGGCACTGGCTAAGACAATACTTCTTACCACATTTCAGGTATGCCCATTGTGTGTAGGTGTGTAGCTGCACAGGGATGCTAGCTGGTTTGGGTGCACAGGCGTACATGGGTGGGACTTACATGCTACATTTGGGCTACTTTGTATTACATTTGCATGCATGGGTTCTGCTTCTGGATATTACACTTAGACATACCCCGTCCTGTGTATGCGACAAACACGTGGCTGGGTGTGGGACATGTTGCTCTGCACATGTTTGCCTGTGTTTAGGGTTTCTTGGTTCCTTCCTGTTGTTATGTCGACACAGCTACCCGGTTGTGTACTCTCACTACTGCTTGTGACCATTATGGTTGACACCTTTTCCAATGCCCATAGTGGGACATGTTTTGTGGAAACATCGGATTTTGCAGGCCAACACATACCCACAGCAAGTGGTGTTGACAGATCTTCAGTTGTTTGCCATTATATACGCTTATTCTGGTAGCGTTTGGGTTCCTTATTCGGTTTCTGATGCCATGTATGTGTTTCATAGACAAAATATATGTTTTATGCTACTATTACAGGTGTATTGAGTGAATATTTTTGCACAGGAATCGCAGGTCATTTGCCATGTTTCGATTTTTGCCGGGACACAACTGTCCATTGAGGGACTGTCCAGAGCAAAGTGGGACAGCTGGTAACCCTGGTGACCATGCCCATGTCGCTACTGGGGTTGCCACCTTTTCCGATGGCCAAGGTGGGACATTTTCGGGACTCACATCAGATTTTACAGGCTGACACATACCCACAGTCACTATATAGCATAAAACTTCACTTGTTTGCCTAAATGTAAGCTTATTGTTGCAGCAGTTTGGTTGCTTATTCTGTTTCTTGTGACATTTAGGTATTTTACTTACGGAAATAACCGTTTCAGACAACCATTACATTACATACGGGATATCATGTTGTCCTACAATCTTAGCACATTTGCCGTTTTTAAGATTTTTTATCGGGACACAACTGCCCATGGAGGACTGCCCTCGCAAAGTGGGACAGGTGGTAACCTTAGTCGCTACTCCTATGTCGGGTGTGGCGCTGACATGCTGCGGTACACCTTCTCTGGGTATGCCCACTGACGGTGCATTGAAGGACGAACACAGTGTGTTACGCGTATCCTTTGTTCCTTGGACGGGTACACTTGGGCTACGTGGGTTGTGTTTGCTTCTCCATTTTGTTGGGACGGGTACTATGTTGCATACTCTACATGCGTTTCATTCTGCACGGGCCCTGGCTGCTGCCATTACTATTATGGGCGGACCGTGGCAGTCAGCACATTAGGTTGCTCATCGCCTGCCGGCTTAGCCACGCCTCCGGACGCATCCTACTTGGGCTCGCTCACGTACACTACGCACGTGTCTGTGGTTGCGGCGCGCTTTCATTACTATGCATATGGCGCTACTACGCCGACTGTTCACTGCACCGCCGGCGCAGGCCTTACACCGGCCCTGCGCCGAGCTTCATGAATCCCGGGGTGTGTGTGTGTGTGTGTGTGTGTGTGTGTATGTGTGTGTGTGTGTGTGTGATATAGACAACATGTGTGTACATATATGCGGTGTCTGTGTGTATACATTTATGATTTATGTTTATATGTCTTTAGCTTCATGCACATGATAAATTCATAAATCTGTTTTCCTGCCATATGTAGTAATAGTATAATAATAAAGCAGTGAACCTATTTGTCTACTGTAAATTTCTATTTTATATGTCTTGGTCTGTCAAAAATACTCATGAAATAGGAGTCTTTGCAGACACTTTTCTTATTTCTGTGTGCAAAACAGTTTCTTGTTTTTCTTGTTTACTATTGCAGTTTTATGTATTTTATCTTGATATGTCTTTACTTTCCTCATAAGCTTTCTGTCTCTTCACGACATTTTTCTAAAAAGCCATTTTTCTTTGAAATTTTCTCTTTATTGTATGCTTTTGTTCTGCTTCTTCCTCTTTTGTCTAGAATAGCTCACTTGTGACCAAATAGCATAATTATATCTCAAGTACCCACAGGCTTACATTTCACAAATAAAGTAATTTACCACATCACCACTCCCCACCCACACACATACATCTCTCTCTCTCTCTCTCTATATATATATATATATATATATGTATATATATATATATATATATATATATATATATATATATATATACGTACATATTTATCTACATCTTTATATATATATATATATATATATATATATATATATATATATATGTATGTATGTATATATATATATATATATATATATATATATATATATATATATATTTAGTAATTTCATGTTGGCCCATTTCCCACCTCTACATAGAATTTCACATAATCATAGAGATCCACAAATAGAAAATGTTAATAAAATAAAATACATAGTGTAGGTAGTAAGGATATCATATCCAGTGACTGCAGCTGTTATGTATTTATTTAGCTGATATTTGCTAATCAAATAGTTAGACATGTCTGAGGACCCTCATTATGTCTTATGACTCTTATCACCTGCATCTGGAGACTGAAGTACAACAGATGGAGTTATCATATACTCATAATACTGCCCAGACAATAGACCAAAAATATAAGTCCAACTTTATGTTTAAACCATGAAATATTCTTAATACTGTATGTTACAGTGACATGATAACCAAATGTTTCACATTTAAGACAAATAGAACAGAGTCCACAATGAGTTTATTTTTTAGAGTACCATGTAGAAGGGCAAACAACAACAAAATTACAATATAATACATATCTCTAGCTAACACATAAAAGATTCACAAAAAAAAAAAAAAAAATTTCATCTGCTTTTACTGTACTTGTGTTTTTACCTACTTCTTTTTACTTTTGCATCATCTTAAAATACTCAATTGTATTTATTACTGCTTGGTGTAACTCATTCTAAGCCTTTTGGTTTAAACACTTGGGCTTCGGACCAGTTAGTTGTTTTGCACTGAGAGGGTTTGTGGTCTGCACTGTTGTGGCAGAACAGGTAGCTTACATCCTTCTAGGTTGAGAACTGCTGATTGAGGGCTCAGTGTCTGTTATTCTAAAAGTGTATTAATTCTGGTTTAAGCACTTGGGCTTTCAAGCCAGTTATTTTACATTAAGAGGGTTCGTGGTCTGCACTCTTGTGGGAGGAGAGGCTGGACTCTGCCCTTCTGAGCTGGGAATTTCTGGTTAAAGGCTTATAGTGCATGCATATCTGAACTGTTCCTTACTGAAGTTGGTGCGCCTTGTTTGCTGTGGCATAGACTGGATTCGGGCCTGCTGGATCTAGCTTTGTTTGCGTAACTTGAGCACTAATCCAGACATTCTCTAAAGTATGCAATGGTATTTATTACTGCTTGGTTGTAACTTGATTAAAGTGTAGCTATCATTCAAGTCTTTTGGATTAAGCACTTGGGCTTCAGAACAGTTGTTTTACATTAGGAAGGTTTGTGGCAAGCACTGTGGTGGCAGGACAGGTAGCTTTCATCCTTCTAAGTTGGGAACTGCTGATTGAGAGCCCAGTGTCCAAGTGTATTAGTTCTGGTTTAGGCACTTGGGCTTCAGGCCAGTTATTTTACATTAAGAAGGTTCGTGGTCTGCACTCTTGTGGGAGAAGAGGCTGAACTCTGCCCTTCTGAGCTGGAAATTTTCTGGTTAAAGGTTTATAGTGCCTGAATATTTGAACTGTATCTTACTGAAATTGGTTCACCTTGTTTGCTCTAGCATAGACTAGATCCAGGCCTACTGAATCTAGCTTTGTTTATATGCTTGTTGTTTGTTTGCTTGTTATTTCCCTGGAAGCTAATTCCACCTAATACGCAACTTCTCAGCGCTTCTGTGGATCACTAGTGATATCTGCATTGCTTACTGTACTTATTTCCTTGTTTCACTTGAAAGAAAGTTACTGTTTGTCGTTTTTGCATTTAGTTACTTGTAACACATTGCACTCAAGTTACCTGGCACTTGCTCACTAAAGCAATTATATAAGTCAGCACTAAAAATTAAAAGCACTACACCCTCACTCCCCACTGGCCCTTGTTTTCAATTAAGGATTTCCCAATATTATTCTAGCATGTCCAAAGGTCAGTTGTCAATCTCCTCTCGGTCCAGCTGGTGAATCTGGGAATCTTGAGGCAATGTTATAACTGCCTCATGTACACAGACAACCCTCTCCTCCTCCCACATAACACAAATACTTGTAGAGATGCAGCTATTTAGCCAAATTGGAGGCTGAGCTCTCTCAACTCAGGACTGGCAAGACCAGACAGGAGGAGAAGGCAACTACACACACCACAAAACCAGCCTCACATAATGCTACCACTCCACTGAATCAAACACATAAACACACAAAGACATACTCGAGGCTCTGAGTAAAATTTACCTAAACAGCAGAGGCCTCCAAAGCAGACACCCAAACAACTGCTACCTCAAGACACCCCACAAGCAACACATAAACCACAAAAGCAGTGTGCAAAGCAGTCACAGCCCTTAAGGCCAAATACAACACCAAACATACTTGTCATAGGTGACTCCATAGTCAGACACACTGACGTCCCACTCACCAGGCTGAACAAGGAGAGGGTCACAGTAAGCTGCCTATCGGGCGCTAGAATCCGCCACATAACACAAGCACTGGTCACTCCATGGCAAGTACAAATATGACACAGTCATTGTCCATGCTGGTGTGAACGACCTGAGACGCACCTCCCTGGACTACATGAAAAGAGACATAGAGGAGCTCTCTGATTATGTAGCCCAGGCAGGTATGACCCTAACCCTGAGCAGTATCCTTCCTTCACCAAGAATGATGCCACAATATAGAGACAAGATGATCAGCTTTAACAATTGGCTTAATGTCTGGTGTCATTCAAAGGGGATCCAGTGTCTGTCTGCCTGGGATGACATGCTTGACAAGCCACGCTGCTTCGCAAGGGACGGCTTGCACCTGTCACCCCTGGGATTCCGGATATTGGCTAAGGCTCTTGCCACCCCCATAGTGCCTTTCTTTAGGCAAGGCTCAAATTCTAAACCTACCACCCTAGAAAACAAAAATGGGAAGAAACTGAGGGTAATGCTGCTCAATGCCAGAAGTCTAAATCTCAAAATGCACGCACTCGAGGCCCTTCTCAGTATGGAAAACATCGATGTCTGTGCTGTAACTGAAACCTGGTTCAAGGCTCCTGAGAGCACCCTGGCACTATTATGTTTTACCTCATATCATGCGTTCCGGCCCCAAAACCCGGACCACACCACAAAAGGAGGGGGTGTATCCATATTCATAAAGGATACTCACACCTCCAGGTTGGTGGCAATGCACGAAGCTTCGGAAACCATCCAGGTGCAACTAACCATAGGCAAAACTGCTCTACAAATTGTAGCATGCTACAGGCCACCCTCTCAAACTCAGGAACCCCACACAGCCTTCCTGAAGACACTAGAGGGTATAAATGTATCTCCAAACACCATCATATTGGGTGACTTCAACTACCCGAATATAGACTGGGAACATTACTCAAGCCCTAACTTTCTAGCCCAACGGTTCCTGGAGTTCATAAATTCAAATGCCATGGAACAGCTAGTCACTGTTCCCACGAGAGGAGAAAATATACTAGATCTCATTGTCACAAACATGGGGACAAAATGCTCCACACCGGAAGTATATCCCTCATTGGTGAGATCTGATCATAAACTAATCTCACTGGAAATCCACATCCGCCCCCACCCCAAGCAAAAAAGACCATAGTGAAGAACTTCTCTAAAGCAAACTTCACACTACTCAAGACTGGTGTGGTATCCTTGTCACAAACATGGGGACAAAATGCTCCACACCGGAAGTATATCCCTCATTGGTGAGATCTGATCATAAACTAATCTCACTGGAAATCCACATCCCGCCCCCACCCCAAGCAAAAAAGACCATAGTGAAGAACTTCTCTAAAGCAAACTTCACACTACTCAAGACTGGTGTGGTATCCTTCAAGGCCCCTGAGCCAGAGGAAACCACAACCCAAGCTGCGGAAGCCCTTACAAATGCCTTCTATGAACACCTCCAGGACTGCATGGATCAGGCAATCCCAAATAAAACCAAGACTCTTTCCACAAAGGGCAAACGTCCAGTCTGGTGGACCCCAGCCATTAACAAACTTTACAATAAGAGGAGAAAGCTATTACATGATAGAACAAAATCCATAAAAGGGAAGTCACCCTGATCATTATTAGTAAAAAATACGAGCACTCATAAAATCAACTAAGGCCAATTTTGAGAGAAAAATTGCCATGGATTCAAAGGACAATCATAAGGCCTTTTTCAGCTATGTTAGGAACCTGGGTGGAAACTCCCAGATATGCTCAGAATTAGTCCAAAATGATACAAAATCACTGAACCCACAGACATTGCCAACATACTGGCAGACAGGTCCCGTGCAAACTTCACCCCTCTCCCCTAAAGGAGAGATAACTATCCCAGCCGAGTGTAGCCTCCCGGACATCTCAAATGCGCAGGTGAAAGCTGCTCTCTCTAAAGCTAAAAACACAGCATCAATGGGACCGGATGGTGTCCCCGGCTGTGTGCTACACGAGCTAAATGAGGAATTAAACCCGCACATAAGGCAGCTGTTTAATCTTAGCCTTACCACAGGATACGTGCCCAAGGAGTGGCGTACGACAACTGTGGTCCCACTCCACAAAGGCGGTGCCTCTACGGACCCTGGTAATTACCGCCCCATAAGCTTAACAAGTCTAGTCTGCAAAGCTATGGAGAGGATCATAATGGAGCTCATAAACAAAGATATAGGGGACTTGCAGACATTGGACCCGACCCAGTTTGGCTTTGTCAAGGGAAGATCATGCCTTTTGAACTTGGTTGACTTCTTCGAAACAGTCACCAAGGCCATTGATGAGGGAAAGGCAGTCCATACAGCCTACCTTGACCTTGCAAAGGCTTTTGACACAATACCCCACTCGGGTATTGTAGAAAAACTTACCAGCTTAAATGTAAACCCATATGTCACAAGATGGGTTGCAAACTGGCTTAAGGACAGAACCCACAGGGTTAGAGTTGCTGGCGCTGTGTCAGACTCCAAGCCGGTCACAAGTGGTGTCCCACAGGGCTCGGTCCTTGGCCCCTATTGTTTGGCATCTACTTCTCAGAAGTACAGGCCAACATGGGAGGACTTTGGCTGACAAAGTTTGCAGGCGACTGCAAACTGGGCCATAGTGGAAAGTGCATCGGACACGGATATCCTTCAGAAGGGACTCACGGAAACAGATAGCTGGTGCCAGAGCCATGGCCTGAAGTTAAACACCAAAAATGTATAGTCATACCCTTCGGGAAAAACAAGGTAACCCCAAGCTACCATATAGGTGGCAATCCACTAAGCACAGAAGAGGTTATCAGGGACCTGGGGACCCAGGTTGACAGTGGCCTTTCTTTTGACACTCACATTGCTAAAGTGGTTAGAAAGACCTTCTACATTGCCCACCTGATCATGAAGGGATTCACATCCAGATCTAGTGAGGTCATTGTTCCCCTGTACTCTTCACTTATCAGACCAATGATCGAGTACAATGCCCCATTCGGGATGTATCTCACCCGACATCTGCAGCAATTGGAGAGACCCCAAAAGTTCCTCACCAAAAGGATAAAGGGACTCCAAAATCTGTCATATGCTGCCAGATTGAAGAAACTCCAGCTCTATTCAGTCGCATACCGTCTGCTCAGAGGTGACATGTGCCTGACATACAAGGCCATGTCCAACCCGGAATTAATGGACATGCTCCACCTCAAAAATCCAAATCCACCAAAACCACTAGAGCAAGCGACTTAAACCTTAGCACGGATATAAATAGGACGTGCTGGAGGGATAGATTTATCACTCAGAGACTCCCTATGCTGTGGAATAAAATCCTGGTCCATGTGAGGCAGAGCACCTCGCTGACTCTGTTCAAGAGAAATCTAGACCTGTGGATGGGAGATCGTAGGTTTACCCCAGGAATCATCTCTGTGTCACTGCTGGACAGAGGCACAACAAACTAATGGGCACAGTATTTTTTCATATAAGGGGTGGCGTAAGCCACAATAATTTGGGCTAGGCTTATAAATGTCTTAGGGCAGATAGCCTAGTATAAACCTATGAACCTATGAACCTATGAACATGCGGCTTGTATATTCTGATGAATAGCTCTAGAAACATGGAAGGAACTTCATAGATTGGGCTAATGCAACAGGAAGCAGAGTTAGGTAAGTAAGAAGATAGCAGATCAGCACTGAAGAAAGCCCTTGCAGAAGGTTATAAACAATTGCTACACAGACAGAAATTGCACACAGTAAAATGTGAACTGAAATTACCACAGGATCGTAGTAAAATAGTCAAGCAGCGTCATAGTATCTCCTGATAACAGAAATAATTCATCCATTATCTCTTGCGGTGGTAATTGCCCTCTCAGGTGAGGTGATCAAGTAATTTCAGTCAGGAGACAGAAAAGTTGTGTTCATTTCGAATTTGTTAGGCAACTTTGTAATCAAAGACTGCTTTATTTTTCATAAAGAAGAAAATAATTTAAAAAGGAACAGTAGGGAGCAGTCTTGTGACTATGTTTATAAAATAATGCACAAAATGTTTACTTCCTGGTTTTGCACACTGTGAAATAAAATGATGCTTTCTAATGGGAGAATTTTCTTTAAAAGCAATAGTAAATCTTTACCATTTCTACAGCTGTAAATGGGTATTTGGCTATCAGATATGTCTTATAAAAGTCCTGTTTATGAATAAATCCTGCTTATGAACTTTCCTACCATTTTTATATATGTTTAATTCATAAGTATGCTAGTTCTTTTCATTAAAAGGGACTGGCCATAAAGTATAGGTCACAAGTTATAGGGGACAGTTCTCTGTTACACTGCAGTTCAGTTCTGTAGAACTTAGCCATCCTATTTCCTCTGTCTAAGATCCTTGAAACGTGTTCACAATCCTCTCTTCTTACCTTCATTACTGAAAACTAACTACTTTCCCCTATGGCTTCTGTCCACATCAGAGCACCACCACTGCACAGCTAAGCTTTTTACAGCAGCAAATCAAAGCAGAAACAACAATAATCTTGTCTCTCCCATGTTTCTTGATCTGTCCAAAGTCATCAGCATAGAGCCACACCAAAAGTATTATGTAAAATGTCTTCTCAAAGCTTTGGTAAGCTTTCACTATCATGGCTTCATAGTTACCTTTCAATCAGACAAGAAGCTGTAAAGTGGCAAAACAACATCTCTTCTTTTCTCCCAGTAACCATTGGAGTCTCTCAAGGTTCTAAATTAGGTCCACTACTTTTTAATTTATACATTAGTGACTTGCACTTAGGAACCAAGCAATTAACCATCATCCAATATGCAGATGATGCCACAGTCATCTGCTCTGCCAAAACATGATTAAACTACAACAGTAAGAAGATGTCTCATAGATTGAGACTTCGGTAACTGGTTCACAGCTCCCATTAAGCTGCCAGCAAATCCAAAGTTATCGTATTCATCCCTAAGCAACTATCCAACCAAAAATTCCTTCTCAATTCGATTGTCAAACAAAACACCAAGGTAGAAATGGTAACCCATGCCAAACTACTAGGGCTTACCATTGATGAAAATCTGAAATTTGACTACCACACGAGTAAGTCTATAAAGAAACCCCATCAAAAATGGAAGCCCTCTATACACTCTAACTGTACCTAATGGAGCACACAAGGAAAAGCATTGCCTCATCTCTTCTCATTCCTATTCTGCTCATCACCCCAATCCCCCCTCACCATCTTCAACAACTGAACTCAAGTCACTTGGGTTGTAGTCAAGGCTTTATCCCTGTACTCTAAAAGAATCACCATTTATTCTTATTTGCAATATTTATATTTCTTGCATTTGTTCTCATGTGTCATTTTATTTCAACTGCTTGGTTTTAAACCTTGCATCATTCAAAATCTGATTTAAAATGGCATCAAAGTGTGAGCTGTCTTTTCAAGAGTTCCATAAAATGTGTCACACTTTATTTTGCAACAGTTAACAGCAAATCTTAGTGCAGATTGCACACTCATCTGTTTCCTAGCTAGTGCCGGTGGTGTAACGGGATAACCACCCTAATGACTGGGTAGCTTATAAGTGATGTATTATGTTTGCAAATGGGAGTGTGTCAGTATGTTTGTTTTCATTTATATAAATGTATGATTGCTTATATCGTGACGGTTTAATAAAGATGCATCTTGTTTAAAGAAAAACGGGCAGAAACCGAATAAGTTATGTAATGTTGCTTAGGTCATATAATATATAGCAATATATGTGAAGTATAATGCTGGTAAATGTTAAATTGTTAATGCAGTTTGATTACGTTTATATAAATGTAAATTTGCTTGTGTCACAAGTGATAATTCAATAAAGGTATGTCTACGAATTTGAAATTAGACAGTTGATTAATAATACTTCTACTGTGAAATGGCTTAATTTGACTTCAGGGGAATTTTCAGCTCTGAATGCCCTTACTATGGATAAATCTTTAAGGATCATGGTTATTATGGAACAAACTGACTATGTGAAAGCTATTGAGTCTGAATTGATGAATAGCAAAAAAGTGTTACAGTAGATTTTGTTAGAAAGTAATTTGATAAAATAGACACTTTACTGCATGCTTTAGATTGAAATAGATGAATGTATTACATTTGAAGAGTTATATTTTATGCTTGTGTCTAACCCTAGTTTAGGAAAATGTATTGGGATCCCTAAAATCCATTAGAATCCAGACAACCCTCCATTCAGACTTATTATTTCTAATAAGCGTACTAAAATGGAGATGATTTCAGAATATTTAAATTTTTATACTTAACCCGATTGTACAAGATAATCCGTTTTACATTAGGGACTCATAGGGGTTCCAAAATTAGTTATTTCTAGCACAGTTAGATATTTCAAAATGTACTTTTGTTGCACAGGACATTGTCTTTCTGTATACTAATATCCCTCATGAAGAGGAAAAGGAACACGTTAAACTGTACGTGTCTACATATGCTAAATTCCCTTTTTATAAAAATATGACTTTGACTGCTTTGATAGACACAGTGTTACATACCTTTTTCCATTTCAATGGACAGATTTTCCAGCAGATTAAGGGAGTGGCTATGGGGTCAAAAATGACCCCTGCATATGCTAACTTGGTGTTAGCCACTTGGGAATGAGAAACATTGGTGCACCTCCCTGGATATAATTTCACAAAACTCTATCATAGATATATTTATGATATCTTTTTGTGTGTGGACTGGCAAAGTTATGCAGTTTGGAGTTGGACTTTTTTATACAAGCCATGGAAAACAGTATTCCTTTCCTGTCTTATGTAAAATCAGGATGTGGAAGCAAAGTGTCTGTTTTGGACACTTGCATCTCCATTGATTTCAATAACAAGTGATTGGCTTCTAACATTTATCATAAGGATACCTACCATAATAATTTATTGGAATTTACTAGCCAGCACCCTTTCTGTATGAAATATAATGTATTAAAAGGCCAGTTCATTAGACTTTCCAGGTTGGCTAGTGACGATCTGCAGTTTAAGAAAGAGTCTGACTTTCTTTGTGAATTTTTTTGCAAAAACACTAACCCAGAAACTTGATTTTAAAAGTAACAGAAGAAGTTTCTAATGCCAGACATGTTTAATTTCAACCTATCCTAAAGTATGGTTTCCAACCTAAGCAACATTCTAAATGCAGACAGAATGTTAAACTTTCCAGTTCCAATTTGCAGAGACATGCAAGCTATTAGAAACATTGTTTCTAGCAATTGGAATATTCTTGCAAGCTCTTCTACTATGTCTGAACTGCTGGGTAGACAGCCTATGTTTTCATACAAAAGGACACAGATTTTAAGAAGCTCTTTTGAGAACAGAGACTCACAGTTTTTAATAGGAAATGTTCGCAATGTTTCTGACCTACCTGGGATGTTCAAATGCAGCAAATGTATCTCTTGGCAATATATCTGTACAGGACCTTCCTTTACATTTGAACATATTAATTTCACTGTTACTTTTTCCCACCGCTTTGACTGTATTCCTTGAAACATTGTTTATGCAGGGATTTGTATGACTTGCAGGTTTTTTTTTTTATGTTGGAAAGACTAGTCGGAAACTTTCTGACCGCATTAAGGAGCATTGTGCTGCAATTAGAGGCAAAAACAGTCACAGTGCTTTAGCTAGACACTCTTCAGCTTGCTGTGACCTTGTTAAATTCCATTTTATTGTTTTGGAGCAAGTTGACTTGTTTTTTGGGGAATACTCAGCTCTACTGGAAGTGAAAGAACTCAGATGGCAGCTCCGTTTGGGTGTGGAGTTCTCCCTGGGGTTGAATGATGCTTCTAATTTAAAATGTGTACTCAGATGGCAGCATTGACAGTCTGAGTGATTTTAATTTTATGCCTTAAAAGGCTGACTTTATTGCTAACCTGTAAGCAAGTCTGATTTTATGCATTGCTACAGCGGAAGAGATTACTACTTCTGTATACTTAGGGACATAATTGTACTTGTACTTTATTACACATTATTACAGATATTTAATTTCTTATTTTCAGTTAAGTTTACAGATTACATTAAGAATGTTGTTCGAGCTTGGCTCTGTTACTCTGTTTTCTGTTACGCCCACCTCATGGATATTTATGGGCAATAGAACTTTGAGAAATACACTTCCATTATGTATAAAGGGGTTGAACTGTGATTTTGATTGGACAAGATTATTTTTATTTGTTTTCTTACACTATTTAAACTTTGTAATCTGCACAGTTTATTTATTCTGATGAAGCTCTTAAAGAATGAAATGCCCTCAGTCACAGGTTCTACTTGCTGCATTCTTTCTTCTTGTGTTATACCTAGTTTTATTTACATTTTACAGATGCCTTTTGAAGTTTTTTTTGTTATTTTTTATATATGTGTGTGTGTGTGTGTGTGTGTGTGTGTGTGTGTGTGTGTGTGTATAAATATATATATATATAGACAGATAGATCTAGCTATACAGATATAGAGCTATAGACACACACAAAATCATGTGTGTGTGTGTGTGTATATGCGTGCAGGTGCATGTGAGTGTAAATATTTATTTATAACATAATTGATATCTACATGTGTACAGTGTGTATGTGTATATATATATATATATATATATATATATATATATATATATATATATATATATATATATAAAATATATATATAATGTGTGTGTGTGTTTGTGTGCAAATAAATACATGCATACATAAGACATTTATAGCTGCTTTGTACCAACATCCGTGCTGCACTCTATTCAACCATTTCTTTAACATAATAAACAGGAAAAAGAGGAACTGGAGTAGAACTACACGTGTTGTTTGGTACCAGGCTTGCATGAGAATGTTATTTGCAAACAGGGGAAAATTCAGTTGTTTGTACTCCTGGGGATATAAAAACTACATTAAAACTACAAGTTGATCACTTGAGTTGCCTGTCAAAGGTAAACATTGTCAATGGAACATCAGTTACTAAAATGTAAAGCAGGTTCCATAAAAACAATATTCAAATCTGAAAATGCACTAAATGGAAAAAGTGGAATGGGAGGAAAACGCAAAACCAACAGATTACAAAAGGCTGATATTTGCATAGGTAATGCTCTCCAGCTATGGTAGAAGAAATATCAGGTCTGAATTAAAGGTCATTGCAATTCCATTCTAACACTATGAAAATGTTATACAGAAATGTACAGAAGGACCTTAGTAGCTGGAAATGTTACAATATTTAAGATACATCTATTTTTATTCATTTATAACACCCAGGTGATTTGTACACATTACCTTTTTTAGCTGATGGTGAATTAATTCATCCATCATACATCTCCCATCAACAGCTAACATGTTTGAAAAACTGTTTTTTTTCCTTTGGGCATATTCCCTTTCATACACAAAATACAGTGACAATGACTTCTACCAAATGCAAAGAAGCCATATATGTTTTATGATGACAGTGGTGTAGCAAGTAGTGCTATCATCTCACAGAAACATGTTTCCCTGTTTGAGTCATAGCTACGGGGCCTTCAGTTTGGAGTCTGCATGTCCTCACTCTCTTTGTGTGGGTTTTCCCCAGGTATTCCAGTTTCCTTTCACATCCCAAAGACATGCAGTAGGTGAATTTGACACTCTAAACTGGCCATTGGCAATGTCTGGTAAATAGCATACCCAGTCTGTACACTGCCTTGCACAGACTGGGCATGATAACATATGGGTAATTTTGCTCTGCGTTGTTGTCATAGTCCTTAAACCAGATACCAATGCTGCATTGTATGGCACCCACCTGCACCTCACCCGAGGTATAGCTATTGTGGGATCCTCATCTCACTATCCATCATTCTCTTTTGCTGCATGGGGTGGGGGTACAGTGACAGGTGACTATAGTGCTATTCAATGAAGTAGGGTCATGGGAGGTCGTAGCAAAGTTGTGAGGAGTCAGCTATCACATATTTCAATAGTGTGGTCAAATGGCTATAATATGATTACTGGAAGTGTCCACTTTGTTAGCTTGTAGGGTTAGGGTTTGATGCAGT
Source organism: Protopterus annectens (assembly GCF_019279795.1). Taxonomy (NCBI): domain Eukaryota; kingdom Metazoa; phylum Chordata; order Ceratodontiformes; family Protopteridae; genus Protopterus; species Protopterus annectens. The sequence goes on along the minus strand of NC_056744.1, from coordinate 432,166,538 downwards.
CTGTGACAGGGATGTGGAAGAAATGCAAGACTGTGAGAGATCACCCTAATAGGACATACTTTGTGTTGATCCCAAGCAGCAATCTTACCCACAAAGTAGTCATCATCCATGAGTGAACACTGAAACTGTTTTCCTGTAGTATCCTTGCCCATGGGGTGAATGACGTGCAGAGGGCCTATAGTAGCACTTCATTCTCCTGGATGAAAAAAATTTTCAGGCATCATCTCCCTCATGTGGCATTGCTACATACACCTGTGGGTGAAACATATCAGTCTATGGTTGTGTATAGCACACTGTAGCATGATCCTGCCTATAGCCACAGTCCCCCAATTTATGCATCTTTTTATTATCTGCAGTTATTGTTATGCAGAGCCTCCTCCACCCATTACATATGCTGGTCATTTCTCAATATATATCCGTGGAACCCCATCACCCCATCCTACAGCATGCTCTTTACAAGGTTTCTTTTGCACACTGTTGCCCCTCCACATCCACAGGCAGATAGTGTGGTGACATGACAGTGTACTGAGTCCCCAATTATATGAGTATCACAATGTTTACCTCTGTGAGACTTACATCCACAACTGGGTTTGTTGTTCTAGCTGAGGTATTGTACCAGGGAAAATATATTCCTTAACTCTGTCAAGCTGTAAGTGTATAGAATGTTTATTGAAATTCAACTGTTCCGCAGATGTGTGGTAATAAACAAGGTTGCACAAAATGACACCTATGCTTTATATCATGCAAACAAGGGCTAGTTAATGTTACAATTATGCTAATAAAGGTACATAGAAAAAAAAGTTTCTGAATTATTGCCATGGAGCATTGTGCTAACCCAATATGCTATGATAGTCATGCAAGTCACAGTGACCATGAAGCATGTGCACAGTATGCTCCTGCATACACAAGTGTTCACTTGTAGCACCACAATGCTCAATTACATGTATTCATAACAATTGTATAGCATGTAGGACATGTGTTAATATCAGAATGTGGAGTTACACTGTGCAAACATGACCATAAATGGGCATTTATATTATTTATTATTTATTTAAGATTTGCTTGCCAGGATAGTCCGAATGGACAACAAGTGTCCATTTTCAGCAGAGTCCTGGGGAGAAAAACTCCATAAGTTTACAGAGAGAAGAAAAATATACAAATGAGACATTACAGAGCAGTAGTATGCAGATTGCAGACTTTACAGCAGTTAGTATACAATAAGAGGATACATGCACTGGGTTACTATTTCTCTCCTCAAGTAGACCTCCTAGGTACATAGGTACAGAGAAGGTTACTAGGTTAAGGGGCTGAAGCCTAGCCATGTTTATCCTAAGTTGCCCTAATTGTCCATGGTTAGGTAAGCAAATTTCGTACAGGTAAGAGCCTGTGGTAACTAATACTGACTGTCTCCATTCATGAAGATCAAAGGACCACCCCCTGGTGTGAATTTGCAGTCACCCATCCATTGATCTAGGTTGTGTTTGAAGAGGTTCAGATAGTGGATCTGTTTCACATGAATTGGAAGTCTGTTCCAGAGAAGTGACAATCTCTGGGAGATGCATCTATCACTCCAGCATCGTTTGTTCATGTCAGGGGCTAGGAGAAGATCGCTGGAATGAGTGACCATTATGCAGTTTGATTTATGAATGTGTAGCATTTCCATCAGGACTGGGTCAGAGACTGTCCTGTAAGCCAGGCACAGGTCACCACTTAGCCTGTAGGAGGCAAAATACAGTGACAGGGCTTTCAGTCTCTCCAAGCAGGGCTCATTTTGTATACCATGTATTTTCTTGGTGTGAAACCTCTCCAGCTATTTTGCAGGTGTCTCGTAAGGTATTGCACTCAGTTACTGGTCTGATGTGGGCCAAGTATAATAGAATTATAACAGCCTTAGATCTAGATATGATGTCTTAACTTATGAGATGTGCCACATAGAAGGATTTCCTTACCAGTGTGAATACATGGTGGTTGAAGTTCAGATTGCTATCAACATTAGTACTCAAATCACCTACCACTGAGGGGGCTGCTGTCTATAATGTTATTAACAGGAATGTCAGCTTTCCCAAAGGGAATAATGCATTTTTTTGTATTTAGTTTTAATCCGTGGCTTTGGCACCAATCATTTGTCAGTTTTCTCAAAAGGGAGTAATAATGCATTTTTTTGCATTTAGTTTTAATCTGTGGCTTTGGGCACCAATCATTTGTCTGCATTAACCCTTTCTGCAGTATATTAACATTGTTAGGGGACTCCGTGATTGTTCCCAGTTTGCAATCATCAGCAAACTTTGTCAGCTACAAGCCATCTGCATTTGCCTGCAGTTCTGAGAAATAAATTCCAAACAGTAAAGGGCCCAGCGCAGAACTCTGGTATGCCACTGGTGACTGGTCTTTTGCTAGAGCTGAAGGGACCCACATTGACAGTATGTGTCCTGTTGATGAGTCAATTAGCTACCCATCTAATGACATAAGGGTTGATTTCCAATTGGGAGAGTTTCTCCATAGTACCTGAGTTGGGGATTGTTTCAGATGCCTTGGCTAGGGCAAGGTAGGGGGCATGCACTGTCTTTCCTCATCCATGGCCTTGGTGACTTTCTCAAAGCAGTCAACCAGGTTTAATAGGCAGGATCTCCTCTTAAAGAATCTAAACTGGGTTGAGTCCAGAGCTTAGAGATTTCCTGTGTTCTTGTTGATTAGGTCCATAATGATTGGCCTTGCAGATGTGGCTAGTTAAGTTTATGGGTCTGTAATTCTTGGTGTCAATTGATGGTCCCCTTTTGTGCAGAGGGATTACTATTGCTGTCCTTCATTCCACCGGAACATAGCCAGTTCATAGACTGTGGTTAAACAGGGAGCCAAGTGGGTCTGCTAGGTCATGTTTTAAGTTGTTTAAAAGGCAACTTGAGATGTTGTCTGATCCTATTATTGATGTGTTTTTGGTCATGGAGAGTGCAGAGACGACTTGCTTTCTTAAGATAATGGTCTGAGGAATGGAATTGTGGCAGGTATACTTTGGGGGCTAACTGGTGGGGACAGGAAGGGGTGAAGTTTGCACCAAATTTGTCAGCTAGCAAGTTGGCTATGACCTCTGGTTGAGTATGGGTGGTGTCATCCACAGCCAGCTCAGTGCATATGTGGGTATTATTTTTTAGACATTGGACATAATTAAAGAATACCTTGTGATTATCCTTAGGTAGGGAGGCTGTTTTGTCCTATGTAATTAGCTTTGTAGAACTTAGCAAAATATCTAGCTCAGTTGTTTAAGCTAGAGAGGGATTTCTTCCTCTGTTGAGCCAGTTCTTGACATTCGTTTTTCTCTTGTTGTATAGCCTGTTTATTGTAGGAGTCCACCAGAGTGGTTTGTTTTTTCAGCAAGACCTGTTTTTAATCCAGTCAGGAACAGCCAGTTCTGCACAACTGCTTAAGTGGTTATACAGCGCATTGGTGTACACCTCTGTGTAGGATTCCATGTTATCTGTGTTCGAAGGAGCTTTGAAACATCTTATAGCATCGCTTAGTACGAGGTAATTTGTCTTGGAGAAATTCTTAAGTGTTTTTGAGCTTGATGGGGCATCTGGCCTTATAATTACATTATAGACAGATTTATGGTTTGTTCTTACCAGGGAGGATATTGCACAGGGAGTGGGGGTGTGATACCTCCCCATGTTAGTGATTACTATGTCAAGGACATCTGAGCCCCCTTCTGGGAGTGCTGGTTAGCTGTTCCAGAGCATTTGCACTGACATCTGAGCCAGCATGTTTATAGTCATGTATGTTTCCCACTTGATTGTAGGATAATTAAAATCACCCATGAATAAGGTATTGGGCTGTATTTCAAGTGACTCCAGTAAGTCCAGGTATGGAGTATGGCTTTCCTGGTTCATGGTGGTGGATCTATAGCTAGCAATGATGTGGTAGGTGGTTTTACCTATAGTTAATTAGACATGGAGTAGCTTAAGAATCATACTGTTTTACCAGTCTCAAGTTGAAATTATCCTTAGTGCTTTCCATAGCTTTGAACCATGTCTCGGTGACTGCACAGATGTCAGAATCTTCCAAGTTGAGAACTGCTTCCAGGGAGTGCAGTTTCTTGTTTAGAATCCTATCACTGTGCAGCAGAACCTTGAGTTTATCCAGAGAGGATTTTCTTAGACTGATGTGATTATTTTGACACTGCGCCATACCTCTCAACTGTACAGATTTTCACAGAATGGCCAGATTTTTGCCTCATATATTTGGCCTGTTCTTCATAAAAATTGTGTATTTTTGACAAATCACTGGGATGATTTAAGGATTAAAGTCAATAAATAATAACAATCATTTGCGTTTTACACATATCCTTCAGAAAATGTATGGTAACAGAAATCCTGTTATTCTAGCAACTTTCTAAGTTTATAAGAGCAATATTTAAAAAATGCCCCTATTTTGGGGACTTTGCCCCACCCATTTTGAAAGGCTTTGTCCAGATTTATTGCAGTAAGAGGTTGGGAGGTATGACACTGCCAAAAACAGGTACAATAGGGATGGCTAACTGAAAGCCTAGATGAGATAGATGCAGACCATCTCTGCTGAAGCAGCATGGCCTCTTAGGCAAGTCTTCCCAGGCTGAATAAGTGGCCATAGCTACTTCTTGTTCAGTGGAATGCAGGGCTCCAGTATAGGTTGCCAGGGACAATAAGAATTTTTTGTTCAGCGTGCACATGAACTTCGAGTTTTATCTCTGGGCAGTATGATAGTCTGTTGTAGAAGATGGATTCTTGGCTTGAGTTTGCCAGGATGTCAAGTGATGTCAGTGGCATCACCCATTCAGATGAGCAGTGCCAACATCTCTGTAGTGATCTAGTGGTGTCAATCTGATCTGCTTCATAACCATAAGGCAGAGTTTGAGGAGGGGGGTGAGAGACAGAGACACAAAGAGACATGCAGGTACTGCAGACAGTTTTGTTCTGCACTATTGTCTTAGGATGTCATGTATGTTCTACATGTGTACCTAAGTTTGCACACTTGCTTTTGCAGTAGTTAAAGAGTGACCACTTAATATGGCTGGTTGTCAGAAAAGGTGAGAGTGGCTGTCCTGTCACTGGGATTTGCATGATGTCTGTGTCCATTTACTGCATGAATAAGATTGTGCTTTAGCATATATGGGTATTAATTTTTTTCTCATTGTGTCAAACTTCTACAGACCTAGTTTTGTAATAAGAGGAATTCTATTTATATTCACCTCAGTTTGTGAAAGATAATGAATGTGTTGTTGGTGTTCAATTGTGAACAGAGTTGTCTCTTTAGAGGGGCATAATAGTTTGCTTGAAGCAGATGACGTGGGGCAGTCACTGGAGCCCTCCTTGGACATTTCTCATGGGGGGGGGGTTGAATTGCTGAATGTTGTCTAGTGGCATCTGGTCTGGTCTTCTGGCATAAGTTACAGAAGGTGATGGCTGTAAAGGTGTGATAGAAATCTGGATGCTGGCTGTAGTAACGTGAAGCATCTTCTGGAATGGTTTGCTTACAAAGGATTAGTCCAGATAAAAATCATTTTAGCTAGTATATCTAGGAGACTGTCTCTCTGACACCCTCCCTGTTGGAGAAATAAAGAGGCCTTGATGTTTCAAATAGTTTATTCAGTTAAGTAGATAAATGGACAACAGTTCTTGTTCTAATACATTACATTTAATGGTTCAGTTAATTAAAGACAGTTTACTGACAATGATGTCAGGAGGAAGAGGAGCTGATTGGAGGAAAATCTGGGAGAAGGAAAAACAAACAGCCAAGTCCAAAGCTTAGACGTTAGTTCTTCATTTGAATATTCCTGAAAGACTTGACAGGGTTTGCCAACTCAGCAGCCTGTAGAACCTCATTATTAGTTAAGTTTTTTTATTTTTAACAGACAAAGAATATGACAACACAGCTACCCTATAGAACTATATTTAAGAAAACATTTTTGCCTGAGCTTCATCGGGTCCATCTAACAGAGTGGTTTGTAGAATGGTTCACATCTTTATCATTGAAAATGCTTATTTTTATAAGGATATCACCAGACTTTATTAGCCTTTTTTGTATCACATGCAATATGAGAGGCTGTTTCTGTGTGGGCTCCAATTCCTTGAAGCAAATTGTGAAAGCTTTATTATAGAACTTTTTCCAGACTGACTTGTCCTTGTCAATGCTTGTATCACATGTAATGTGAGAGGGTGAGCCCACTTTTACTGAGTTCATATCTCTTGAAATACATTGTGAAAGACTAATTTTCTCTTGTTTGGCAAAAAGGATTACAGTTCCTGCTTATATGTGGCTCATATACATGATTATGTGAGCAGTTTCCTTTCTTCTTCCTGATGAAGACAGACCTTTTTATATGCAGGACAGGTAGTCACTTAGTCACACTAGGTGACTTCCATTTCTTGAACAATAAATGCATATGGGGAAATAGCTTACAGTGTACACAGTGCTTATTTTTAAAGAGCTCATGGATGTGTACAAGTAGAAGGAATTCATAAGTAAAGTCAGAGACCTCAGAACCTTTTGTATAGGTCAAATCAAAACAAAATCACTCTAGTGAAAAAACGTACTCTGTAGTATTCAAAAAAGCAAAAGTCTAAAATACCTACAGCTTATATGCGAACACCATAGGTAGTGATGAAACAATGCAATGGTAAAAAAATCTGCTTTCATGACAAGCTAAAAATGCTTTTTTTCAGGCCAAACAGCTATAAGCCAGTGCTCCTGTGGTTTCTACTTATGTATTTTTTTTATTTCATTAGTTTTTTGGTATATTTTTGCAAACAGCCATAAGCCAAATAACAAACTTCTAAAAGTCACTAGTCCGGTGGTACAATTACATCATTCATTACAAGGAAAAATGTTTAAATGTTTAAAAATCCAGTAGTTGCTGTAGCTCAAATTGTGCATACAGTCAAGCAACATTAGTTTCCTAAAAGTATAAACAAGATATTTGTATATAAAAGAGTTAAACACTTAAGTTTAGACAATGTATGTGTATATATATATATATATATATATATATATATATATATATATATATATACATATATATATATATATATATATATATATATATATATATATATATATATATATATATATACACGCACATGTATATACATATAAAATCACTTGATTAATATTAAGTTCAAAATTGTGATGTACATTTAGCATTTTAAAAATTTGTTTGGTTTACCAGAACATTGTTTCATTCTACCTACTGTGTTTGCAGATAAGCTATAATTATTACAGATATCAGCTTTTTTTTGTATATGCTTTTTGTGCCCATGGAATAAAAGTCCACTAAGTGGTAAACTGCAGAGTATACAAAATCTTTAATAAAAACAACTACCTCAAAATTTCTTGGAGCAGAGGCAAATTGTGGCTGTGTTATAAACAATACATCATTGAGAAGTGGGGCCCTGGGATAGCAGTTTTCACTGTACACTGCTTTTGTGATATACTGTGCACAGTGTAATGCCTGCAATTGTTTTTATATAGGGAAAACTGAACAAGTTCAAAATCAGGGTGGTACATTACCTGCCTGACATCAGACTCCATATCCTCAAAAAATAACTAGAAAATCACTGCCACGATTTCCCAAATCATGGAGGTTTCTACTCCCACCTCCTGGACAAGTGCACTATGGGTCCACTCAAATGAAACAAAGATGCCATCCTCAAAAAAACCTAGTTAAGCTGGCAGATCAGGCTGGACATGCACCACCACCCTGGTAAAAACTGAAACACTTCTATCAAAAGTGTACTTTCACTCAGGAAACTAAACCATAAATTATATACTTAAAACACCTGTACTGTTTAATCCAGGATTTGGACATAAAGTGTTAATTAACTCTAATTGCTGCTGTTAATATGAAAAAGCCAATCAAGAAATTAGAGCTGTAGATCACTGCATCTGCCTTAGTGTAGTTAATCTGTAACACAGGAAACAAACCGCTCTTTTTTTTTTTTGTCATGATACAGTCCATACACAGTGGCATCCTTTTTGGGTTGCATATGATCTCTTGAAGTGCTTCTTCAGAATTCTTGTTTGTTATGGCACTGCTGTAGAAATACTGTTGCCTTTTACCCATCTATGAAAAGTGATCATTTTGAATCATGTCATGCTGCCATTTTGACAACCTGTTAAATCAGTTACGTGGAACTGAGGCAATGATAGCTGTTCTTTTCAGTTGAGGAAAGCACATTTTTGTAAGTAAACTTGTCACAACAGTAGATGTTTGAATGATCACTGCTGCAGCGACCTTAGCTATGTGGCTAATATCTTGTCAAGGTTATAACAACCAGTCAGCTTCCAAAGCTTCAGGGCAACTTACATGCACCCAAGCGGTCAGTCGGCTCGAGCTAAGCTGACTAAAAAAAAAAATTTGGGTTCAAAACCATTCAGTGCATTAATGCCAATAGAGAGGGAAGCTAATCCATGAAATGACAATGCTAGTAAGAACAAAATAATTATTTACACCGTGGCATAAACAACACATTAAAAGATAAAAGGCATGTAGGGGAGGGAGTGACTACTGCAGCAGTGGTCATTCAGTCATCCACTCTTATAAGTTTGTTTAAACAACTATGCTATGTTCATCATATTGATCACTGCTACAGTAGCCTTAACTTTATGGATAGATTACCTTAGCTTCTAACATAGGGAAAGTGGAAGCAGAAGTGGCAAGGATCCTCTGGAGAATGGTCCTAACAAAGTCTGATCTACATCTAGAGAAGCAATCAAGTTTGTAACGCCTTGTAAATATATGTATAGAGGATGAAGCTTCTAGAATCCAACCATTCCAAAAAGCCAAGGTCATGGTAGAGTGAACCTTGACCCTGCCTGAAATAGTCTTGTTGTGGTGAGTATTACAAAAGGTAATAACCTTAGACAACCATTTAGAAATAGTTTATATTTACACAGATTGTCCCTTCTTAACTTCACAAGAAATGAACAACATCTGAAGATCTAAAAGATTTAGTTCTCTTTAAATAGTACCCGAGTTGTCTGTGGACATGCAAGGGTATGAAAAATCCATGTTCCTTCATTTTTAGGTTCATGAAAGAAAACAGGGAGACATAGAGGAGCTCTCTGATCATGTAGCCCAGGCTGGTATGACCGCAGCATCTTACCCTCACCTAGAATGATGCCACAGTACAAAGACAAAATGATCGATTTTAACAATTGGCTAAAATTTTGGTGTCATTCAAAGGGGATCCAGTATCTGTCAGCCTGGGATGACATGCTCGACAAGCCACGTTGCTTCGCTAGGGACGGCTTGCACCTGTCTCCACTGGGCTTTCGGATATTGGCAAAGGCTCTTGCCACCCCCATAGTGCCTTTTTTAGGCAAGGCTCAAAAGTCAAACCCACCCCCATAGACAGCACAAGGAACAAGAAACTAAGGGTAATGCTGCTTAACGCCAGAAGTCTTAACCTCAAGATGCATGCACTCAAAGCTCTCCGCAGTATGGAGAACATAGATATCTGTGCAGTGACAGAAACCTGGTTCAAGGCTCCAGAGAGCACCCCAGCACTACCAGGCTATACCTCATATCATGCTTTTCGGCCCCAAAACCCGGACCGCACCACAAAAGGAGGGGGAGTTTCCATATTTATCAAGGATATCCACACCTCCAGGTTAGTGGCATTGCACGAAGTATCGGAGACCATCCATGTGCAACTAACAGTGGTCAAGACTGCTTTTCAGTTTATAGCATCCTACAGACCACCCTCTCAAAGTCAGGAATCCCACTCGGCTTTCCTGAAAACATTGGAGAACATGAAGATCTCTCCGAACACCATTATATTGGGCGACTTCAACTACCCAAACATTGACTGGGAGCACTACTCAAGCCCCAGCACCTTAGCCCAAAGGTTCCTGGAAATTATAAACTCAAATGCTATGGAACAACTAGTCACTACTCCCACAAGAGGGGACAACATACTAGACCTGATCATTACCAACATGGGGACTCTATGCTCCACACCAGAAGTATATCCCTCATTGGTAAGATCAGACCATAAATTAATTTCACTGGATGTCCACATCCCGACCCCACCCCCAGCCCAGAAAACCACAGTGAAAAACTTCTCAAAAGTAAACTTCTCACTTCTCAAAACCGAAGTGGAATCCTTCAAGGCCCCAGGGCCAGTGGAAACTACGGCCCAAACTGCAGAACCCTATATAAACGCATTCTACGGACATCTCCAGGAATGCATGGATCATGCTATCCCAAACAAAACCAAGACCCAATCATCCAAAGGCAGGCGTCCAATCTGGTGGACCCCTGCCATAAATAAACTGTACAACAGAAGGAGGGAGCTACTACATGATAGAGCAAAATCCCTAATAGGGAAGGCATCTCTGATCAGTACTAGCAAAAAATTACGATCCCTCATAAAATCCTCCAAGGCCAGCTTCGAGAGAAAAATTGCACAGGACACCAAAGACAATCATAAGGCTTTTTTCAGTTATGTTAGGAACCTGGGATGCAACTCCCAGACTTGTTCTGAGTTGATTCTAAATGACAAAAAATACACTGAACCCACAGACATCGTCAATATCCTGGTAGACAGGTTCAGTGCAAACTTCTCCACGCCCTCCCCCCCAAAAGAGCAAGTGTCTATCCCGGCAGAGGGCTGCCTCCCAAACATCTCTGATGCTCAGGTGAAGGCTGCCCTCTCCAAAGCAAAAAACACTGCCTCCATGGGACCAGATGGCGTCCCAGGTTGCGTCCTACATGAACTCCAAGAGGAACTAATTCCTCAAATAAAACAGCTATACAGTCTCAGCCTCACTACAGGATATGTGCCCACAGAATGGCGTACAGCAACAGTGGTCCCACTCCACAAAGGTGGAGCCTCTACAGACCCTGGAAACTATCTCCCCATAAGCCTGACTAGCTTAGTCTGCAAGGTTATGGACAGGATCATCATGGAGCTCATAAACAAAGACATTGGGGACCTACAGACATGAGATCCTACCCAGTTTGGCTTTGTCAAGGGCAGATCCTGCCTTTTGAACCTGGTTGACTTCTTCGAAACAGTCACCAAAGCCATAGATGAAGGGAAGGTAGTCCACACAGCCTATCTGGACCTTGCAAAGGCATTTGACACAATACCCCACTCGGGCATCATAGATAAGCTATCCAGCTTAAATATAAACCCTTATGTCACAAGATGGGTAGCAAACTGGCTCAAAGCAGAACCCACAGAGTGAGAGTTGCTGGAGCCATGTCAGACTCGAAACCGGTCACAAGTGGCATCCCACAGGGTTCTGTCTTGGGACCACTCTTGTTCGGTATATACTTTTCCGAGGTACAGGCAAACGTGGGAGGACTATGGCTCACCAAGTTCGCAGACGACTGCAAACTGGGCGCCATAATCGACTCTCCAGCTGACACAAACATCCTTCAAAAAGGTCTCACAGAGACAGATAACTGGTGCCAGCGCCATGGTTTAAAGCTAAATGCCAAAAAATGTATAGTCATACCCTTTGGCAAAAACAATGTGCCCACAAATTACCACATAGGCAGAAACCCATTAAGTACAGAGAAAGTTATTAGGGACCTGGGGACCCAAGTTGATAGCAATTTCTCCTTTGAAAACCACATTGCCAAAGTGGTTAGAAAGACCTTCTACATAGCCAACCTCATCACGAAGGGTTTCACATCTAGATCAAGAGAGGTAATCGTGCCCCTTTATTCATCCCTCATCAGGCCCATCATAGAATACAATTCCCCTTTTGGGATGTACCTTACCCGACACCTGCAGCAATTAGAAAGACCCCAAAAGTATCTCACCAAGAGGATCAAGGGTCTCAAACAGATGCCATATGCTGCTCGGTTAAAAAAAACTCCAGCTCTACTCAGTTGCATACCGCCTACTTCGAGGCGATCTATGCCTGACATACAAATCTATGTCAAATCCAGAATTAATGGACATGCTCCACCTCAGTAAATCTAAATCCCTTAGAGCCACACGCTCAAGGGACTTGAACCTCAGCACAGAAATAAATAGGACTTGCTGGAGGGACAGGTTCATAACCCAGAGGCTCCCTTCACTCTGGAATAGAATTCCAGTTCATGCGAGGCAGAGCACCTCACTGAATCTCTTCAAGAAGAATCTCGATAGGTGGATGGGGGATCATAGGTTTGTCCCAGGGATTACTCCCGTGTCACTATTAGACAGAGGCACAGTAAACTAAACCTTAAAAAGGGCACAGTATAATTAAATCAAGGGGTGGCGTAAGCCATACAGAACTGGGCTAGGCTTATAATTGCCCCAGGGCAGATAGCCTAGTATGAACCTATGATAGTTTGGCTTAATGTAAACTTGGATACTACCTTAGCATAAATTCAGGATTAGTTCTCAAGAAACCATGTATCTGTAGAAAATGAGATAGGAATGACCTATCGTAAGAACTTGCAATGCAGATACACTTCTTGTAGAGGTCAGAGCAATCAGAAACCAGTTTTCCATAATAAGAACCTCAAGTCAGACAGATTATCTGGTTCAAATGGAGTGTTAGCTTTTCAATCACACAATTAAGATCTCAATGAGAAGCCATCACTTTTTTGGAGGCCTCTTATCTAAAACTCCTTTCAAAACATTTTGATGAGAGAAGGCATTGAAAGAGGAAGATCCATGGGCAGACATGCTGAAATAGCCTATAAATGAACCTTGATGGAAGAATAAGGCTTTAGGATAGTAATTCACACAAATATTGTAAAACCAGAGAACATATAGCCCTGAATGGGTACAGGTAATGTTACTGGCACCAACTAGAAAACATTTTCAAATATATGATTTTCTAGTAGTAGACTTCCTTGCCTCCATTTTTACTTGTCACATGTCCTCAGTAAATAGGTGCCTAAAGGGAATTAAGACCCTATCATCTAGACAGTCAGTTAAAGTTGATTAGGGTTGGGATGTATCAAACACCCCCTGATCCTGTGTGTAGATCCATTCTGTGAGGAAGCTTATGTTAATTTTCTCTGGACATTTGCAAAAGAAGGGACAACCACTGTTCCCTGAGCCAGAAAAGATCACCACAATGATCTTGGGGATTCCTTCTGAATCTTCATTAAGATATCAGTAGAAAAGGTGGAAAAGCACAGAGAAACATTCCTGTCCAATGAAAGGAAAATACATGTGTTCCACGCCTTCTTGCATGGAGTCCTGAAGCAGAATCTTGCCAGTTGATTGTTCAGAGAGCAAGCAAATAGGTCTGCTTGAGGAACTCTCTACAGATGGATCAAATATTGGAAAATCCCATGATCTAGCTTTCATTTGTGTGGGTCTGCTCTTGTCCTGCTCAGTTTGTCTGTCGCATAGTTTGGTTCTGACAGAATGTAGGTTGCCTGTAGATTGAGACTGTGCTATCAAGCTATATCCCAAGCTAGCATGGTTAGTCTGAAAAGGGGGTACAACATGTTTCCCCCTTTGCTTACTGATGTACCACTTGACTGTAGTATTGTCTGTACCAACTTGAATAGGTCCCTGGACCAAAGATGATTCAGAGGGTTGAGTACTTGATTAGGGTAAACATTTATTTTATAGTTATTTGCTTGTGTCTGTCCCTGGAGTCCTACACACCTTGCACTGTTAACCCTTCTGAAACTGTTGCCCAAGTGAAGTCTGTGTGTGGTGGCTGACTGTCTTGGAGCAGTGAGGGAGAAGTGGAGACCTGGATTTAGGTAAATTTGCTGTTTCCATCAAGTGATTTCTCTGCTGACAAACACCAGTACTGGGATGTAAAAAGGCAAAAGATATTGGTGTTGGGATCAAAAAGACATCAGACACCAGTGTATCTTTCTCATGTGGAGTCTTGCCAAGGGTATCATGAGAATCATGATTGCCAGGAGACCCAAAATCCTGAGGTATTCCCTCACAGTGACTGATGTCTGAGTGGAAAACCTTTAAAAGAGATCTAGGTATAGATCTATTTTTTTTCTGTCAAACAAAAATAATCTTTTAACTGAGAAATCTAGCTGACTCCACAGGAACACAAGCTGAATGTTCTCCTGGAATCCCAGCTTGTGTAAGAGATCTCTCCCCTAAGTGAAGATTCTTGATACTTTGAAAAAGACTACAAATATAAGCAAGCCATCAAAAATGGAAAAAAATGTAGATGCCCTGTAGTATGCAGTGAGATATAGCTGAAGCTAGACTCTTTGAGAACACTCTTTCTGCAGTGGATAATCCAAACAGTAAGACAGAACTGGTAATATGACCCAGATGCATAAAACATTAAGAATCACCTGAAGTCCGGTTTAGTAGGGATGTGTTGATAAGCATTTTTTAAATCTAGTATTTCCAGGAAACTTAAACGACAAAGAAGAGGTGACAGGATGTGAAGTGACAACATTTTGAACTTGGGCACTATCATAGAGTGTTTTAGGAAAGAAGGATCTTTAACTGGTCTCCAAGCATCTTCTTATTTTGGCACAAAAACATCCTTAAATAAAAAAGCTTTCTTAACCTCGGAAAGAGAACCTGGTTCTATCTATTCCTCGGAAAGAGGACCTGGTTCTATCTATTCCTGAGAGAGCATCAGTTTAAGGACAGGGTAGAAGAGAGGAGTCTCATCTGGTAGATGAGGAATGACCCCCTGGAAAGGAGGCATTTCATCCCACTACCACCTGGAACCTTGATGAAAGATCTTCAGAACCCATTTGTCTAAAACTATCCATTGCCAAACAGAAAAATGGAATTTCAGATTTTCTAGAAGGGAAAAGACACTGCCATGGTAGGAGTAGAGGGACAAGGTCCCTTAAGTATTCATGCTTACTCATTGGACTCTCCTTGTTTTTGGGGGGTTCCAGCATTTTTTTGGAACCCCCTTCTGCCATTTATTCTTCAACCTCTGTTTACCCATATTTTGGTGAAACTGGTACATTTTGCTTTTTTTTTTTCCTGAAACTGGATAAAGGATTAGAAAATCCTTTAGAACATTTGAAAAAGAGGGCTGAAATATCTTAGAGGGTTGTATCAACTTGCTCTTTTCATCACACTTTTTGATAACGTTGGCAGCAGGGGATCCAACTCCATGCAATGGTGAATTTAAAATTTAATTTTTCCTCATCATCTGGAAGGTTCGGAAAATGCAACCATGCAAACCTCGTTGAAGTAGTATCAGTTGCCATAGACCTGGAAGATGTACTAAGAGAGTCATACACAAACTGTAAACAATGATAAGTGATGAGTGCAGTTGAACAAACTAAATTATTTAAAGCAGATCTTTCCTCACAAGAAGAAACTGCATATAAATCATTCCTCATACGTTCACAATTAGTCAGACTAAACTTTAACATATGAGCCTGACCATTCAAAATTCTGAAAATAAAAGTTGCTGAAGCATAAGCTTTTTCCCTGTATTTATCAATAATATTCCCATCCTTGTCAGAAGAACAGTAGGATTAGAATTAACCAAATGTTTAGTAGCAGTAGGATTAACTGAAGCTATAGCTGCTGGGTCAGGTTTGAGATCCATCCATCCTCAACTCCTTTTTCCATTTTTGCACATGGGGTCAGGGTGTCAATACAACAGTGACAATCATCTAGAGCCAAGGTTTACACCACCATACCACACACTCACACAAAAACATAAAAGATTAAGAAACTTGTTACATTCTCTGAATTTAAGGGAAAACTGCAGGCAGTGACATACATATCCTACACACCTTACATAACTGGAGGATTGGTTTCAGGTTCTGGAAAATTCCTTCTGTTAACAGTTTAAATCATTTTCTGTGGGAGTGAGAAATTTCAGTGCTTTCCCCTGAAAACACTAGTACATTCTGGAAATAGTCTTAGAGAAAGATAAACTCCCACAGAGAAAATCAGAAACTGATCTCTTGTCTGAGTCAGGAACCAAAAACTAAAGAGAAAACCTTATATCTGTCCCTTCATTTTCCTGTCCAGATGTAGAATCTTGAATCGCTTCAAGAAAATAAGTATCTTGTCTTTCTTTTACCAGAAACCACCTTAAAAAGTAATCAACAGCCTGAATTAAGCCCAGTAAACTACTTTTTTAAGGAAATTATTGGAGGAGTAGATGCATATTTAGTTTTCTGTTTCTTTTTGACAAAGTAAATTTGGCCAACATTCTCACCAAACAGGGAATTCTTCCCTGTTTCTTCTTTCAGGGCTGACAAAAGTGGCTCTCCCTCACCTACTGAGGGGACCCCAAAAGCCACAGGGAACATGGCTAATCCCTGTAGGTGCTACATTAGTGGGATCTGGGATAAAATCATCTGAGGAACAAGCTATGGCCACAACAAAGTCACCCATCTCCTGCTGAGGCAAATTGCTAGCCTCTGTAGGAGAAAAGGTCTGTTTGCTTATTTTTTTTTCTTTTTTGTGTGTGTGGCTGCAAGAAAGACCAACCACTGGACTTGTACCTTTCAAGTGTACTTCATTACAAGGGACGTACCTCATTCTGGGTCTTAAAAAGTTCACGTTCCTCGAAGTTCCTCAAAGTTCCTCATTGAAAGTCTCTGTCACACATTCAGTGTTAGGATTTTTTTTAAGTGAAATCTATTGTAAATAGAAATGAATCATATTAATTTATTAAAAGAACTTCTTTATAAGCAAAACCAGCATATTTTAACTATCCTATGACCTTCCTAGTTGAAGTTGTTAGTAAGCCATTAGTATGTGTTACACATTTTGCCAATTTGTTCCACATTATGAGGGCTAGTGTTCCTCATTTTGGAGATGGAAGGTTGAGAGTTATGATTGGACTGATAGTTTGTTCTGTAGTCAAGCTGAAATTGGTGCTTCTTTCCAGGGAAAATAAATAGCAATAACCACATGAATGGGCATGCCCTCGCTGAAGGTTGGGCATTGAGCTGGCAACTCTGCACCGTGAAAATCTGCTGCCAATCATTAGCGGACCGAAGTTCCGCTGTGGCGACCCCTAACCAGGAAAAGCCAAAAGACAGCAACAACCAGTAAAAATTTAAAATCATTAAAAGGTTACTTATCCCACATAAAAAACACAGTAAAAAGCACATCAAAAAACTCAACCCAAAAGTAAAATAAACACAATTCCCCAAACCCCCCAAAAATTGATTTTCTATTATTTTAAATAAATTTTAAAGTGACTGGAAAAAAGTGTGCTTCTGTTTAAAAGTACAATTATTAAAACACAAACTCCTTTCTTAAAAATATATGTTCTACATAAGAAAGTACAATGAAACAAACCTTTTTTTTTATTATTATTAATCTAGAAGGTTTTTCCCTAAGAGGAACTTATCTTCCCAGCAAAAGAACAGCACAAACTGACCAATGATCCTCAAAAGCTTGCAGAGGAGTGCTCTCTTTAATGGCAAGAAAGCTCTAAAGGGTTTGTTACCACACCTGTGTTTTTATTCATTTCACCTTAGATCAAGCTGACTGACAGTTTGGATCCAGAAGCTTTGGAAGCTGCCCAGCTGTCAGATCCTTGGAAGGATGTAATCCATATAACTAAGGCTACTGCAGCAATGATCAATATGATGAACATCTGATGTGACTGGTCATTGAGTTTGATCACTAACAGTACATTATTTTATATGAGTTGTTATGTAACTAAATTACTCTTACAGCAAAATTGCTTTATATAAGCAAATAGCCATCTTTTCTTTTGTGTGGAGAGAATGACGTCTTAATATAGGTGTACTTCTCAGCTGGACAGAATACATAATTTCCATTCCTTCACTGTGGGTAGAATTATTTCTCAGTGACAAAAATGTTAACTTTGAAATACAATAGGATAATGGTAGTTACTGGGGCTGTTTGTTGAGAGTATTTGGAAACTCCCTGTAGAAAAATGATAACCTATTACCACTCTTAATACACTCTTTAAGCCCTATAAGCTAAAAACTATTCCAGCATTGTTGGTTTTGTAATATTTTCATTTGCCTTACAGTACTGTCATACTCTTCTGGAGGGACTATAGGAATTCTTAGCATTCTTCTATCATAGCAGACTACAGCTTTAAGGTTGTCACCAGAAAGGCTGTCTTCACAGATGAGGTTTCAGTAGCTTTCTGGTGAGCCTGGTACACATGGTTTAGCTCTGCTGTATCTTCATGCATTTTATTGGTCACATTTGTGAGGTGAAGAGTTTTCTTCCAAGCCCATTAGTAACTGTGTTTATCCAGGCCTTCAGTGTTAGGATTCTCCATCACGTTGTGTTTCCTTTATGGTCCTTGAGTAATAGATTAAAAAAATCAACCACTCCAATGTAGGAATCAAGGCCCATATTTTTATACGGTATTTTGAATTTGTATTTATGAGATTATGACAGACAGGAAACACATTTATTGAGGTTGCATGAGCAAAAAAAGCATGTTGATTTTTTCATCAGAAGGTCCGTAATTAAATATTTTAATGAATGCTTTATTGATTGTGTGTGTGTGTGTGTGTGTGTGTGTGTGTGTGTGTGTGTGTGTATACGTGTAGGTGTGGGTGTGTGTGTGTATGTGTGTGTGTGTGTGAGAGTTTGTATGTGCATGTAAGTCTGTGTGTCTGTTTGCCATGTACAAATGATGCTAGATGAATTAGTCTAAATTATTCTGACTTTTTTTTTTTTACATAAACAGTCAGTTAACTATAAGACTGGGGCATTGTTGTTGCCATCCTGAGATTCATTATGACCAATGATACTGAGGTATATAGTTTCATAGTATAGTACTAGGCTATCTGCCCTGGGGCATTTGTAAGCCTAGCCATAGTGATGTGGCTTTTGCCACCCCATGAAATGGTACAAAAATGTACAGAATAAATCTAGAATACTGTGCCTCTGTCTAGTAGTGACACAATGAAGGTCCCCTTATATAATAGAATTAGTTTACTGTGCCCCTGTCTAGCAGTGACACAGATGTGACCCCTGGGGTAAACTTACGATCTCCCATCCACTTATCAAGATTTCTCTTGAAGAGAGTCAGTGAGGGGCTCTGCCTAATACGAACTGGAATCCTGTTCCAAAGCATGGGAAGCCTCTGGGTTATAAATCTATCCCTCCAGCATGTCCTACTCATACTTGTGCCGAGGTTTAAGTCTTTAGCTCTCGTGGTCCTGATGGATTTGGATTTTTTGAGGTGGAGCATGTCCATCAGTTCCTGATTGGACATGGCCTTGTATGTCAGGCAGAGATCACCTCTGAGCAGGCGGTATGCTACTGAATAGAGCTGAAGTTTCTTTAGTCTGGCAGAATAAGACATATGTTGGAGACCCTTGATCCTTTTGGTGAGGTACTTTTGTGGTCTCTCCAGCTGTTGCAAATGCCAGGTGAGGTACATACCAAATGGGGCATTGTACTCAATCATGGGTCTGATGAGGGAGGAATATAGGGGTACAATGACATCCTTGGATCTGGATGTGAATCCCTTCATGATGAGGTGTGCAAGGTAGAATGTTTTTCTAAACACTTTGGCAAGGTGGGTGTCAAATGAGAGGTCGCTGTCTACTTGGGTCCCTAGGTCTCTGAATACTTTTTCCGTACTCAGTGGGTTGCTGTCTATGTGATAATTTGTGGGTACTTTGTTTTTTCCAAAAGGGATGACTATACATTTTTTGGCATTTAGTTTAAGGCCGTGACTACGGCAGCAGTTGTCCGTTTCAGTGAGGCCTTTTTGTAGGATGTGTGTGTCTGCTGGTGTATCGACTATGGCGCCTAGTTTGCAGTCATCTGTGAACTTTGTCAGCCACAGCCCTCCCATGTTTACTTTAACATCTGAGAAATAAATGCCGAACAAGAGGGGTCCCAGGACAGTTCCCTGTGGGACACCACTTGTGACTGGCTTTGAGTCTGACATTGCTCCAGCGATTTTAACTTTATGGGTTCTGTCCTTTAGCCAGTTTGCAACCCATCTAGTGACATAAGGGTTTACTTTTAAGCTGTTTAGCTTATCTATGATGCCTGAGTGGGGTATTGTGTCGAAGGCCTTAGTCAAGTCCAGGTATGCTGTATGGGCTGCTTTGCCCTCATCAATGGCTCTAGTGACTGTTTCGAAAAAGTCAACCAGGTTTAAAAGGCAGGATCTGCCCTTTACAAAGCCGAACTGGGTGGGGTCAAGTGTCTGTAGGTCCCCTATGTCTCTGTTTATGAGTTCCATAATGATTCTTTCCATAGGTTTGCAGACCAGACTAGTTAAGCTTATGGGGCGGTAGTTTCCAGGGTCTGTAGAGGCACCCCCCTTGTGGAGTGGGACCACTGTTGCTGTACGCCAGTGTTCAGGTACATATCCTGAAGTAAGGCTAAGGTTAAATAGCATTTTTATGTGTGGGTTTAGCTCCTCTTGGAGTTCACGTAACACGCACCCCGGGATACCGTCAGGTCTCATTGATGCTGTATTTTTTGCTTTATTTAGGGCGGTTCTTACTTGGACATCTGAGATGACAGGGAGATTACATTCAGCTGGGATACGTATTTCTTCTTTTGGGGGTGAAGGAGGGGAGAAATTTGCACCTGTCAGCCAGAATGTTAGCAATATCTGTGGGTTCAGTGTATTTTTTGTTGTTGTGAACCAACTCTGAGCATATCTGAGGGTTTCCGCCCAGGTTTCTAACATAGCTGAAGAAGGCTTTGTGGTTATCTTTAATGTCCTTAGCGATTTTTCTCTCAAAAGTTTGCCTTGGATGTTTTTATGAGAGAACGTAGTTTTCTGCTAGTGTTGATCAGAGATGTCTTCCCTTCATGGGATTTCGCTCTGACGTGCAGTAGCTTCCTTCTTTTGTTATACAATTTGTTTATGGCTGAGGTCCACCAGACAGGATGTTACATTTGGTGGAGAGGGACTTGGATTTGTTTGGGATTGCATGATCCATACATTCTTGGAGATGTCCATAGAAAGCATTTGTGAAGGATTCGGCAATGTGGGATGTGGTATCCACTGGCACAGTGGGCTTAAAGGATACCATCTCAGTCTTAAGAAGAGTGAAGTCTGCTTTTGAGAAGTTTTTCACTGTGGTCTTTTGTGCTGGGGGTGGAGGTGGGATATGTATATCCAGGGTGATTAGTTTGTGGTCAGATCTCACTAGTGAGAGGTATACTTCCGGTGTGGAGCATTTTGTCCCCATGTTTGTGATGATCAGGTCTAGTATATTATCTCTCCTAGTGGGAGAGGTGACTAGTTGGTCCAGTGCATTTGAATTTATGAATTCCAGGAACCTTTGGGCTAGGGTATTAGGGCTAGAATAATGTACCCAATCTATGTTTGGGTAGTTGAAGTCTCCCAGAATTATGGTATCTTGTGATGCATTCATATCCTCCCATGTCTTCAGGAAGGCTGAGTGGGGTTCTTGAGATTGGGAGGGTGGCCTGTAACATTCTACCAGTTGTATGGCAGTTTTGCCTATGGTTAGTTGCACCTGTATGGTCTCTGATGCTTCATGTTTTGCTACTAACCTGGAGGTGTGGGTGTCCTTTATGAATATGGACACTCCCCCTCCCTTTGTGGTTCGGCCCGGGTTTTGGGGCCAAAAAGCATGATACGAGGTATAGCCTGGTAGCGCTGGGGTGCTCTCAGGAGCCTTGAACCAGGTTTCAGTTACTGCACGGACATCGATGTTCTCCATGCTGAGGAGTGCATCAAGTGCCTGCATCTTGAGATTTAGACTTCTGGCGTTGAGCAGCATTACCCTTAGTTTTTTTCCATTTTTGTTTTCTAGGAGGTGGGTTTGTCTTTTGAGCCTTGCCTAAGAAAGGCACTATGGGGGTGGCAAGAGCCTTAGCCAATATCCGGAAGCCCAGTGTTGACAGGTGTAAGCCATCCCTTGTGAAGCAGCGTGGCTTGTCCAACATATCATCCCAGGCAGACAGACATTGGATCCCCTTAGAATGACACCAGTACTTGAGCCAATTGTTAAAGCTGATCATCTTGTCTTTGTATTGTGGTATCATTCTTGGTGAGGGCAAGATGCTGCTCAGGGTTAGGGTCATACCAGCCTGGGCTACATAATCAGAGAGCTCCTCTATGTCTCTTTTCATGTAGTCCAGGGAGGTACATCTCAGGTCATTCACACCAGCATGGACAATGACGGAATCGTATTTGTACTTGCTTTGGAGTGACCTGTGACCTGAGTGCGTGTGTTATGTGGCAGATCCTAGCTCTCGATAGACAGCTCACAGTCACCTTCTCCTTGTTCAGCCTGGTCAGTGGGACATCAGAGTGTCTGACTATGGAGTCACCTATTATTAGTGTATCAGGCAAGATGTTTGGCCTTAAGGGCTGTGATTGGTTGACACACTGATTTATTGAAGTATGTGTTGCATGTGTTTTGTTTTGAGGTGGTGGATTATTGGATGTCTGCTTTGGGAGCCTCTGTTGTTTTGGTAAGTTTTTTATTAGAGCCTCCAAGTATGTCTTTGTGTTTTTATGTGTTTGGTTTGCAGTTGTGGTAGGTCTATGTGGGACTGGGATTGTTGTGTGTGTGGTTGCCATCTCCTCCTGTCTGGTCATGCCAGCCCTGAGTTGAGAGAGTTCAGCCTCCAGTTTGGCTATATAGTTGCATCTCTCACATGTATTTGCGTTTGTTGGGAGGAGGAGAGGGTTGTCTGTGTACATGAGACAATTGTAGCATTGTCTCAAGATACCCAGGTTGACCAGCTGAACTGGAGACGACGCCAGTAATCTACCACTCAAAATGCTAGAACAGTATAAGGGAGTGGTATACCTTTAAGGGAAGTGGATATTCACAGGGGTGGTAAGTAGATGTAGTGCTTTACTTAGTACGAGAGTGCTTACTTAGTAGAGATGTATTGAGAACAAGTGCTAGGCTTATAATACAGTGAGTAGTCTGGTTATACTAAGAGTAGAGCTTCCTTAAGGGAAAATTTGAACAGCAGACTTGGAGCCAGAAAAAGTTTAATCTTGTTTAACCGGCGCTGCACTATGCGCACAACCGCGCAAAGCCGTGCAAATGCGGATTTTAAACAGTGAACTACAAAAGAGCTAGAAATGGTCCCAAACAACCAATTACTACAGCTTCTTGTGCTGAGGTCACTTCCCCCAAGGACAGGTAGGCTGCTCAGGGCTCCCCACTCCCACTGGTGAGCAAAGAAACTTCCTTATATCCAAGTAAGATAATGGACAACACAGGAACTACACCACAGCCCAGAATAC
This sequence comes from Protopterus annectens, assembly GCF_019279795.1. Classification (NCBI taxonomy): domain Eukaryota; kingdom Metazoa; phylum Chordata; order Ceratodontiformes; family Protopteridae; genus Protopterus; species Protopterus annectens. The sequence goes on along the minus strand of NC_056744.1, from coordinate 432,143,423 downwards.
AGCAATTCCTGTAAACTGGTCTAAACTAGTCGAGGAAGGCGGGAAAACAAGGATTATTTTTTTGTTTTTTTGGTAGAAACACACAGAAAATGCAGAAACAGTGATAAATTAGTTACACAGGCTAGCACACTTTAGTGGGCAGCCTCCACAGTTAAATTAAACAAACAAACAAGCAAACTTTCGATCAAATTCGACTAAAATGTAACTTTAAGTGCAGATTTTAAAATAATGCAGCAATCAGTTAAAAAACAGTTCAGGCTAGTTCAAGGCAAGCTACAGAAGCTATTTCAAGTGAAAAAAAAGCAAAGATACTTAAATCCAGAAAGTAGTCGCTTTTCTGAGTTCCCTGCTGCTAGGACCACTCTGTAAACCCACGTGGAGCTTGATTGAGGTCTCTGAGAGTTGCAATGTAAAACTTAGACCAAAATGTAAAATATCTTACAGTAGTAACTTGGATACCCTTGCAAAGATCAGTGTTACTACCATTCTTTTGTCGTTCCAATTTCCATCTGTTTTTGGGATCTTCTACCATGTTTAAGCTCAGCTTGCCTAAAAGAGATGTTTTATAACTGACATTAAAACATAGTGATGACCCCATCAAATATCAATGTAACCCAGATCTGAAAGTGCAGGCATGTCTTCCCTCACATAACAGTCAGACATTAATCAGGCTTCATTGCAGAAACAACTATAAGTGATCTAATTGTCCCTCTTCAAAACATAGCCAGTTTGTCATAGTTTTATAATAATTGTAGATGCAAGCTAAATGTAAGCTGGTGAAACTGACCAGAGAGCAAAATGCATTAAGCACTACACCAGCAGAAAGGACAACATGTACTTTGACATGCATTTGATGCTCTCTGCATTTCACTTGCAAAATCCAGTCTGCCATTATTCACATAAATAAACAAGTTACACCTAGTTACATGTTGGAAAGTGTAGAAGCAGTGGATTTTCTCACGTGCTTTATTCGTCCTTTAGGATTAGTATGTTTGACTATATATATATGGCTGTCTTACAAAGGCTTCTTGCATTGACACAGTAAAACAAAGACTGCTTGTGCAGGAAGCACAGATAAAACAAGGCAGCGAACAAACAATTTATAGTAGCAGATAACATGTGATCATTAACAATGAACCTGTTAGTGCAAATGGACATGCAGTGCTCACTGAAGACTGAATGAGAATAAGAACTGTAGATGATAACAATTTCCAATGTGAGGCAGTTTGAAAGTGGGAGACATGATACAGATAAATAAATAGCAGACTGACAGGTAGTAGCAGTGTTTTATGTTGAGTGTTCATAATTTTGGATGTTGGAAGACACTTCTCATCAAGCACACAGTACATCAAAATAAGTCTTATTGTGAACAAGCATTTTGTTGACCACAGCATAGTTTTGTTGTTTGGCTATTGGTTGCAGGTGTTTAACTGTGGAGTTTGTGTGAACATAAAGTAGTGCGGGGCTGGAGCCCCCCTCACGATGTGAAACATTGAGAGTGTGATGACAATTAATGTGTGTGTGTCTGTACAACTGTGTCCAAATTATTTGTATGATGTATTGTGTATAAATCTGGACTTTAACCCGAGTTTGGCATTTAGTGAGCATTCATAAAGGGAAACTTACATTTCCCTTTGTGATACATAATAGTTCAGGAGTTGTATATTTCACACAGTCTTGCAGTCAGTTTTATTTTTCAAGACAGTGAGCTTTGGTGAAGTTGTCAACTGGGATTTCAGTATTTCTGACCTTAAAATTTATAATCATAAATTTATAATCATATATATTATAACATGCAGAAATACTGCATGAATGCATTTTATGTACCTAGAAATGCCATTTGTTTTTTTAAATATTCAGGCTCTTATTAGAAGAATGCAGCCTGATAATATAATTGCTAAATCCAGTTTCATTCCTCTATACTAGCACACCTGGAGAACCCCCCAGCACCCACCTTTTGTATATTACTGTTCTCCACATATATAAAATGTTTCCCTCTAAAACTAGATATCATTTGATTTGCAAATGTCTTTTCCATTACAGACAGGCACATGGCCAACACTCTATTGCATCAAACCTGATTTGCCTCTAATAACTGGCTCAGTGACAAAAAAGTGCAAGCTAACATAAACAAATGTACCTTCTCCTTGCAAGATAGTTTAATTTAAGGCATTTGTTCTTCCAAAATTTCAAAAACCATTCAATCATATTTATACGAATGTAATAGCACATCTGCAAAGACATGGCACTCATTCCCATCACTGCTTAAAAAAATAAATTTACTATCTCTTTCTTGTAGATATTGCATCACAAACATTCTGTCTCGGTAGCAAAACTGCTATTTAAAAAAGTCTTATTCCAGGATTCAAATCCTGTGTCCCCTTGTTCATTTCTAGACCTGACCCTATAGATCTTGATAAATTATACATGCATATTATGCTTATGTCGACCCATAAAATGAACATCACCATACTACCTTATAAAACTGTGTCTGTCTAGCCCCCACAAAATAAATCTGGGTGCTGGATTTCTAATCTAGTTAGACTCGGGGTAACATTCTTCCTCAAGGCCATATGCAGTGAACATTTCTAAGAAGAGAGCTCTGGGTTTCTCAAGCAAATTAGGCTAATGTGGAATTACTAGTATTTTTGACCATTTCAAAATCAAATCTGGACATGCCACATGAAGTGACATTTTATACTGGTGTAAACTTCCTAAGGGACTGTATGGCTCATTGACGTGAATGAGCCTTCTCTGTATATGTCATGCTCTATCAACATGTTAGTAGGTACTACAGGCATTATATGGCAGAAACTCTTCTAGCATGCAAGCTGTGAGTGGTACAGAGGTGAGTAGACAAAGATCATGCACATGCACAGTGATTGTTTTTGTGAGTTGTCTCGTCCAAATTCACATGGATAGGTTCATAGGCAGGTACTAGGCTATCGGCCCTGGGGCCTATATAAGCTTAGCCAAAAATGTTCCCTGGCTTTCGCCACCCAAGAAAGATATTTTCCTGCACCCCTGTCTAGCAGAGCAACAGAAGTGTTCCCCGGGGTGAATTTCCTACTTCCCATCCAATTGTTGAGATTCTTCTTAAAGAGGACTAATGAGGAACTTTGCTTGACTCTGTTCCAGTGCATGAGAGGTCTCTGAGACAGGAATCTATCCCTCCAGCATGTTCTGTTTATTGTGGTGGCATGGTTTAGGTCCCTGGAGCATGTGGCTTGGAGGGATTGGAGTTTCTTTAAGTGTAGCATGTCCAAAAGATTTGGGTTTCATAGGTTGGTACTAGGCTTTCAGCCCTAGGGCCTCTACCTGCCTAGCCATACCAATTCCCTGGCTATTTTTTCCCACACTATTTACTTCCCTGGACCCCTGTCTAGCATGGCTTTGTATGTTAGGCAGAGGTTGCCTCTGATGAGTAGGCGATAAGCAACAGAGTAGAGCTGGATTTTTTTGAGACAGTCTGTGTATGGCATCTGTTTGAGGCCAGTAATCCTCTTAGTGAGGTATTTCTGTGGCCTTTCTAGTTGTTGTAGATGTCTTGCAAGGTACATGCCAAATGAGGAGTTGTACTCTGTAATAGGTGTGATGAGGGATGCTTAGAGAGGAACAATGACCTCTTTTTTTCTGGAGGTGAACCTCTTTGTGATGAGGTGTGTCATGTAGAAGGATTGCCTAACTACTGTAGTAATGTGATTATCAAATGAGAGACTACTGTCCACATGTGTCCTGAGGTCTCTTATCACACTTTTGGTGTTTATAGGCTACCACCTATGTGGTAGTTCATGGGTACAGTGTTTTCCCCAAAGGGGATGACAGTGCGCTTCATGGCATTGAGCTTGAGGCCATGACTTTGACACCAAGCATCAGTCTCAGTGAGGCCCCTTTGTTGAATGTCCACATCATTAAGCGATTCTATTATGGCACCTAGTTTGCAGTTGTCTCCGGACTTTGTTAGCCAAAGACCTGCTGTATTAGCCTGGACTTCTGAGAAGTAGATGCCAAACAGGAGAGGACCCAGGACTGAGCCCTGTGGTACTCCACTTGTCACTGGTCTGAAGTTGGATTTGGAGTCAGCTACTTTCACGGTGTGGGTTCTGTCAGTGAGCCAGTTGGCCACCCATCTTGTGTCATAGGGATTTATGCCCAGCCTAGTGAGTTTATATATAATTTCAGAGTGGAGGATGGTAGAGCAAGCCTTGGTGAGGTCAAGATAGGCTGTGTGCACCACCTTACCATCGTCCACAGCTCTGGTGACAGCTTCAAAGAAGTCAGTCAGGTTTAGGAGCCAAGGCCTACCTTTTACAAACTCAAACTGAGTGGGGTCCATTGTTTGGAGGTTACATATGTCCTTGTTTATAAGCTCCAAATCATGTCACACATTAAGAATGGAAAGGAGCTAGCAGACCCTGTAGGAGGTATGAAATGGTCCCAGGATTATTACTGGGCCTGTGTGGATATTAAATCATTATACACAAATGTCAAAAACAAATGGGGTTTGGATGCCAAAAGATATATGTTGGGGGAAGGTCCACTTACTCATTTCTTGATACAATTGTTGGAATTCTCCCTTACTCATAACTGTTTCAGTTTTGATAACAAATATTTCTTGCAGAAGGATGGGACAGCCATGGGGGCTTTATATGCCCCAGTGTACGCAATCCTGTTCATGAATTATTTTGAGATGGCCTATGTTCATAACTCAGTTTTACAAACACAGAGTTATATTGTTTAAAAGATACATAGATGATCTCATATTCATTTGTAAGGGTGAAATGGAGGAATTCCATGATTCCATACAGGATTTGCAGGGCCAAGAGTACACAGTAGAGTTTAAACCTTTTACCAAAGCTACTGCATTTAATAATTTCCTTAGTGCAGATAGTATGCATGCTCCTCACTGATTATCTTCACTACCATATGGTGAGCACTTGCGGATAGCTAACAACACTTCAGATAAGGCTAGGCTAGGGACTGAGTTTGTGAGGGTTAGGAACAAATTGTTAAGTAGAGGTTACAAATTGGAAGGTTTGAATACAGCAGAAAATAAGGTCAGAAAGAAACTGGGTCTAACACACACTATGATGCAAAGAGAGGAGGTAGGTACTGACAGAACAAGAAGGGATATGAATAAAGGAGAGGATCAACATAGATTGTTCTTTGTCAACAGGTATTCACCCTTCTCAGAAATTTTGAAGAGGTTAGTAAACAGGTTTTGGCCTATCATATCTAATGATGGGAAGTTGAAGGGTATTTTTCCTGAGAGAGTCACTTTCTCCTACAGTAGATTTAAGAATTCAAAGGAATTATTATCCATCAGGAGAGTGGATAAAGTACAGGGTAGAAAAGGTAGTTTTCCTTGTGGGAGATGTGCAGTGTGCAATAAGATCAGGAATTTAGATGGAAAGCAGGTTAATGGGAAAATATACAAGGCCAATGACCAATATAACTGTGAATCCAGGGGGGTAGTTTACATAATAGGATGTGGGTGTCCCACAGTTAAGTGGTACATAGGGCAGACCAACAAGGCAGTGAAAAAACGAATAATGGAACATCTAGGAGACATCAGAAGAAGAAGGTTAGAGAGCCCTGTTGCAGAACATTTTGTTAGATATCATGAGGGTACAGACACATCCCAGTTCTATTGTGTGTCGGCCAAGCCTAGTTTATGTCAGGGGGATGAATTTACAAATAAATTGACATGGATGGAAACCAAATGTATTAACAATTTTGGTACCCTCTGCCCAAGGGGATTAAACCTGGATATCAATTTGAATGTAGGGCAGGGGTAGGAAAAATAATATGTACATGATTTCTGTGTATAATGTTTGTTTAGTTCAAGTATATATAAATATAAATTGTTTATACTGGCATTTTCTGATATTAAGGGTTTTTAATAGTTTAGTATTTATAATATATGTTTATGATACACAATATTAGAGAGGTAGTAATATAAAACATACAATAACAATATACATGCTAAGAATAATGTTATATAGTTTAGATATTCTAGAGCAGAGCACTTTAAACAAAATGTGGGAGTGGTGATTTATTTATTAAATGGGACAAGGATGGTATTTATATGTAACTTGTAAGCAATTGCATTTATGAGGAGTCATTATATTTGATGGAGCTTAATTATCTAATTATGTAAATGTATCAGTATATAATGGAGAGCTGCATGTGTGGAAAATATTCCTTGAAGGCATAAGCCAAGGTACAGGATACAGTAGTAAAGCTTTTTCCTACAGTTTCCTGGGGTGGAGTGTTATATTCTTTTCATACTTCATTTTTGTGGTGTGTATTCAAGGCTGCTTTAAAGAATCAGGTTTAGGAGACATGGCCTACCTTTTCCAAACCCGAACTGAGTGAGGTCCAGAGTTTGGAGGTTACCTATGTCCTTGTTTCTAAGTTCCAATATGATTGTTCCTTGGCCTTGCAGACCAGGCTCGTCAGGCTAATGGGGCAGTAGTTCCTGGGGTCCATCGTGGTGCCCCCTTTGTGTAGTGGCATAACTGTCACTGTGCACCATTCAGTAGGCACAAAGCCTGAAGTGGGTCTATGATTGAACATGGTACTTAGATGGGGTGCCAGTTCGTTCTGTAGTTCATGCAGAACGCAGCCTGGGATGCTGTCAAGTCCCATGGATGCTGTGTTCTTGGCTTTGGTTTACTTGTGTAGCAGTGATTACAGGGGCTTTGCCTTTTTCTGGTATAGTGATGGGCCCTTTGGGGGGTAAGGGGGGGGTGAAGTTTGCACTGAACCTGTCTGCCAGGATGTTGGCAATATCAGTTGGTTCTATATATCTAGTGCCATTGTGCTGTAGCTCAGAGCAGATCTGAGTATTGCCATTGAGATTCTTGACATAGCTGTAGAATGCTTTGTGGTTGTCTTTAGAATCAGTGGCGATTTTATTTTCGTAACTAGCTTTGGGGGATTTTATGAGGGATCTCAGCTTCTTACTGAGGCTGACCAGGGAGTTCCTGCAATCAGGGGAGTATACTCTTTCTTGCAACAGCTTCTTACATCTGTTGTAGAGTTTGTTTATGGTAGGGGAACCATCAGATTGGCTTCCTTTTTTTGGAGGATTGCTTCTTTGTACTGTTGGGGATGGCACGATCCATGCACTCATGTATGTGCTTATACAGTGCATTTGTATAGGATTCAGCAGTCGTACCTCTATTTTCCATCTGTGTGGGTGTCGTGAAGCTTGCCACTTCTGTCTTAAGAAGCATGAAGTTGGCTTTGGAGAAGTTTTTTACAGTGGTTTCCTTAATGGGGGGTGGGGGCTGGATATTGATGTCTAGGGTGATTAGCTTGTGGTCGGATCTGACCAGGGAGGAGTTGACCTGTGGCATGGAACATCAGTTGCCCATATTGGTAATGACCAGGTCCAGGATATTGCTGCCCCTGGTGGGGGTATGGGCAAGCTGATCCAGGGCATTGGAATTTATGAATTCCAGAAAGCGTTGAGCAAATGAGTTAGTACATGAGTAGTTTTTCCACTTGAAACATCTCTACTTCTTTACTGTATACATTTGGGCTACTTGAACTAAGCTTCATTATCACAGCCCAACAGTATATCCAACAAGTATTTTTACACATAATAATACATGCATGACGGATTTTTTTTTTTTTTTTTTTATCTATTACACATAACTTTTTCTATTTGGCATACTGGTGTTGCTGCGGAAGCAGATGACTTTGGGGGACTTCAGCAGCTAATCCATTGGATTGAAGGGTTTCGGGATGCTACAATAACAGGTAATGAGAATCATTCAGAATCTCATTACCTTATATTGATGCAGAATGTATTCCACTGACTTGCAATGTGAGTGTAGCATTGTGCATTCTTTGGTGTACCCCTTTCCCCAGTAGGATATTATACTGAGGCCACAGATAGATTTTTTTCACAATTAGTATAGCATTGCTGCATGGTAGAGGGCCACCACAATCTTACCCTGAGGTTGTCACCCCATTTTAGACCTGCAGATCTGCTAACTAATTTTCAAACTATTAAATAATTTGTATAACATATTGTTCCACAGTTTGTGTTCTACCACATCATTCAGAAATTATAGATAAAAACTGACTTCCCAAAACACATTAAACATCCCCAAGCATAAAGCACACTGTTCCAACAAAACCTTTTTTTTTCAGTGTTTGGGTGTTAAGGTCAAATCATCAGGAAATCAGTCAAGATTCAAACTTTTCTTCATTCAGTAGAGCTTGCTTGAACAACCCTGATATAAGGCATGCTGCAATTGCCTGAAAATAGAGCCAGTCTGCACCTGAGTTCACCATATTCACCTGAAGAAATGGATTACCAACTGACAAATTGTAAACTGTTAGGCACTGAAATGCTTTTCGCTTTGTATGTAATATGTATTTGTATTTTATATATCTTTTTGTGTATATTTTTCATTAGTATGACGAAAATGGTCCATACCAAGTATTGCCCACTACTCACTTGTCAAATAAACAAATAAATAAATATGCATTTTTAACAGTTCCATTTTCTTAACCATCTCAACTCTGACCACACATCTCCTTAATTTATATCAGTATCATCCAAACATTTCTAACTACCTTCAGCATGTCCTTTGCAGAAACAACTGTGTTACCCTGCCCACATATTAAAGGACAAAGCAGCAAGCAAACACTTAAAACATTTGTCTTTGAATATTAATAACTCTAGGGACACGTTTACCATGTGCCATGAACAAGTGAAAAGTAAATATTTATAGTTGTGCTTAAACTAAAACAAAGTGTTTAGGCATTGCATCTTACACAACTTAGGAAAGTACTGAAATCTGCTTAACAAAACCAAAACCCAGTGATTTATGACTGATGAATAAACTGGAAATGTGACATGTAATAAAGTCAAGTGCAGAAATGTCGCATGTAAACAACAGTCAAGCAGTTCAGAACTGAGCAATGACATTTGCATTGTGATACACAATGGCAACAAGCTGTTCTTCATAGATTTAATTGAACACGGTAGCAATAATTTGAAAGTGCTACTGGTTCATAATGTTACAATAGCAGATAACCTTATTATTCCATTGCCATTGCAAATTGGAGAACAAGACCTTAATGATATTTAGGAAGAAAACCTATAATTTGGTATGATCCTGAAGGTGTAACTCTAAATACTTTATACCATTTGCTGTACACACATTTGAATGTCACATGGCTTGTTTTATTTTAATTTCATGGATTATTTCAGAAGGGGCAATCCATTTTACATGAATAAACAAATCTCCACTTATAGATGATCTGTGCATACTATGCATATTTAACATTTCATAAACCTGTTCACAGAAATAGAAATCTTAAAGTATGAATTCAAAATGAATTTTATTAAAAATACAAAGCCAAAATAAATGTTAGAATCAGATCATGAATAACAGAATATTGTATAATATGTTCACTGAACCTAGAGAATCTGTACAGAAACTCATACAAATTCAATCGTTCAGAGTGACAGGTGGTGCAAAGAAGGAGAAATACTTTTAGGTACACATTTAAGTAAGTGTCCTCTATATATAAATATTTACACAAAGAGAAACACGCACACGCTCTCGCGCGCACGCACACACACACACACACTTGTATGGTATATAGTATCCATGCGCATATTTAATACTATTACCCGTTAGATAGACATGAATGTTAAGAAAACTAAAATGAAGCTTATTCTCAAGAATAGACCGTTTTTAACTATAAAACAGTGAAATATTTTTATTACTGCAACTGCGTATCTTCCTTCTTACATTTTATTGTTTTATGAAAGTTCATTGGTAGAAGGGCATTCATTCACAGTGGAGCACCTGTTTGCCTAGTTTTAGTGTGCAGCATTGCTGAAGAAACTAAACAAAATATTACAAGGCTGCATGGATGAGATATGTCCAGAAATTTTGAAGCTACTGGATATTGCTGGGGTATATATTAATATATAATTGTTCAGTGTTGTAAGGCTGGGGCAGCACATCTGGACTGGCCTACTAGGGTAGTGTTCTACATTTTCAAAAAAGCAATCCTGTGAATGTATTCCACTTATACACATCTCATTCTTCAGCCTTCCTAGAAAGCTGCAACCTAGTGTAGTAGAAAGGAGACTTCATCCAATAATATTTGTATTTAATTACGGAGAAGCAACAGTTACATCTCAATCATACAACAGTCGACAAACTCTGTGTTGTAAAACTGATGCTAAGGGCAGCGTATTGATGTTTAGCAGTACTGTATAGAAGGGTTTGTGGACTTGTATGACTGACCCTGCATTTTCTGTCTTACCAAATAGAAAGAAGATGGATATAGTTGTCCGCAAAAGGTGTATTGTATCTCTTAGCTCTTCCTCTGTTTGTGATTTTCATAGATAGGATATTTGGAGATTACCCAATATGAGGATAAGAAAGTTTGATACTTTCTGTTTGAAGATGATGCTGTTCATTTTGCCTGAAATGATTGCGATCTCTAGTGTGCATTAGAGGGATTTGTTTCAGACTATGAAGTAGATGGGGTGGAAAACAGCATGTATGAGTCAATAGCCGTAATACTTTTTCAGAAAAGAGTGGACTGACTCTACAGGCAGTGAGTGGAACAACTACTTTAGGTGGAAGAGTTTAACTATCTCGAGGTCTCAGTCAAAACTGAAGACATAGAGGATTAGAAAACTGATAAAGCAATATGTGAAGTGGTGTCAGCACTGGTAGCGGTGTGGTAGGCTGGTGACAAAGCTGATGTCCGTTATAGAACAACGCTGTCAATTTACATTTCTTTTTATGACTTAATTTTCATTAGTTGTCACAAACTTCAGGTAGTAACTGAAAGGAAAAGATCATGGATACCACTGGTAGAAACGGTGCTCATTTAAAGGCTACTGGTATTGACCCCAGTGATAGAGTGAGTAGCTTAGACCTTGGCAGTCTTTGACAACACTGTTCCTCTGTTGACCAAAGCCAGTTTCAGTGGTCAGTGCACCTTGTGAGGCTGCCTCAGATTCACCTCCCAAAGGCTTTTAAGACTCGGGTATGTTAGAGGAATCATGCCCTTTGGCTTGTCTTGGAACACTTTAGGATCCCACAGGATGAGATGAAAATTGCTGTTAAGGATAAGAAAGTCTGGTATACCCTGCTCAGCGTGCACTGTGACCCTCACTTGAACTTGTGAGTTAGAAACTGGAAATGCATTAGTTCACTTCTGATGGCATCCATTTGTTTGCGCATGAGTTTTTTAAATGTGGTGATAACATATTTCATATAGCTGAGCAGTATAAAGTGTCCATTGCAGCCGACCATGTCAGATATTAAGAAAGAATGGGTTATAGTTAATACTACTTTTAAAGCTCATTACATTAACCTACCCCAACCCTAAATTCTAGCAGCAGCATGTGCTATGTACCCTCCCATGCTTTCAAAATGTTGTTTTCAGCTTGGACCAGTGCCTTGCTCTGGGTATTATTATCCCTTTTGATTTCACTGGTCTGTATCACATCTTTTTGAACTTTACGTCTGCCTCAGGTTTACAATACCTTCAGCGAAAAACACAATTTTATATTTCATTCCATTCTCCATCTCCCTTTTGCTGTCCATTTGTTATCCTTACCACTGATGACTATTTACAAGTTTACCCTTTCTCTGCCAGTTAAATGATACTGCAATTTCTCCCAAACCTCAGAATTTGTGACTATTTGTATCTCCATAGAAACATCGGAACATAAGACCAATCCTAGGCAAATGATCAAAGGGAACAAAAGAAGCCTAACCATATATACCTTTAAAAAGAGGCTCTTAAAACGTTTTTGCCACCATTTATGAGTACTTAATAGTGTGCCCACTTCCCAAATCAAGCATAGCCATACAGGGTAACACTTGCATAAATTTGTGGCCACCTATGCAGTCACCAAGACTGACCTTAAAAGCTACAAAGCAGCACTTTCCATAATCTTTTAGTGGTAACATATTCTATATGCTCGAATATATTAAGTTAGGAAGCTGTCCCTCCAGTCAGTCTTGTTTATTTGTTGGTGTAAGTTTAGGTCCCTCAGATGAGTGTTTGTAGAGCCACTGGTTTAGTGAAGAAATGGGAAGTTGACTAGGATTGGGTCTTTCATGGCTTGATAAGTGTGACACAGGTCACCTTGGCAGTATCTTGTAGGCTACTTAATACAAGGACAGACAAGAACAGTGGTGCTAATCAGTTAGGATAGTTGAATAATTGAAGGCCTTTCCTTTTTTTATTAAAAATCATTGCATCATTTCTAGATGAGTGATATACGTAGATTGGTTAATTCCTACTGAGTTACTGTATTCAGTGATTGGGTTGATAAAGGAAGGGTAGATTGGTCAGATGACTTGTTTGGATGTGGAAGATATTCCCTTGGAAATCAACTGTGCCAGCTACAAGAATTTCATGACTGTGGTGCAATGCTTTTATGGCTGCATCTGACTGAAGAGGACATCCACTTATAATATATATGAGATGGGAACGTCTTTTTGTGTGAAATCTGCAATGCTGTAATATTTTTGCATTTAACTTGAGACCATTTTTAATACTCCATACATGTGTATATTCTTATTCTTTTCGGAGCAGTTTAGTGTCAGCAAGTGAACAGATAACAGCACCTAGCTTGCACAGATCCTGTACTAACCCAATAGTTAAAATGTTATGTTGAGAGAGAGTACCAGAACTCTCACTGCCTGAGATCTATTGGATAGCCATTTTGCTATCCAGTGGCCAGTTTAGGTGAGTACATTAAGTTTTTGTAACTTTTTAATAATACCACCTTGGGAGATAGTGGGCAAAAGCCTTGACCAGGTCAAGATAACAAGAGTGTACAGAGTGACCACTGTCCACAGCCTGTATGACCTTTTTAAAGACGTTTCCTTAGCTCAGGAGAGAGGATATGCCCTTCACAAAACCAGACTGAGTCGGACTAGATCAGTTTGCTTTCCTTTTTCTGCATAAATGAGTTTTATGATATGCTTCATGGCTTTACCTGTAAGGCTAGTGAGGCTGATGGACTTATAATACCCTGGTTCTACTGAGTGGATACCCTGCTGCAGAGAAGTTACAGTGGTTGTTCTCCAGGCATCTAGGACAAACTATGTGGATAGGCTGAATGTTGACAATTTAAGTAGAAGTTAAGATACGGCATGCTTGGCATTGGTGAGAATGTAGCTTGGAATGTTATCTGGTCTTATAGAGACATTATTTATAGCTTTGACAAGCATTCTAAGACTTGCTGCAGGGTTACTGTATAGGAAGCTAAATTATCAATAGTAGGTGTAACAATGAGGGTAGGTGGGGTAAAGTTAGCATTACATTTGTTTACTAAAATATCAGCTATATCCTTGCGACTAGAATGTGTGTTATCATTATGGAAGAGGTCAGTGCATTGTGGAACAATAATCCTTAATTTCCTAACATAAGTGAAGAGATATTTTAGTTTCCTTTGTTACCTGTAGTCACCTTAAGTTGGTACTTTTCTAACAGTGCTCTTATGTTTTTGTTGGCATCTTTCAGTGTGTTCTTGAGGTAAGGAGATGGAGAGTTCTTGGATTTTTTTTTAAGTTTTCTTCTTTTGTTAAATACTTTATTAATATGAGAGTTCTGCCAGAAAGGTTTATTCTAAAATTTACTTCTTTATTTAGGGTGGATAGACACAGACTTCTCTATCTAGCTCTTTAGATGCTGGTAATGTTTGAGGCGTGAATGCGTCAGCTCTCTCAGTTTACACTGTGGGGGATTTTTGGGAATGTTCCATACAAGTTGAAATAAGTTTGTCATGGAGAAGTCCCTAAAGATGGTTTCATTTTAGTGATAGGGTGGTACAAATAAGCTTGATAGAGAAAGTAAGCAGTTAGGGGTTAGAATTAATCAGGGAATGGTACGCAGTGGTGTCTACATCGGTAGGGACCAAGTCAAGGATATTATTGCATCAGTGGGTAGTTTTATAATTTGTTCCAGTGCTTTGGTATTAACAAAGTCTAGGAAATGCTGAGCATATCCACTTTTACAAGCTGCATGTGTGCCAGTCATTTCTTATGCTACTGGAGGTCCTTAGTAAGAAGTGCTCCTATCATGTAGTCGAACTTTTACAAGTTCGAGCCACACATGGTCGGGACCATACGTTCAAATTTGTAAAAGTTCGAGCATTTGAATGGAAATCTCTGTATGCAGAAGTTTCCATTCACTTCAATGTGTATATTTAAGTAGCAGGGTTGTGGGGGGCAAGGGAGCTTGCCCTTCTGCTTACAACAAGTTATCATTTTGTCCGTCGTGTAGTTATTTTTTTTTTACATACTCGAAGTTCTGTAACTTCGAACATAATGGTTCAACCATTAGGTGTTCGGAGTTACCGAACTTTGACTATGTGATATAGGCCCAGTAAGAAGGGTATTTGCCTTGCTATTTAACTCATCAGTGTTTTAAGGAAATTTCTATGATCATTAAGGGACATTGATATAGATCTGTAGCTATAGATTTGTTTATGATGATTTGGATCTCCAAGAATCCAAATTAGGGTTATTGATAATTTGTTGGTGATGGTGTTTCTGACATCTATCTCAATACTGCGTGAGGTGTGCATGCATAGTTTAAGTAAGTTAAAAAAAAAACAGAATGCCATTGACCATAAGAAGTTCAGCCACTTGAATAAATGGCAGATCCTACCCACCATCATAGCTCAAGTAACATCAACAGACAGAAGGGTATGTGCTTAAACCAGCAGCAGACAGATAATCATCTCTGGCTATACTGTAGGTACAATAAGAAATAAAAAGCAGCAGTCGGATGTGGATTGAAATGCTAAAATGCAACCACTTGCTCTTTATTTTGATAGACCCAGCACAAATCTGTTAACATCGTTTCTGCTCCTGTGTGGTATTCATAACAGAGCTGAATCACTGCCCCCCCCCCAAAAAAAAAAATGTCAATGACTTCTTCTGCCAACATTTTTAATATCATCTGCATATTGTCCCTACTTTAACTGCATGCATGAAATGTATATTCCTGTCAAGATTTCCTTATAGCATGATTGCAGTTATAAGGTGAGCCAGGCTGGACTTATGCTCCTACATGACCTTCAATTAGCTATTGAGGTCTGGATATATAGTGCAAAATGCAGAGAGGATTGCTTAAAATAATATTAAGTGTCAATGGTTTGCATCTATACTTGCTCTGAGCCAAATTACATTCTTGGTGTTCACTTGGAAAGGTCTCTGACAATATGTAAAACGAGAATTTTCAGTTTATATGTAATCTTTTCTGAAATGCTCAGCAGCACATCTCTTACTAAACATGCTTGCATGTAAACAGAAGTGGTGCTACTTCTGTCCTTTTCTGGCAGCTATTGTAGAGTAAATACTGTTAATTTGTTGATGCTACCTCATTCCCTTGATGTTATAATGTTTGTGGAAACAAAAGGTGGGGTACCATAATGAGAGGTGTACTGAAGAGGAAATTATCCATTGAACAGATGAGACTGTCACAGACTAAAATAACACGACCAAATTTTAGTTAAGGTTTTACTGAATTAACTTCCGGTATGAGGTATCTTGTACACTAAGGACGACTGGTATTATAAATGAGTTTGTGTTTAACTTTACCTTCCAAAACCTATGCTTTACTAATTATAATAAATTGCAGACAATATATTACAGTTTATCTCTAATACTTTGTGGCAGACTAATGTGTCTGGATGACATAAAGGAATGTTTGTATGCATGATATGATAGATTTCGGTGCATAGTTTTACACCAATCTGGTAGGAAATAATAGTGCTGTAATTAATATTGTTTATGATTATTTATTTCTTAATGTAATTGTACTGCCTTTATGTCATCTGTTGTCTGCTATGTCCTGATGTTTCTGTTTAGTGTCTATAATGTTACAGAGCAAATAGTTAGATTGCAGTGTGGTGTCTTCCAGATAGAAGTAGAGGCTTTTCGCCATTACTCTACACCAATACCTGCCCTTCTCATCCACATAGACACACATGCATCCGCACATTCACACATGCATGCACAGTAGAGCTTGTCTATATGTGCTTCTTACTTTCTCTGCATGG
This sequence comes from Protopterus annectens, assembly GCF_019279795.1. NCBI lineage: Eukaryota > Metazoa > Chordata > Ceratodontiformes > Protopteridae > Protopterus > Protopterus annectens. The sequence goes on along the minus strand of NC_056744.1, from coordinate 432,127,342 downwards.
ATTGGATCCCCTGGCTTGCACAAGTGCTCAGTAGCCAGGAAAAGAGCCCCCTCCCCCTGGACTTTTGTCATGCAGAAAAAATATCCAGCAAAAATAGCCCCACAGTCCTGCTCTAGCTCTCTGGCACCTGATTCACTACTCATTGGTTACTCATGATGCAGACATACAATCTTCCTTTTACTTACAAGTTCTGCTGGCCTATGAATTTGGCCCACAGATTAGTCTCCTTGCTGCTTTATTTCCTAGTCCTTTATACAAGGTAATAGTTAGGGAGTAGAGATGTAAGCCATAATAGCATGGCTAGTAAATATTCAATTTGCCTTCTTAAGTCTTCGCTGTGAACAAAATGGAAAAATCGATGAGATGCGTGTGTGTACCTTTTACTATGCAATCCATACATATATTACTTTTCAATGTACTTAACTCTAGTCAAGTATGAGCTCTTTTATTCCATCAGACAGTAGACCTGTGGATGAAATCGTACAAAAAGGGTGCAAGAGGTAACTCACTTGACTACAAAATGCTGACTCCTATGATAAGGTCATTGTTCAAATCCAGGTTGTCATAATCACAGGCAGACCTTCTTCCCTGGTGTCAATGGTCAGCTATTTGCTGTAATGGTTTTAGAAGAGTCACATTATTATTATATTTTAGAAGCATGACATCTTTCATTATTTTGTTTAACAAAAAGAACTTTTGAAGCCTGCACCTGTGATGCATAGAGAATAAACTCTGACTATAACCTAGGTGCCCTGAGATTAACTAGTCAATTGGGTGCTTGATGGTACAGTTACAAAGGATAGGCGTATCCATAACAGGATGGATGGTGGTTCCTGCCTAGCTCACGCTGTTCCTGTAAAGACAGGGTCTCTGCTGGAGAGTAGTGGCCCATCATGATAAAACTGGTACCAGCATGGGTATAACTGCTCTAGCCACTGATGGCATCCCCTGTCACTGCATATGGAAGAGCATACCTGCAAGAGCAGAAGGGGCATAGGTGGCTATTGAGGTGATGCAAGTGCTCACATCACCACCAAGAGCAGTTGTAGACCATGAAATGTAAAATGCCCTTGTTGCTGATATGCTGGTGTGAGAAAAAAGCACCAATGTGTCTGCCTGGATCATGAACAGCTCTAGGACAGTATAATACTTGTTCAAGGATGTAAAAGTGAGCTTTATATGCAGCTTTACTGCACAGTGTGGCAGTACAGTAAATGGATTTGATTCATGCAGATCACGCTAAGACAGACAGGCAGCATGTGTCACACAAAACTGTTGCACAGAGGAGACCAGATGATGGGTTTAGATGAACTTTTACTAACTCTCTGTTTGTGCATCTCAAAGTTTTATCTCTTTTCAGTGAATTTTTACCATGTTCAGTTATGGCAATGGTTGCTGAAAAAAAGATTTTTTTTTTTTTGTTATGAATCTTCTTCTTTTGGCTTTTCCTGGTTAGGGGTCGCCACAGTGGAACTCCGGTCTGCTAATGATTGGCAGTAGATTTTTATGATGCCAAGGTGCCAGCCCGATGCCCAACCTTCAACAAAAGGCACGCCCATTCATGCATGTCTTTCAAACACCAGAATAATAAGTCTTTACTGTGATGTCTACAAAGTAGACAGCTTTATACAGGACTCTGTAAATTTTAACATGAGCTTCTGCTTGTTACCAGCAACATGCTTGCATTTGCATGACTGGAAGTGGCCTTTGACAAATGCAATGATGCTGCATTCAGTTCCACATACACAAATAAACTGTTACTTGGATTGGTACCTATGTCCCTGATAAACAATGTTATTCTCTGCCATTTTGGCTTGGTTTGTGGCTGGAAAAGATAAATTGACAAGCTCATGTAGCCAGTTAATAACTTTAAAATAAAATAAAAAAGTAAGTAAATAAATACCTGATTAAAAGTCAACCAGGCCTGGCATTGTGCCCTTACTGTCCCAGTGTTAGATGGCTGCCACTTGGCCACACCACCTGCTTCCATTTTGATAGTCACAGTGAAATACTTTAACCCTTTTACAAAGTGATACTTGAAGTTAATACTGGTCAGACTCATTTGTTGTCTTGCTATTGCTAAATATTGTGTAAGGCAGTGTGTGTTCTCTACACAAATTAAAGTACTGCAAACTATTATACAATGGATGCTTAACTGCAGGCAGACATTTAAATTTAACAGGTGTGCAAACAAGGCTCTGAAACATCTATCAAGAGACATTTGCCTGAATAGTATTGTGCAACATATCACTGCTTGCATGCAGTTAGTATTATTTAAAAAATTATATAATCATTTATTTATTTATTTATTAGGTATGTGTACAGCACCAAGGGTCCCCATTTCATTCACAGCTTAGTTAAGGAGAATAAAAATATGTACGGCATTAGTACAAAAAACTAATGTACAACCAAACAAAAGCAATAACCTTAATAATGCTCGCTTAGAATGGAGATAGAAACATCAATTAAATTTAAACAACTAAATATAAATAAATAATGTCAGCTTTTGAAGATGAATTCCAGCCACGAGGAAGGCATTTCTTATCCTGACAAAAGCAGTTTCTGTACTATCTCTCAGCTGAAAACCAGATGGGAATGGACTGTAAATTTAATACAAGTGACAATGGTAGCAGAAAAAAAAAATTGTTTATAGACACTCAATTCTGGCACCTTTACATGTAGTCTTCAGTGGAAATGCGAAATATACTAACAAACCACAAAATAAAGCAAAACCACTCAAGTAATAAATCTTTCAATAAAACAAATTGATCAATAAAATAATTAAATATTTCCAGTTAATTTCTCTGTTTAATCCATAAAGAACCAAAATACTTTATTTTAATATACACGCAGGCTTTCTTTTTAATAAAAGTCCACAAACTCATAAACGGTAAACGGAACACATATAGGCTTCACAAACATCAAAAATTCCAAGAACAAAGATAAGGAACTTAATTGAAAATATGACTGAAGACTTGCATTAAAACATAAACAAACGCTCTTTATTCTGGTACAGTTAGCGCTTTCACCTCCTTGGCTTCATCAGACTGCATTAAAACCACATGTCACAGTCCTTTATATATCACATTCAATTAACCCCCTAACATTATACATTTGCATCCATTTAAAACTAATGGGCTAATCACCAAATAAAATTAAAAATAACTTAGTACAAAAAAGCACTATAAATGCAGCAAAAATACATGTCATAATACCTATCATAAAACTTTAAAGTCTAACATACATAAAATACCATCTATTAATGCGCATATATATATGTATGATAAAATACATGTAAGTATATGTCATTAAAACTTAAACTCATGAATTAAATACCCATCTACTACTTATTTCATAGTCCCTTTCTTTAGTCTTCATTTTTTTAAAATAGTTTGTAAGCTGGTCTTATCATTAAGACCGGTGGGTAATCTGCTCTCAGGCGTATTATCCACCTAAGTTCTATCTCTAAAGTAAAATTCTCTAAATCCCCACCTCTAAGGTTAGTCTTAATATGTTGTACTGCACAAAAAGTAAATTTATGCATGGGGCCTGCTGCTTTACAGTGCCTGGCCAGGGCATTGTTTTCCTGCTTGGTCCTAATATGATTTAAATGTTCCCTTATCCGGACTCTAAATTCCCTGTTCGTCTTTCCAATATAAAACGCAGTGCATGCATCGCACTGAGCCAAATATATCACATTCACACTCCTACAATTGGTGCCTGTCATAAAAAAGAATTCCTTATCTACATTGGGAGGCTGAAATGAATAACTCATATTAATATAACTACATTGGTTATATTTGCCGCATGGAATGGTATTATGGGTCATCATTCTCTGTTCTGGGGTGGATTTATGACAAAGCAACCTCTTCAGGTTCTTTTTATTCTTATATTTGAATCTGGGTCTCTTTCCTACTAGTTTCACAATCTCTTCCTCTGCCTCCAAAATATCCCAATGTAACCAATGTAGTTATATTAATATGAGTTATTCATTTCAGCCTCCCAATGTAGATAAGGAATTCTTTTTTATGACAGGCACCAATTGTAGGAGTGTGAATGTGATATATTTGGCTCAGTGTGATGCATGCACTGCGTTTTATATTGGAAAGACGAACAGGGAATTTAGAGTCCGGATAAGGGAACATTTAAATCATATTAGGACCAAGCAGGAAAACAATGCCCTGGCCAGGCACTGTAAAGCAGCAGGCCCCATGCATAAATTTACTTTTTGTGCAGTACAACATATTAAGACTAACCTTAGAGGTGGGGATTTAGAGAATTTTACTTTAGAGATAGAACTTAGGTGGATAATACGCCTGAGAGCAGATTACCCACCCGGTCTTAATGATAAGACCAGCTTACAAACTATTTTAAAAAAATGAAGACTAAAGAAAGGGACTATGAAATAAGTAGTAGATGGGTATTTAATTCATGAGTTTAAGTTTTAATGACATATACTTACATGTATTTTATCATACATATATATATGCGCATTAATAGATGGTATTTTATGTATGTTAGACTTTAAAGTTTTATGATAGGTATTATGACATGTATTTTTGCTGCATTTATAGTGCTTTTTTGTACTAAGTTATTTTTAATTTGATTTGGTGATTAGCCCATTAGTTTTAAATGGATGCAAATGTATAATGTTAGGGGGTTAATTGAATGTGATATATAAAGGACTGTGACATGTGGTTTTAATGCAGTCTGATGAAGCCAAGGAGGTGAAAGCGCTAACTGTACCAGAATAAAGAGCGTTCGTTTATGTTTTAATGCAAGTCTTCAGTCATATTTTCAATTAAGTTCCTTATCTTTGTTCTTGGAATTTTTGATATTTGTGAAGCCTATATGTGTTCCGTTTACCGTTTATGAGTTTGTGGACTTTTATTACTTTTTACGTGGTAACGGACACACTACTCGCCTGGGGCTACGTTATTGTATTTGGTATCTTTCTTTTTAATAAAGCAAATTCTGCAGTTTTACTCACTATTATGTAAACCAACTTGCAGCATCCCAGATGCCAATAAACCTTATATGTGATGACATTCAGCAAAAATTTTAGCAACAGGATTTTCAATTTTTCCATTTTAGCATCCCTAAAATGTTCTGAAAAAGTCCGGCAATAACAAACTGACAAAAGCACAAAAAGGAAACTAAAATTACACAGGTACCACTACAGGCTTTATTCCAAAGTTAAGCACTTTCATCTTAAAAGTAGAAAGACTTCCCCCGGGATTCATGAACCTTGCGCCAGGCGCCAGCATAGCGTCGGCGTTATAACGCCAAATATGGCTGCTTAGCGATTCAGGTATGAATGAATCCCACGTGCACTACCGGCGTGCGCCGGACCGTCTCCGCCCCCCGGCGTAGGTATGCAAAACACACTGTGTGCGGTATTGCACCATGCAAATGAGGGCAATAGCGATCCACGGCGGCGAGGCGAAGGTAGGGCACGGCAATGTAAACCAAAAACGGTTTACATTTACCCAAACATACCGGAGGAGTAACGGAAGGCTGTCAAAGTCAGGTATCATATAGGTGCAATATGCCAATGTGGAAAGGCACCGAGAATGTCCCAAGAAAATATGCACAAAATGTAAAAATGACATAAATGGCACGACGTAGAAAGAACAGCAGACCCCGGATATGTGCACAGAAGTTGCAAAGCAATGAAATAATATGACAATGTCCCAAAAGAGCAGTAGAACACAAATCAGCTGCACAGCCACCACACACCATAGTATGTATGTAAAGCTGCAACCCCAGCGCAATGGTTGTCAAGGAGTGGTGGCGGTGTCCGCGCCGTAACCATGTATTAGTAGTCAATTCCATGCAAATGAGGCAGATAATAGTGAATCGCAAAAACGCGCCGGGCGTAAGGATGGAGCAAGCGCGAGCGGTACTACACCGAGGAGTGGCCTACACGAGATACATGTCAACCACAGAGGGTGTGCCACTGTAGGAGGAAGGATATTGATGTCAGCAAATCTGGGCTGTACAATGCACATCACAGCATCAGGACTGGCGGTTAGGAAATAGATGTGCTGAGAGTACATAATGCGCTGCATAAATGCATGTGCACGAGTATGACTACGCTCCTAAACCAGTCATGTGACGGCCTCACCGCCAACAACCACGGATATAGGAAGGTAATGCGGAGAATACGAGGAAATGCGGAAGCAGTGTAAATGGATCCGTAATGAGCAATTAACACCAATCAATGGAGGAAGGGCAAACACCGCAGCTGAGAACTCTGCATGCAGACTCCTGCATAACGGGAAAGGGAGGCATATGAGTGCAAAGATAGTAGGGGATGTAGTAGAAATGCAAAGAGCAAAGAACCGAAATAGCACAGCCAAGTACAGAGGTACGATAACGCGGCTGCAGATAAAATGCATCATATGCCATGTGCCTGCAGGATGCAGTAATGTAAGATGCAAGGCGAAGGCAATGCAGGCAACTGTAATGTAACAGTAGAGGCAGTACCGCAGCAGTTGCAACCGTAAAACCACGGAAATAATCCATGGATACGGCCGCACAGACACACCCAATGACTTCACCGGTATACAGCACAACAGTAATAAATGTGAATGCGCACAACACACAGCGCGATTTCCCAAACGCCGCACCGTAGGGTGTAAACAGACGGGAACTTTTAACATGTATATGCTGGGTGCCGCCGTGGCCGTGATGCATAGGTATGTGGCAGAGACAGACGGAGTTGCGGAGGGTGGTGCCGACAACCACCGTGAGGCCTCACAGGAGAAGGAGAGTGTTCAGACCAAGGGTGACCTACCAGGGGCTGCGAGACCTGGAGATAGTAGAGCGCTACAGGGTGGACAGGGACACGCTACAGCAAATAGTGGAGCTGTGCCGGCCGCCTGGAGAACAAGAGACAACAGAGGGGAGCCCATCCCAGTGGACACAAAGGTATGTGTGAGCTTGCTAATACTGGCTACAGGTACCTTTCAAAGGCCCACCGGGACATAATGGGCATCTCACAGGCATCAGCATCCAGGGTACTACACCAGTTCCTGGATGCCATGTTACCACATGCCCATGAGCACATAAAGTTCCCCACATCTCAGGAGGAGTTGGCTAGCAATATGCGCCGCTTCCACCGTGTGGCACAATACCCGGAGGTCCTGGGTGCGATAGACTGTACGCACATAGAAATCAAGTCACCACCTGGGGAGCAGGGTAGACGCTACATAAACCGCAAGGGATACCCTCCATCAATTGCCAGGTCGTGTGCAATGCGCAGGGCATTATCATGGATGTGTGTGCTGGCAGCCCTGGAAGCTACCACGACTCCCATATCTGGCATGCCTCACAGCTGTATCAGGTATTCGCCAGTGGGGACATCACACAAGGTCACCTTGTGGGGATGCTGGCTACGCGACTGGAGCCGTGGTTGATGACACCCATCAGAAATGCACACACACACATGCAAGAACGCCATAATGAGGCACACGCACAAACGAGAATAATCATAGAGCGTGTGTTCGATGTTGAAATCACGGTTCCGTGCTTGGATACATCCGTGGAGCCTTGCAGTACTCTCCAGGCACAAGTGCCCACATATTCATAGTATGTTGTATGCTACACAATATGATTCTGGCGGAAACAGCTGCTGCAGGGACATAATGCCGGAGGGCCACCAAGCCCGCCACAACTGCCAGGGCAAGCACAGGCACAGGGCGCTCGGCGCCACGGACACACTGAGCCAGCCCCAGTAGGTAGACAGAGGCGCACTAATATGCCTACGCCCTGGCAAAGAGGGAACGATAGCACATACTTTGACAGTGTAGGCCCCATGGACTGACACCTCCTGACCTGCACACACAGTAAAATGGACGCCACACAAACATGTCCGCCTGTAATGTGTACCGTGATGCGGACGATGTGTGACTCCAACAAAGGCACCGCCAAACACTGCACACCCAATAGCCAGCAGAGCATGGAACGCCAACACCTCAACGCGACGCCGTTCAACAGCACACGGCGGAGCCATATGCTGCCACTATCGCCGCAAGTCGACCACACATGTACGCATGTGCATACACAGATACGGAAATACATATCAGTACACATGTAGAAATATATGTACGCATACACAGATAGAAAGTACAACAGGGTAATATGGAACCCAGGGATGCAAGTTCACAGATAAGTAAGACGCGAAATCACCACATATTAAACATAGTGACCGACAACCCGATCATCCTGAGGGTGGGCAGGGCAGGTAACGCCAGCCATGGAAATGTTAACCTGCATCAATACATATCCGCTGTCGGGATGGTCACCAGTCCACGGTACAGTAACGGATATGTGTAGGGTTACCACCTGTCCCACGCCAGAGGGACAGTCCCCTTTGGGCAGTTGTGTCCTGCAAAACATTGACAAAATGGCAAATGTCCTGAGATTGTAGGACAAAACCATTTCCCATAATTACTTTATTAGTTGCATAAAACAGTTATTTTGTAGAAGAAACATCTAAATATGATAATAAACAGAATAAGCAACTGTAATGCTACAGCTTTGTATTCTGTCAAAAAAGTGAATCGCTGTCCTTTGTACTGGCCGTGGGTATGTGTTGGCATGCAAAATCTGACGTTTCTACTAAAAATGTCCCACTTTGGCCATTTGAAAAGGTGGCAACCCTACATATAAAGCGTGTCATATCCATAGGATATGAGTGCGGAGATACACGCCGCCACCGCGATGCGCCAACGAGGTATTGTGTTCAACCGGTGCGAAAGCGAAAGCATACCAGTGAAGTGTACGACATTATGAGGAACGACTTCATTTGGGGTGTAAAACAGTTCATGTTCCTCGCAGTTCCTCCAAGTTCCACATTGAAAATGTCTCTCAAACATCCATTGTTAGGAATGTATATAAATGACATCCTGGTAAATAGAATGTACTCATAGTAAGTCAGTAAAGGTTCTTCACTGTAAGTAAATCAGCATATTATAATCAACCTATGACCTACTTAGCTGAAGTTGTCACTATGCCATTACTATGTGTTCCACATTATGCCCATTTGTTTCACATTACTACTGTGTGTGTTCCCACTCTGGAAATAGAAGGTTGACAGCCATGGCGGCAATATGTGTATGTGTGAGGTGAGGTTGTCGGTGTTCCGCTGTGTGTGTGTAATGTGTGTGCCAGTGTAAACTGTGTATGTAGATGACATGTCACAGGCGGAGTGTAATAACAGGCGAGGCATACAGTACAGGAACCATAGGCGATGTACAGCAGTACCCACAAAGTAGTACTGACATCTCCTCAGTGGCTATGCACGTGGCGACGTAAAATGATGCAGCGCAAATGTCCCAAAGTGTACCACAGGGCCATAGCAAACAGGAGATGCAAAGGACGATGTACAAACCATGACCGTAGGTATGGCGCCATAACGTAGACTACACACGGTCCGCCGGCAACGTTACACAGCATCAGGCATGTACGGCGAAAATACGAATGTGCTATCCCGGCACCGATCGTGAACACTTACGGTCCGGTAAATACCGCTGTGTGTTCCACGACCGTGACGTAAGCAAGCGGCACACGAATAGGAGGCTACCGTAGCATACAGTCCGCCCCAAGTATAGGACCACATTCACCGTGAACTATCAGCGACAAAATGCCAATGGATAGTAGGCACGGACGAACATCCGCAGATATATAACCGATGTGAAGGAGGAATACGTGCAGGAAGCACACATGCAGGCGATACCGACAGCAGACGACATCAACAAAACAAACATTCCCGAACAACAGACAGGTAACCCGCAGCTCCCCAAGCAGGGATGGAGCACACACACAAGCATATCTGGTATGTATAAATGCAAGACTCACACCCGCACTGGCCACCCACATCCGCAGATATACCCCATTGCACATATCAAAGGGATAACAGCTAAAACCGTAGCAAACACATACAGGCAGTGAATGACAGCGCATACCCACAACAAGCTCCTGGGAAACACTAGCAGCGGCTGATGCATCCATGCATTCGCTATGTACAGGAAAATAACAGCCATGTAACACATCTGAATGCACAACGCCATCGACAGACGCCGCCAGGACACGGGACCCACATGTCGAACACAATACCATACCCAACACACACAATCCACGGCTAACACCACAGCGAAATGTACCCGACACCACACATAGCGGATGCAGTCACACAAACATGATACAATACATACCATCCTCACGAAGGTATTGCAAATAACCAACGCCACACGAGGAAAGAACCATGGCCTAGTGCCGACGCCAGAACGAACGAAAGGAAGGGGATCACCGCTGATATGCGATAAGTACACACCGAGGAACAGCTATTGGCCTTATTAACCCACATGCCTCAGGCGACGACGAATATAAGGAAGACTCCCTGATATTCAAACCGTATGTTCATACCGAACTAATACAAATAGAGAAAGAGAAACAAGAGAAACAAGGGAATAGAGACGAACTCAGAACAAAAGGCCGGAAAGGTATGTCGAACCCACGACATGTACTGGTGTGTAACGCACGATACGTATGACGAATCTGTACAGTATGTGAACGGTGTGTGTAGGTAAAGATACCTGTCCATCAGGCAGAGAGAGGCTAAGGTTGATATGTAATGCTAAAACGCCGCAGCATACCAACGACTGTGGACAACGGTGCACAGCAGTGGACAACATGTAAACACCCGATAACCCCAGGTCCGCTTGCCACCTTTCAAAAGGCCAAAGTGGGAAATCGCCGACACACATCAGATGTTACAGGTGGACACATACCCATGGTCAGTACAAAGGTTAGAACTCTACTCTTTGCATAAAGAAAAGTGTAGTCTTGTAGCAGTTCAGTTGCTTATTGTGTGTCTTGTAACAGTTAGGAATGTACATACATAAATAAGTATGTTATGCAACTCTTACATAAGAATGGGATATAGTGATGTCCCACAATCTCAGGACATTTGCCATTTGTGATACATTTTGTCAGGACACAACTGCCCAAGGAGGGACTGTCCCTTGCAAAGTGGCACAGGTGGTAACCCTACCCCAGGTCTGCCATAGGGGTTGCAAACACAGAACAATGCCACCACCCACGCTGATGCTGGCAGTGGATATCCAACAATGAAGTGCCACAGCAGGGGATAGGACATTTATGTATAGTGTCACAGCACACATGTGCATGGGCATATACCGCCGATGTCATACGGAATGTGCGCACGACGTGCACCTATCCCACGCAGTAGGGGCGACTATGTCAATTATGTGTAATGCAAAGCTGTCATGATGGATATGTTCACAAATCATAGACAGTATCACAGGCATAGCATGCATGATGGAGCGATGGCCTAATGTTATATACATACACAAGATATGTATGGCCTGCACATATGGGACAATGTAGTAGCAGAATAGGTACCAAATGGAGGAAACAGCAAGTGACCATGTCCAAACGTCCCATAGCAGGTGCAATGTGTGCCACAATGATGTCCAGCAGGGCCGTGTGTAAACACATGTGCAATGTACACAGTACTGACACCCCCCCCCATGGTAGTGTCCACTGAACGGCAGAACTGGATGTCAACTGTCATGTCTATACAGTACGTCCGCTGTGGTGGTACCATGGGTCTGTGTCACCCTACCAGCAAGGCAGCTATCACATGACTAGTGACACAGTGTGCCCCTGTGGGATGTGCACAGGACCTATGTCCCACAGCATGGTGTGTGTCCAGTCTGTGGATGTCACACAGACGCCCGTGCTGAGCAATGTGGCATGTGTGCACACATGCAGGACTGCTCCTCCCCCCCTGCCCACTGCAAACGCCATGTAGGAGTACTACATGCATCAGTACTGCGGAGAACATGGCCCATGGCAGAGTACATTACACCCCTGTGTTAGTGGCATGCAGGTGAGCACAGATGTGTTACATGACTGTCATTTGCATATGTAAACTGTCTGAGCCGGGTAGAGAGCACAGCATGACTATACTGAGACATGTAACGTTGTATCCATTGTGTAAGGTACACCACACATGTGTTATTGTAACACGGCCCGCGAGTACATGTGTGTATGGCACAGGTACAAGGGCACCCAAGGTATCAGCTAGACATACGGTCCAGAAATGTGTAGTCCTGCACATGTGTACCCACGCCATGGTGTAATATGGCAACCACAGCACCATGTGGGCCATGTGTGTGTACATCAACCATGTACAACGTGATATGCCTGTATAGGGACAGTATCCATGTGATACACACCGCATGACCGTCAGTATGCAAAGGTGATGTGTATGCACTATGTGTGATGTAACTGATGCAATGATATCTACATGATATATCTGCCACACTGACACCTGTATGGGTGTCAGCAACATGAGTAGGATGAGCTAGAATGCTGCCAGGTATGTAGAAGTGGTATATGTAGGCATGTACAGTACTGTGTGACAGCAGGTAGTGTACGATGCAAATACTGAGCATGAGGGGCCACATGTCTGAGGAACGGCAATGCCACACGCCCCTGAAATGTTGTAGTTAGCATGATATGCCTGCACCACTGTGTGAACTGTACAGAAGGCACATGGCGAACATGCCGATACATAGGGTACGATGTGATGCTGGATGTGTACACTGTCAATAGCATAAAGTGGAATGGTGCTGAAGGGCAAAGAGCGGATCATGTCTGATGTGATACCCTCTGTACCACCCCAACCACCCATGCAATAATATGACAGGTGGCCAGCATGGGATGTGGTGTGCTGTGGCACAGAAGCCCAACAAGGGTGCCAGGAAAGGCATGCAGGTAGTCAATGAGTGTGTGAAGCATGTATGTCAAGATGTGGCCCAGTGCCATACTGAATGGCCCAGTCATGGGTGTAGAGATGCAGCCCCATACGTGCAATGCAGTACCATCCATGTGTAGTGTGATAGATGTGGTAGTGTGGTGGTCAGGGTGCACAACGACATGAATGGGCTAGCAGTCACTGACGGTGCTGCTGCAGAGACATGTAACAGCCAGGTTGGCGGATACAACAACCACGGCGGTTGGAGGTGACATTGGGACTGTGTTCCCAGACATAACATGTGCATGGCAGTACTATGTATGTGTCCACAGGGTTAATACAATGTCCAGCCAAGGATTGGAACCCTGTAGTGAGTGAGAGTGTGTATTGTTGGTAGGTACCCCATTGGCAGGCAGGATGCCAGCAACATCTGTGTCGGCAATGCCTGCATGACCGTGGTATGCTGCATTGAATGTGGATGTAGTCAAACAGCAGAGACATACCACCACACTGCGTGAGGGCCCACACTGCAATGTCTGGCAGTCATGTGTAGGTAGCTAGCTGTGGAGTATGTCATGCACCAGCAGGACACACCATGACTGTCAAGTGACACACAACACACAGGTGAACATAACTACCGGCAACAGCCTGCACATGTGCCCATACAGCACGCGGTGCATGGAACAGGAATACCACTGTATGCCTGTGAAAAGGCCAGCACCACCATGTCTCAGTGTGGAATAGCATGGTCCCTACCAGTGTGTAAATGTAGCAGAAGTGCACTGTGATCACTGTTGGCATAGGCACATAGACTGTCCATCGGACGGGTGCCATGCCCTCAACTACCTCTGTCAGTAGATGTTAGTAATAAGCGTTGTAGTGTGTATGTACCATGCATGCTGCTATGGTTGTGTGTTTAGGGTGTGGCTAGCAGGGATGGTAAGCATGGATGTTCAGCAAACAGAGGGGGGAGGTGTGTAGGCCCAGCATACAGACACATGGAGGTTTGGTGCATGCTGAGGGTAGTGTAGGTATGGTATGTGTCGGTAATGTGTCACCCAGCTATGCGCACTGCATGGCCAAGCATGTGTGGGTACATGGGAGTCCATACTAGGGAAGGGCGTGTTGCTGGCAATACATAGCAGTAGCAACTGTCCTAGGTGCAATGTACAGTATGCCAACCCGACTGGCATGTAACCTGTGGTGTACAGTGTCTTCACTGTCGCGGTCACAATGTGCGAGCGCCACTTAACATGGGTATCTGAACATGGACTACCTATGATGCAATGTGTCATGGGAAAATACAGTATGTGTGTAAATCACGGTGTGGTGTGGGAACCACCCACCCGTGTGTGTTGCAGTCCAGGTATGTGCCTGGGAGGTATGATCTGTGTACAATCTGGACTGGCAGGTGTGCCGTAGGGCATGGAGGCAGGTCCCAGGCACTGCAGATAAATGACATGTGTGCTGTACTGTGTGTGCAGTGCTAGTGTACAGCACAGTGGAGGGTGTAAGCATTGTCACACATCACTGCATGCTGTGCCTACCTGTGACAGCCCTGCCGGAGACAGACATGTGACACCGCTGCACAGGCAGCATAGCATGTGAAGATGTACATGTGGGCTGCACACCTTAGCCAGATGTCCACACGCCATGTGTGCCACGGTAGTGTGGTTGAACACGACTATCAGACTGGACAAACAGCACATGCCTGCATAACAACAGTATGACCATAGTCAACAGTCCCAGTGACAGAGTAGGCCAATGTAGACTATCCCTGCATGCAGACCACTGGCTACTGGACACCTGGCTAGACACACACCTGGACGGTTAATTCACCATTGAGCCATCACATGTCCACGCCCATGTGGGCCGCATAATGTCATCACAGGGTGGTCACAATAGCAGGTGGCAAGGCAGACACGGTGTACCAGGTGATGTGTCATGTGTGCATATGTCGACTAGCACAGCCGCTCACATGTCTGCAACATACTGGTGCACGATGTATACTGTTACATGATGAATGGAACTGCACTGTCACCCACTACAGGGCCAGCTGGCACAGGTGTGGTGTGACTGGTGTAACCCATGTTTGCACAGGATACACACTGCTGTTGTAGGCAGCCATGCTGGTGGCCACCAGTGATATATGCAGTGGTCATACAAACATACCGCATACAGTGTTCAGGCAGGAATGTCAATTGTCGTGGACGATGTGCTGCTATGTGAATGTGGGTGTTTGTTGTGAATGTCACACATCCAGAAGACACCATCTGGTGCAGTCATGGTTGTCAACACCAGTACACACATCCACAGCAGTCAGAACCCAGTCCTGACAATGTGTGTCAGTCACCCTTGTACCGTGTGACATATGTGCACATGGCGGAACACCTCCCACTGTCATCTAAGCTGGCTACATGATGGCTGGAATGTGCTGTAGAAATGTACAATGCTGGTAGCCCAATGAAGTACCTGGAATCAGACACAGTACACTATGTCAGCCATGTAAACCATGCACAACAATGACTGCCCAACAGACACAAACAATGCATTGACACATGGAACATGTGCTCATGACAACCCCCACTGAGGTATGTTGCACATATAGATGTACAATTGTCATCTATGGCCATAGCATGGATGCAGACACACATACGTCACAGGTAGTACCATGTGATGTAGGTAGGGGGCATTGCTTGTGTATATGTCACAGTAGATGTACACAGACATGTCCTGCATAGCCGCCATGTAGGGTAGCTGTGGTATGTCACTACTGGACATGCCCATACAGATTACCATGTCCCGCAGGAGATGTGTTAGGTGTGTACCACATGTGACATGCTGACAACAATCTGCGATGTGTATGGCTGCCGTGTACCTGTGTGACAATGTTCGTGATGGGTGCAAAGGCACATAGTATCGTATTGTATGCACACAAGCCCCACATAGCTGCATAGCCTGAACATACAGTACAAGGAGTGTGTGGGATGATAGCAACCCACAGGTGGAGATGGGTATGGACGGCGCCCACAACCACATGTGTGTGTACGGTGTTCACGCCCACGACACATGAGCATCTGAGAGGCTAGCGCCACAGCTGTACAGGGTCGCATGTACATATGTTCAGCAACATCCCTGTATGTCCCACCACTGGCCTGTGGACCGATGGACAACAACCAAATGTGCAGATATGAGATGTGCACAGCACATCACAGATGCCTACCGTAGAACAGGCCTACCATGTAGACATGTGCACAGTAGGTCTGCGCCACCTGCAGTCAAACACGCTAGGTGCCAAACCACACCAATAGTCCAGGCAATGACACAGATGGGCGGCATGCCTCTGTGTATGTATGTCTGTGAATGGCTCCGCATAGCAATATAGCCGTGTCACCATTGTGAACAACAATATGAATGGGTTGTATGTGTGAGGGTGCATCATATGTGTATGGTCAGATCGACGATACCATCAGTGGGCCTGCTATGTGAACATCCATGTCCCCATACATGGATACCTCTGCTGAGGCCAACACCACATTCACACAGGAGGGATGGTGTGTAGTGCAGCAGCAGACATGTGGGTGGCAGCGGCAATGTATGTACACATATGTGTTACCCACATCAGTTCAGGCAGCTATCCATGTGCATGGGATAGCGTGTGTGTACACATACAGCACTGTGTCGATCAACATCCCAGCACATAGCACCTGCCAGGGCTACAGTGTATGCATGGATGTGTGATACCTGCATGCACCACACACACCCTCAACAAGCAGCGCACAGCATACCTCGCTGGAGGACAGTGTCCACACCATGGTGATAAACATGTTGAATGTCCATATTCACACAGCTATGACAAAAGCAATGGACAGCCACCCTGCCAATACCGCCAGCCCCTGGGTGGGTCACACCCATTGCCATGTATGTGGCATACCCTGCCATATCATGCAGAGATGACCAGCAAGGCTGCATGAGCTATCACAGTCCCACATGGTGCAATGGACAAAAGGCACTCTCACTATCAACCATACACAGTAGTAATGTGGTGGCGATGCACCCTGTCATGTTACAGGTGCTGTGTGATGCTCTGCACAATGTGTGTGTGTACATGCTATGCATGGCCTTTCCTGCTAATGTGTCATGGTTACACATTGCTCCATGTCTATCACATATGCAACACAGGTGAGCTGGGCAAGTTGTCCAGCACCGTACAGTGCTGTGTGGAAGTACATGGCACAACACATGCATGTGCAGGTGTCCATGTGTATGTGTACAGTGCCGCTGCTGACGTTCACAATGGACACAGACATGATGTGTACTGACATATACACAGCGTACAGGTGAACAGTAGCACAGACGGCACATGCGGACTTATGCCAACTGATATGGACATAGGTGCAGCCAGGTACACATGTCCATGGCAGGCTAACATCTACATGGTGCGTGCACAGTGTGATGGGGTGGCACACAGATATGATGTGACACCCAGTGCTCAATGGTGTGAAGCCACAACATCGGCTGTGTCACCGCCACGATGCCCTTCACAGATCACTGTGCAGATGTCGCATATGTCATAGAAATGCATTCCCAACAGTATGCCAGCACACCAGTGTGAATGTGAGCTGCCACCATCATTATGTCTTCCAGATGATGCCACGTTCCCGGCGTCCACCATTTAGCTGACAGGAGGAGGAGGTCATCATACCATACCTCCAGAGTAACTACAACGCCTGTTTAGCCATGTGCCACAGCAGGCACAAGAACGGCAGGAGATGTGGGAGGAGTTGTGCAGGAGGGTGAACAGCGGGCGGAACCAACCGCAGCTACCAACAAATCCGCAGGCACTGCACAGACCTGATCCGCATGCAAGACAGCGTGCCGCTGCAATCGCCAGGCAACAACGTGGGACAGGTGGTGGGCCACCAACACAGCCCCCACTCACAGCTACGGAGGAGCTCCTGGCCAGTCTGGGGACACCCACGGAACAACACGCAGAACCACTTGCGCCCATCGTGGAGGTGGGTGTCTCCCGAGCTATGAGCCTGGAGCCGCATGGTAAGTCAGTGTTGCATGTTTGTATGATAGGCGACGTGGGTGTCATAGTACAACACATGATATAGCAATACATGCCAGGTATATGGCCACACAAGATGCAAACCATTGTATGCTATGTTGTGTTAGCAGACATGTGCATAGCACATGCTACCACACACATGCATGATGTGTCATGCACAGTGCTGACCGTGGAGATAGTAATGGCTAATGTGTATACCTTTGTGTAATGCCTTTACAGGTACGCCTGGCGGTCGCAAGGACAAGGGTCTGTTGCAGGTAAGTCTGTTGCTAGTCAAACGCATGTTCTGCTGTATTGATATTCCCCATGTGTCTAGGCATGACATGCTCACCTGTGTGTGCCCGTCACGGTATACAGCTCGCACCACCCGACATACACACCACCCATGTACAGTAGATACACCTGCTATCAGAGTGGTATGACACCACACAACCTATTGGTGTGTTACGTGCATTCAGCTATGCATACAATGGTGTAGGTGTTACACAATGGCTGCATGTGTAGTATGCATTGGTATGCCAGTGCAGTATGGACACAGTACCACAGAGTGAGCTGTGATCTGGCCAGAGCACAGGTGTTACCAATGTGACCCATGCCCCTGCATCGGTGCACACGCCAGACATGGCGCATGCCATGTCCCATGCACGTGGATGTCTGGCTGCAGCATTGTCACACCATGATATGACCTATGCACAACATAGCAGACATACACACTGTCAGCATATCCAGAGAATGTGACACGCCACACTAGTATGGGTGTATGTCACATGGGCCACCACAGGGCCGTGTGCACGATGTCTACCACACACAATTGTCAATGAGTCAGACAGACAAGGCCATGGTTGATACCTACAGGCATGTTGCCACACAGCACATCCACAGTGGGTACTCACCATTGCACCCTGTACACACATAGTGGGTTCATCAATGTAGTGGACCCCGTGGACATCTGATGTAGTACCCCAGTGACATGAAATTCCTCACCACAGCTACTACAGGTGCCTCCAATGTCCACTATATATGTGCTGCTGAGCAGCTGAACTGACTTACAGACATGGCAATGTAATGCGCCCAGGTCACGATCGCACAGACACATAGCTGTGTCCTGCTACTGTGCAGTGGCACAGAGCCCGCACCACACACCGCATAGCTATGCACACAGCTCACAGCAAACGCATCTGCACAGACATCACT
The DNA here is from genome assembly GCF_019279795.1 of Protopterus annectens. Classification (NCBI taxonomy): domain Eukaryota; kingdom Metazoa; phylum Chordata; order Ceratodontiformes; family Protopteridae; genus Protopterus; species Protopterus annectens. The sequence continues at coordinate 432,108,284 of NC_056744.1, read as the reverse complement.
GTTACACATACATTGTATCTGTACACTGTACACATAACACTGCACCATGACAGCCATTGTGATGTGGTGCATGCGGTGGGACACCATCTTCACATGTCCACATGATACCGCACATGTTTGCGGTGTACATTACATAGTGTCGGCAGCCATGTGTACTCTCAACTTGCCCGCCACACGGTGTATCACGCTGATGCATGCAAACTACCATGAATGTGTGTACTGCATGCCTACTAAATGACACCTGCCTGTTGTACTGTCCCCACCAGGGCAGTGTACATACTGCCACTATGAATGTCTGGTCTGCATTCACTGGTCTGTGTTGTGTGAATGCTGCATGCCACCTGCATTATCACATGCATGCTGTGTGTGTGTGTGTGTGTGTGTGTGTGTGTGTGTGTGTGTGTGTGTGTGTGTGTGTGTGTGTGTGTGTGTGTGTGTGTGTGTGTGTGTCTGTATTGTAACCGATGGTATGTCTTTGTATTGACAGGTGCTGTAGGTGCTGCCTCCCGCGGTCAATCTGATGCTAGTGTCCCCACAGATACTAGTGGTGATGAGCATGTGCATGTGGCACAGGCAGGGTCGCCACTGGCAGAGTCTGTGCCCCTGGAGAACATCACACATACGCCCCTTTCATCCCCGCACACGGTTCAGATGCCGACACATACCCCAACACCGCTGCCCATAGATGGCGGTCAGTCAGCGTCTGTTGTCCCCGAGCAGGAATGTGTGGTGGCTGCAGAAGGTGTGGGTACACACGATGTTGCCAGTGTAAGGACTGGTGCAGTGCCACGCAGGCATGTGGCAGGTGCTGCCCGTAGGGGGAGCACCACTAGACATACACCTGCCGTACAGGGTGCAGCAGCTGGTATAACCAGACGCATGTTCCAGACTGTAATGGCGGCGCAGGCACGTGCCGAACGGCAGAACCAGGAAGGGCAGAGGCTGCAGAGGTCCGCAATCCGTACTCTAAATGACAGCATCCAGGCATTGGCGAATGCACAACAGCATCTTGCCGATGTTCTGGATAGGAGATTGGGCGACATGGCTGGTCTCCTCAACCGAGGCTTGGCCAACCGTGAGCGGGCGCAGTCCGTGCAGGAACACCAGGTAGGGGTGAGGCATAGGGCACGTGGGCAGTGCCAGCAACACCACCTGCTGCAGGTCAGCGTGCAAGCACCTCCCATGCCCACACAGACAGTGATGGTAGCAGTAGCACTGCAGCTGCTACTACACCATCCACACCAGGACAGAGCAGGCCACGTGGACGTGGCCCTGGACGGCCCCGCTGCGGGCACGCTTCCAGCGGACATGTGACATCGGAGAGTGGACAGTCTGTACCTCCACCCGGTCGTGCCTGCGACCCCAGGCAGGCGCTGGTCACTTCGCCGGCAGACACAGTGAGCCGTAACACCTGCACTGTACAGTCAGGGGCTGCCAAGCATACCCCGTAGGCATCACAGATGACTGAACTGTGTACACACACACCCACACACAGCAGACACAACTGTAGGGCTCCACCACACCCACATGCAATCTACATAGTCATGCCCACTCAATGCACTGGCCCTTACACACACACATGATGTCATCCATTGGTACAGCCCATGCCTGTGGCACACATATCACCCTGTGCATATGATTAAGTCTCTGCCGATAACTGTGAGCCACACCATCAATGCACGGTTAAGCTAACATATTATGATGCACAGGGTGGACACGATAGTGAGAGGTGTATGTGATACCTGTGTCCGCATAGTACGTGATGTGTATGTTGTGGTGTGTGTGTATGGCTGGTGACAGGTGTGTATGTGATGTGGGTTGTGCACGGACATCATGCAGCAGACATACCATGCAGGACAGGTGCAGCATTCATTGATATGTGTACACAGTATGTGTGGTGGTTACATGTGTAGCACCATGTCGGTGCAGTTAACCCGTATGATACTGATGGTGTACTTGCACGCGCCTACTGGGAGCACTGTAATTAGTTCCCCACATGTAGTCGTGGGGTACCCACAGGCATGTCTGGCAAAATCAGCATAGCACAGTTACCCACATCCCGCATGGACCCCTACATAGGTACATAGGCACACATGAACGTAACAGGATATGTGCCCTACGACATGTGTGGACCTAGCATGACTGTGTGTGGCATCTAACACCCCTCAGGATGGGGATGCCATATCCATCAGTCCCCAGTCCCTGGTCTAGCAGTGACACACAGAGGTTGACTGGCGATAACTATCGCCACACATCCACACGCCATTAGCAGTCCTGGACAAAGGCAGTCAGGGCCTTTCCTTCACATGGCCTGGCACTCCTCCCCGTGTTGTAGGGGTGTCTGGCCGCTACCCTGTTCCCCAGCACGCCCCACTCATCTTTGAGTTGAGGTGTCTGACAGTCGCTTCTGTGCCCGTGGTTTGCATGGGGCCTGGGAGGTGGAATGTGCCCATGTCACCCAGGTCAGACATGGCCGCGGTATGTCAGGCACAGATCACCACGGAGCAGCTGTGCTGTGAAGATCCACAGCCGGTGTCCCCTTGGCCGCAGCTTGTGACACATGTCCTAGCACCGCCATCCCCGCCTTGTGGAACGCTTATGTCCTTCCAAGTGCTGCAGGCGTCAGGTTAGCTACAGGCCACATGTGCCATTGTACGCAGTCATTGCACTGGTGTGTGATGTGTACAGGGGTACAATGAACACCCCTGATGTGGTTGCCATTCCATCCAGACCAGGAGGCCACAATGGAATGTCTTCACACCCACATTGCCATTGTGTGTGTTGACAGAGGTTGCCGACAGGTGTGGTAGCCATTTCCCTGAACATGTCCACCATCTTTAATGGCGTACCACCTACATGTGACATTGGGACGAACATGTCCTTCACACTGGGTAGGGCTGCACCTTCTCTGGCATTTAGTAGCAGGCCATGGCTCTGGCACCAGTCATCCATGTCTATGACGCCCTAGGTGGATGTTCGTGTAACATGGGGTGTTGGGTATGTTGGCCGGTGCGTAGTCATCTGCATACCTTGTCTGCTACAATCCCCCTATGATTGCATGCACATTGGAAGGTCGGATGCCATATGGCAGGGGGCACAGGAGTGAGCCCTGTGGGCCTCCACTGGGTCCAGATATGAGTGTGACAAGGCACCTTGAGCACCAACCCTGTGTGGTGTGACCTCCAACCTGTCTGAGAAGCATCAGGTGACATATGTCCCCACATGTATGCTGGCGAGCCTTCCGATGGGTCCCATGTGTAGTGTGCTCTGAACGCTGCCACCAGGTCATGGTACTGTGTGCAAACCCACGATCCCCATCAATGGCCTTGGTGACCACTCCAGACTGGACGAGCAGGTTCGGGAGGCAGGATCCGCCTTGACTATGTAGTTGTGGGTATGTTCCGCATTGGCTGTACACCGCTATCTGTAACCATGACCACCTGTATGGACCTCCACACAGCTTTGCAGACAACACTTGTCAAGCGATAGGGTGTGGCTGTTGACAGTCCATAGGAGCACTACCCTGGCATAGTGGGACCACAGATGCCATATGGCATCCATTGGGGACATAGCCCATAGTAAGGCTAACATGACACAGTGGACGCATGTGTGGGCCGAGGGCCTCAAAGAGGATGGGTAGCACACAGCCAGGGACACCATCGGTGCCCATTGCTGACGTGTCAAACGCCATAGAGATATGGGATCACCCAGGCCATATGACATGTTTGGGAGGATACACTCTGGTGGGATGGATATGTTCCCTGTTGGGGGGGGGATGTATGCATGGAACATGTCCTGTGGTATGCAGACAATGTCTGTGGGTGCAGTGACTGTTGTACCATTCTGGACCATTTCCAGGCAAGTCTGTGTGCCCCCAACCATGTCCTTACCACAGTTAGGGAAGGCCCTGTGGTTGTCTCATGTGCCCTCTGCAGTACCACTCCCACGAGCGGACCTGGATGATGGTATGTGGGGCGCTATGGTGAGGCGGGTAAGAATGGGAGATGGTTTCCTGGTACTGTCATTGCCCTGCCATGTAGTAGCTCCAACTGTTGATGTACAGGTAGTCAGTGGCTGCGTCCACCACACCATGTGCCTACCTGTGGTGGACAAGGTCCTGATGTCATCATGTTTGCCTGTTGCAGACATGCATGTGGGTGGTAGGGAAGGCATTCGTTAGGCGTTTGCCGGTCTGGCCTCTGTTCAACATTGGCATGGAGGACTTGTAGGGTACCACACCGGTCGTATGATGTGTGTGGTTTTCTGTGGAGAGGTCATCACTGAGGTCCCCCATGCTGGTGTTGGTTACAGTGAGTGGATGACCAGTGGATCCACTATACGGTCTTGCATCACCATTGAGGGCTGTACATCCTGTGTGGGGCATATCCTCACCATGCGTGATGGGCAGAACTGTCAGACATCCCCCCCTAGTATGTATGGTGCATGGCTGTTTAACAGTGGCCAGGTGTGTGAACACCTGGGACTGCTGGCGTACTGTGTTGTGCCATGGGTAATGTTCCCAGGCTATGTATGGGTGGTTCATGTCACCCAATACGGTGCTGTTGTGAGAGCATGCCCACTCACCAGTGTCCTCAGGACATCTGTGAAGGTATCCTGTGTTTGGGAGGGTTGTCTGTAGCATGCAACAAACTGTAGGCCAGTCCTACACATGGTTAATTGCACCTAGATATTCCCCGCAGCAACAACAACGGCTGTGGCATGACCGGGTTGCTGTTGTGTGGCCGGACACACAGGATGGTCCGCGATTCCGCCACCCATGCCGCCGCACCATGTGTATGCATGTCTGATCTGTGCCGACTCTAAGTGTCTGAGCATGCCCAGTAGGCAGCTGTGTAGATAGACACACAGCACAGTGCACACCGCGCCGCCTGCAGTTATACCCCGGTGCATGCCTGTATCCCCACGCAACGGCCACGCCTGTGGCATGGCCAGGTTTCTGTTGTGTGGCTGGACACACACGACGGTCCACATTACGCCACCCATGCCGCCGCAACATGTGTATGCATGTCTGCCCTGTGCCGAGTCTAAGTGTCTGAGCATGCCCAGTATGCAGTGATGTACTGATCAGTAGTTACTTGTTATTCTCGTCTGCAGCACTAACGTGTTAGTGTACGGCGGCCTTGGGATGGTAACAGACTGCGTGACTGCGGACTCTGTCCGGACACCCGATCGGGTGCATTGCCTCTGCAAATGATACCACTCACGAGGGGTATGCCTCCTGACAGCGCCTGCTCAGTAAACTCGGTAGCTGCTCTGTAAATGCTTCAAACAGTAGTGTGTTCATGTAGATAGGCGAGGTTCGCCCCGCCCCTTCCGTGTGTGTGTGTGTGTGTGTGTGTGTGTGTGTGTGTGTGTGTCTCTGTGTGTTTCCAGCTGCCTCTGCGACTGATTATGCTTTTAGACGCCCGCAACACATGCCTTGGCTATTGCCAACTATTGTCTTGCGGGTGACGCCAGCAGCCTACAAGTATGCCTGTGACAGCGCCTGTTTAGCAAACTCGTAGCTGCTCTGTAAATGCTTCATACAGTAGTGTGTTCATGTAGATAGTCGAGGTTCGCCCCCGCCCCTTCCGTGTGTGTGTGTCTCTGTGTGTGTGTGTTTCCAGCTGCCTCTGCGACTGATTATGCTTTTAGACGCCCGCAACACATGCCTTGGCTATTGCCAACTATTGTCTTGCGGGTGACGCCAGCAGCCTACAAGTATGCCTGTGACAGCGCCTGTTTAGCAAACTCGTAGCTGCTCTGTAAATGCTTCATACAGTAGTGTGTTCATGTAGATAGTCGAGGTTCGCCCCGCCCCTTCCGTGTGTGTGTGTCTCTGTGTGTGTGTGTTTCCAGCTGCCTCTGCGACTGATTATGCTTTTAGACGCCCGCAACACATGCCTTGGCTATTGCCAACTATTGTCTTGCGGGTGACGCCAGCAGCCTACAAGTATGCCTGTGACAGCGCCTGTTTAGCAAACTCGGTAGCTGCTCTGTAAATGCTTCATACAGTAGTGTGTTCATGTAGATAGTCGAGGTTCGCCCCCGCCCCTTCCGTGTGTGTGTGTCTCTGTGTGTGTGTGTTTCCAGCTGCCTCTGCGACTGATTATGCTTTTAGACGCCCGCAACACATGCCTTGGCTATTGCCAACTATTGTCTTGCGGGTGACGCCAGCAGCCTACAAGTATGCCTGTGACAGCGCCTGTTTAGCAAACTCGTAGCTGCTCTGTAAATGCTTCATACAGTAGTGTGTTCATGTAGATAGTCGAGGTTCGCCCCCGCCCCTTCCGTGTGTGTGTGTCTCTGTGTGTGTGTGTTTCCAGCTGCCTCTGCGACTGATTATGCTTTTAGACGCCCGCAACACATGCCTTGGCTATTGCCAACTATTGTCTTGCGGGTGACGCCAGCAGCCTACAAGTATGCCTGTGACAGCGCCTGTTTAGCAAACTCGGTAGCTGCTCTGTAAATGCTTCATACAGTAGTGTGTATCATGTAGATAGTCGAGGTTCGCCCCCGCCCCTTCCGTGTGTGTGTGTGTCTCTGTGTGTGTGTGTTTCCAGCTGCCTCTGCGACTGATTATGCTTTTAGACGCCCGCAACACATGCCTTGGCTATTGCCAACTATTGTCTTGCGGGTGACGCCAGCAGCCTACAAGTATGCCTGTGACAGCGCCTGTTTAGCAAACTCGGTAGCTGCTCTGTAAATGCTTCATACAGTAGTGTGTATCATGTAGATAGTCGAGGTTCGCCCCCGCCCCTTCCGTGTGTGTGTGTGTCTGTGTGTGTGTGTGTTTCCAGCTGCCTCTGCGACTGATTATGCTTTTAGACGCCCGCAACACATGCCTTGGCTATTGCCAACTATTGTCTTGCGGGTGACGCCAGCAGCCTACAAGTATGCCTATGACAGCGCCTGTTTAGCAAACTCGGTAGCTGCTCTGTAAATGCTTCATACAGTCGTGTGTTCATGTAGATAGTCGAGGTTCGCCCCCGCCCCTTCCGTGTGTGTGTGTCTCTGTGTGTGTGTGTTTCCAGCTGCCTCTGCGACTGATTATGCTTTTAGACGCCCGCAACACATGCCTTGGCTATTTCCAAATATTGTCTTGCGGGTGGCGCCAGCAGCCTACATGTATGCCTCTGACAGCGCCACGCCAGTTAACTCGGTAGCGCTGTGTAAATGATTCATACTGTACTGAGTTCATGTAAATAGGCGAGGTTCATCTCCCGCCCCTTCCGTGTGTGTGTGTGTTTCCGCTGCTTTCGACAATACAACTGAATAAGCAAATTGTTAAAGTGTTCACAATCAACAGTGTGATATTTAAAATCATGTTAAGACTCACATTGTTGATTGTGAACATTCTTAGACATAGCATATTTCCTGCACACGCTAGGAAACAACGAAAACGCTGCATGTTTTAATGAACTGTTCAAATGTTACGAAGACTTGTGTTGTGTCGAACTACGGGGACTATTCTTGCTGCAGGTTGCCGGTTTGTTTGTGTTTCATAGTACAATATCATGTAATACGTGTGTTCATAGTATGCTTTCTGTGATGTTGACATGTGTGTGTTTCGTTAGCAGTACGTCTCTGCTTTCTATGCTGTGGCTACATCTCCATTGCTCGCATAGAAAGTGACAAATGGAAGTGTAAGGGTGGACATTTAAAGCCTGGATACTTCCATGTTATGTGTAAGTCTCACGGGCCAACGGGTGATAGCGCATACATGTCTATGAAGTACCTTTGGATACCATATGCACCTGTCGTGGACGAAATGTTTATGTTGACTGTTCCATCTACCTATGTGTGACATGGTTTGTGGCCATAGGGTGCCAGCAAGTCTTCCCTGTTCATTGGGTGTTTGCCATGGTGTATTGACATCAATCCTATTAATTCACCGAAGGATGTCTTTCTTTGGTGTCAACGCCATAGTTTGACCATCCTATGTCATTCCCAGCAGACGTGGAGATTGTGCCATTGGTATCTTTACACAGGTGACCCATCTGTTCCACTGTATGGAAGCGCAGGATCCCCATAGATGTGCTGGCACATGGAGTGTTGTGTACGCGGTATCTGCCCAGCGGTCTTTCTTTGAATGGGGAGTGTGTACTGTACAATCGTGATCTGTATTCCCTGGGTTATGCCTTGCAACAGCTGTGGATTCCCCAGGTTTGCAGCTATGGGTGCCATCTTGGCCGCACGATTGTCCATCCATGGGAACTGCCTACTGGACACTAGTATCGGGCTGTCAACATTTCACAGCTGCATTCTCCATTTCCCGTGGATGATCGGTATTAGTATTGCGGAGTAACGATATGTTATGGCCACGTCCCGCACACGGGGCGGGACGATGAATCATCTGCCAATCCACACCGACACCCATATTTGCATACCCACGATCCCATGTCTGCAACCCTCGACAGTACCCCTTGCACACCCTTCATGTGTGCGGAAATGGGATGTGAACGCACGTGTATGGATGCAGCAGCCTGGGGAGTCCTATTCATATGTCCTGCATTTCATGGACGGCTGTCATCACCCTTGAAGACACTTGTGGTGCATATATCTACCTGTGCCGTAGTCACGGCTGTCACCTCTTCCGGTTCACACTATGTTGCTCACACTCACTTAAGGAGTAATTTTTGGGTCCTGCAATGGACACCGATGTGCATATGTAAAGTTTAGGACATGTTGGACTGTGTCCATTCGCCAGTGGGTTTGACTGCCGCCATATGTTCCCCATTCCCGGATGTCTGTCCGCCTACCCATATTATGTAGTGCTACGTAACCCGTGTCCTTCCACAATTTACCCATAGGGTGTTACTGTAGTCCTGCAGGTTGGCAACTGCTTTAGATAATCCTCACAGGTACCATTGTGAACTATCCGCCACTGTATTGTCAGTATAACACAGCCGGTACATGTAGAACCTATTTATTCATGACAGTATGTCGGTTATGTGTGTGAACGCCATATTTTAGCGATAGTATGACCTTCCTAGTTGACGTTGTTGGTGTGCCATTAATATGTGTTCCACAGGTCGCAGGTATGTTCCGCAGAGTGGAAGCGGTGATCCCCACATACTTGATAGCACCTTCGCTGCTGTGTACGCTGGGATTCGCATGGCAGGATGGATGTCTACGGGGTGTATCTACTGCTGTTTCCATCTTTATGTCCTGTGTCATGCCCTACTACGGCTGTGTGATTCCACCAGGTTTGCTATTATGGGTGCCATCTTGTCCGTGACGCTTGTCCATCCTTGGGAAATGCCTACTGGACACTGATGTAGGGCTGAACACATTTCACACATGCCTTTAGTATTACCCTATGGATGCTTTGCATCCTTACTGGGGACTAAGGCACGCCCTGTACCGCAGCCCTCCCACGGGCGGACAACGGATTATCTGCCAAACAACACCGAGCCCCATTTTGCATACCCAGGATACCATGGCTGCAACCCCCCACGGTACGCATGACACATCCTTCATGTGTGCGGAACTGGGATATGGACGCACATGTATGGACACGGCAGTCTGGGGACCTCTGTTCATATGTCCTGCATGTCATGGGCAGGTATCATCAACCTTAAACACGCTGGTGGTGCATATGTCTAGCTGTGCCGTAGTCACGGTTAGTACTTTGATTGGCTGATCCCAGTGGATAACGGAGCAGACGTCGTAATTTTTGGAGTCCTACAATGGACACCGATGTGCATTTGTAAAGTGTAGAACGTGTTTGACTGTCCCCATCTGGCCAGTGGTATTGACTGCCGCTGTATGTTCCCCAGTCGTGGATGTCTGCTTGACTACCCATCGTTTGTATGACATGGCCTATCTATATCCACGCGCCAGTATGCGGAAATACAGCAAACCTTAAGGCCCTGCCCATCTTCATAAACGACATTATGGAACATATATCGGCAGAAACAGACACTGTCAAATACGATAGACTCCACAGTGAAAGGATACTGAGCTCTCTCAACTACTAACATGGGGCACCGCCGGAGTAATGGATTTCATGACATAGCCGCCCGTAATACACTTCCTTCAGAGTCGGTTTAAAGCGAAATAATCAATAAACCTGCTCATAGTTAGGTGGACAGTGCTCCAAGTCTTGATTATAACGTGACATATACATATCAGTGTTGCATGCCTTACTTCATGGAAACAATAATACGGCAACAATGTGTTAATATATATACAATATTGGTAAATACAATCAGTATCCGGACACATAGTTGATAATTGCTGAGAGTGCACCTTAGAATGTAGTGTGTTGATCAGGTTATTGTATATCGATGTGTATAATAGTAGCATTACGATAACAAAGCATGGAATCAATAAGTACTATTTAAGCATATATTTGACAATTATGAATGTAAACGGTGGAGGAGACATCCGTAACCTTCCCTGGTTCCACTGGATCACACACGCACACGCATACCGCATGTCCGGATTGTGGGTTACGCACGCCGCATACGCATATCCGTAGTCCGCTTATATATGTTTACAGTGTCTGTGTGGTTACGTGTTTTATGCTACTTGTGACTATTCCGCAACATATGTCTGATCCGTTGACGGACGGTGCAGAAAGCACTTACAGCTTTATATATGTAACAGTCTTTGCAGCATGGACGCTTTACGCATACGCACATCTATATGTTCTATAGTCGAATTCCAACGTGACTGCAGTCACGCTTGACGCTTACTGTGACCAGTGCACGCTAGCTGTTCGCTGTCATTAATATGCATACCCTTGGTACCTATGTACATTTACATATCACCCCCCCCCGCACACACGCACGCCACAGGCATCCATTCTCCTGCTGTGAAAGGTGCGGTACTCCATGTTGAACATTCCTAATTCCCTCGCCATGGCCCAGGATGCATATGTCGTCACCGCAGGGCTGTTCAGATGACAGCTGCTTATATCCCATACGCATACAGGCCTTCGATTGTCAGGGTGTTGCTGTGGTGCTTTGGTTTGGTCTTGGCCGCCCACTGTACGGGACTGCCCTGACCCTGTACGAATGTTAGATGAGTCACACGGGCACGCTTTGTCCGTGTCCATGGTACCATGTCACGCCCCCAATTAGTCGTAACTGCTGCGCCGATTAGCCGGTGTATCCGCTGTAGATCTCGCTATACTAATTGCACACGGTCTGATCTAACTAACCAATTTTCATTACTAACCCTCCGTGATGTATGGCCTGTGTCGCAATATTACAAGGGTTTAACATTGCGTGACTTTCACTGAGCCACAGACATGGCCGTCGCTTTGTTTGGCCCGGTTCGGCTGTGCTACGCACATTTAACATGGCGTAACAGGTTGAACAGCTCAGACACGAGGACATCGGGTTGTCCGTCGCTGTCTATTATTGAAAGTGTCTGTGGTGTTTGTTGCACAAAGCCACACATTGTCGGCATTGTTAACGGACATCTCGCAGTACGCCCGCACCGCCGCTGGTGACGATGTCTGCCTTTGGCCGCGAACAGGCATTATGCTGGTCCATTATGGCTGGGCATATATGGTTGCCTCCGTTACATAGACGATGTGCCATACTAGCAATGATCCTAGCGATGACCCGCCTGGGTGTGGGTACTGCTGTATTACCCACGGAAGAGTGGCCTTAGGGTAAGTGGTGACCTAGGCAGAAGTTGCCACCGATACATCACCCGCTACCCTCCTGGTCTACCTACACCAAATAGAGTCTGGAAAGGTGCCCGAGTAGAGCAACACCCTAGACGGCTACCTACTTGGCCTATGCCTAAGGCCCGGCTATGTGTGTGGTCCCTTGGGCATCGGACTCGAACGTGCCACGCCTGCCGTGGGTATGTCCAGCATTACCCACATCCAGCCCCAAGGCAGTCAACACAGCATCCATGGGTCCACATGGTGTCCCAGCTGTGTACTCCAGGAACTCTATGGGGAATTTAACCCACACTTAGGACAGCTGTTTAATCCTAGCCTCACCTCAGGATACGTATCTGAGTAGTAGCACAGGGCGACTGTAGTCACACTCCACATAGATGGTGCCTCCACTGACCCTGGTTATTACCATACCATTAGTTTGACAAGCCTTATCTGCAAAGCCATGGAGATGGATCATAATGGGACACATAGATAAAGACATAGGGGACCCGCATACTTTGGATACAACCCAGTTTAGCTTGGTCATAGTCAGATCATGCCCTTTACACGTGTTTCACTTTGTAGAATCAGTCACCAAGGCCATTGCTGAGGGTAAAGCAGTCCATACAGCCTACCTCAACCCGCAGAGGCCTTCGACACAATACCCCTCGGTATACTTGATAAACCCGACATCTTGAATGTAAATCCATACATCGCCATATGGGTTGCAAACGGGCTAAGTCACAGAACACACATGGCCATAGTTGCTGGCGCCATGTCATACTCACAGCCAGTCACAGGTGGTGTCCCATGGGGCTCAGTCCTGGGTCCACTATTTCCAGCATCTACGCTTCCAATGTACCCGCATACACAGGGGGTTATGGTGACAATGTTTGCAGACGACTGCAAACCGGATGCCAAAGTCAGACACACATCTGACACAGATATCCTTCAGGAGTGCCTCACAGATGTGGATAAGTGGTACCAGAGACATGTCCTACAGCTAAATGCCAGGAAATGCATAGGCATACCCTTCGAAGAACAAGGTTACCCCGAGCTACCATATAGGTGGCAATCCACTGAGCACGGAGGGGTTACCAGTGATCTGGGGACACGTGTTGTTGTTAACCGCTCGTTAGACACACATGTTGCTAACATAGTTAGGTAGACCTTCCACATTGCCCACATCATCATGAAGGGATTCACATCTAGATCAGGGAGGTCATTGTCCCCTTGTACTCATCACCAATAGACCTATGATTGGGTACAATGCCCCGCTCAGAATGTATCTGACCCAACACCTGCAGCAGCTGGAAAGGCACCAACAGTTCTTCGACAAACGGATGCAGGGTCTCAGGTATATGTGTTATACTGACCGACTGAAAGAATTCCAGCTGTATACAGTTGCATACCACTTGCCCAGAGGTGACCCGTGCCTGGCATGCACGGCTAAGTCGAACCCAGATCTGATGACTATGCTTCACGAAATAAGTTAGATCCTCAGAACCAGAAGGGCAGCTGATGACGACACCTTGACACTGTCATTAATCGAACGTGTTGTTGGGACGGATTCATCACCCAGACACTCACTATGCTGTGGAACGACATCCCAGTACATGTGAGGGCAAGCACCTCGCTGGCCTTGTGTTAGTATTTACACATGGATGTCTGAATTGATTTATTTAAGTAACCTTCTAAATGAATGTTACATTAGCACATTGTGAATCTTTACATTTCGCTGGTCTATTTTACAGTAGTCATAATCATACGGTTTATGTGTATATATTATGGTTCATTTATATTACTAGGTGTCTGCAGTTCTGTTAATATATTGGCACAATCCGTAGGACATATATATGTATCTTACACAGTCAGACATTTGGAAAACATTTTATGTTGGTTCATGTTTCATATATGTACATATATTTCTATTTTCCGATGAAGACTGTACCTTCAAGCAATGTCTGATGTCCTCACTGTGTGGGATGTGTAACCCAAGTAAGGTTTGTTCGCTTGTCTGCCTTTAAGGCATGTAATTAGTACCTAGCACATCTAATGTACCACCAATTAATGCTTGTAAATGTAGTAGGTTGGACTGCATTGTATGTAGTCTGAATAAGTCTGCTTATGAAGCAGACGGCGGGCTCCAATAGACTATGGTGACTGCCTTTAATTCTTGGTGTGCTCTGGTTGGTCACTGACGGTCCCTACAGTACCTCGCCTTTGCTTTGGACTTCATCGGCTGGTTGTCTGTGTTTGTTGTATGGGGAATGTCAACTGTAGTCCCTATGTGTATGACTTGTGTAATGCCTTACTACGGCAGTGTAATTCCACCGGATTTGCAGTTATGGGTGCCATCTTAGTCATACGCTTGTCCATCCATGTGAATTGCCTACTATACACTGGTATAGGGCTGTACACATTTCACACCTGCATTTTGCATTCCCGGAGTATGGTGTGCATTATTAGCGGAGAGTGACGATGTGTTACGCGACACGCCCCTCCCACGGGCGGACAAAGGATTGCCTGCTAAACAACACCGAGGCCAGATTCTACATACCCAGACTCCCTTGACTGCAACAGTGGACAGTACCCATTACACATCCTTCATGTGTGCTGCAGTGTGATGTGGACGCAGCTGAATGGACCCGATACCCTGGGTATTTCTGTGCATGTGTGCTGCAGTTCATGGACAGCTATCATCAACATTGAACACGCTATGCGCCTATGTGTACCTGTGACGTGGTGACGACAATTAGGTCACATGAGTAATGCAGGAAGCTAGCAGGCATTCTCTGAACAGAATTTTTGGGTCCTACAATGGACACCGATGTGCATATGTCAAGTTAGATGTTGCTGGACTGTGTCCACCTGCCCAGTGCTTTTCACTGCTGGTGTATGTTCCCAATCGCTGATGTCTGTTTGACTACCCATTCCACATGGTGCTACATAACCAGCTGATTTAGTACTGTGAACAAATGACATACATCCAAAGATGCTGGTTACCAACTGCTTCATATAAACCTCAGACATCCCAATGGGACATATCCGTCTCTATATTTCCAATATAACACCACCGAACATGTTGCTTACCTATGCATTCATTTAACCATGTTGTCTTCATAGGTGGGAATGCCATAGTTTACATATCCTACTTGACGTTGTGTGTGTGCCATTAGTATGTGTTCCACAGGTCGCAGATCTGTTCCGCTGTACGGTAGCGGGTGCTCCTCAGTCTGTTGCTGGCAGACTGAGTGCTGTGTACGCCGGTGTTGGCACGACAGTCCGCTTTGTATGTGGAATGTCAACTGTAGTCCCTATGTGTATTTCCTGTGTTATGCCTTACCGGCTATGTCATTTACCCGGTTTGCAGTTGTGGGTGCCATCCTGGCCATACGGGTGTCCATCCATGACAATTGCCTACTGGACACTAGTATAGGGCTGTACACATTCCACACCTACATTTAGCATTCTCCGGAGTATGGTTTGCATTATTAGCGGAGAGTAAGGCAGGTGCTACGCACACATCCCTCCCACGGGCGGAGAAGGATTGCCTGCGAAACAACACCGAGCACAGAGTGTGCATACCCAGACTCCGTTGACTGCAATAACTGACAGTACCCATTACACATCCGCCATGTGTGCGGACTGTGATGTGGACGCAGTTCTATGGACCCGGTACCCTGGGTATTTCTGTGCATCTGTGCTGCATTACATGGACAGCTATCAGCAACATTAAACACGCTATGTGCATATGTGTACCTGTGACGACAATGAGTTCACTTAAGTGTTGAAAGAAGGCGGCATTCATGTCTTTAGACATAATTTTGGGTCCTACAATGGACAACACTGTCAATATGTAAAGTGTAGAGCTTGTCGGACTGTGTCCTTGTGAGCAGTGGGTTTCACTGATACTGTGTGTTCAGCAATCGCGGATGTCTGTTGGACTACCCATTCCACATGGTGCTACATAACCAGGTGATCTACTACTGTGGACAAATGACATACATCCAAAGATGCTGGTTAGCAACTGCTTCATATTAACCGCAGACATCCCAATGGGACATATCCGCCACTGTATTTCCAATATAACACCACCGGAACATGTTGCTTACCTATGCATTCATTTAACCATGTTGTCTTCATAGGTGGGAATGCCATAGCTTACATATCCTACTTGACGTTGTGTGTGTGCCATTACTATGTGTTCCACAGGACGAACATCTGTTCCGCAGTACGGTAGCGGGTGCTCCTCAGTCTGTTGCTGGCAGACTGAGTGCTGTGTACGCCGGTGTTGGCATGAGGGTCCGGCTTTGTATGTGGAATGTCAACTGTAGTCCCTATGTGTATTTCCTGTGTTATGCCTTACCACGGCTATGTCATTTACCCGCGTTTGCAGTTGTGGGTGCCATCCTGGCCATACGGGTGTCCATCCATGACAATTGCCTACTGGACACTAGTATAGGGCTGTACACATTCAACACCTCCATTTAGCATTCTCCGGAGTATGGTTTGCATTATTAGCGGAGAGTAAGGCAGGTGCTACGACACATCCCTCCCACGGGCGGAGAAAGGATTGCTCTGCGAAACAACACCGAGCACAGCGCCTACATACCCAGAATCCCTTGACTGCAACAATTTACAGTACCCATTACACATCCGCCATGTGTGCGAACTGTGATGTGGACGCAGTTCTATGGACCCAGTACCCTGGGTATTTCTGTGCATCTGTGCTGCATTACATGGACAGCTATCAGCAACATTAAACACGCTTGTGGTGCATATGTGTACCTGTGACGACAATGATTTCAGGTACGCATTGAAATAAGACATAATTCGATTCTTTCCACAATTTTGGGTCCTACAATGGACACCACTGTGCATATGTAAAGTGTAGAGCTTGTCGGACTGTGTCCTTGTGAGCAGTGGGTTTCACTGATGCTGTGTGTTCAGCAATCGTGTATGTGTGCTTGACTACCCATACTGTGTTGTGCTACAGGAACCATGTCTTCCGACACCAGAAACCAATGCTATACATCCAATGTTGCAGGTTAACAACCACTTTCATACCATACCCAGAGGTCACGATTGGGAGGTATTGCCACTTTATTGTCGGAACAACACCCCAGACTGTGTACATCATGGGAACTTTAGGCCAGTCTTACCGCCATTTCCAAATGTAATTGGCAGACACATGTCAATACATGTATGATAACACATATTGTCATGCAGAAGTTGATCTATGTTATTTGGACATTGGCTTCTGCTTTTGGCATCCGTTGCTGTGAGTGTTGCCAGTTACCATACACATTGCTTGCTCAGAGGCAGACTACACAATACTGCGCAGTACTGTGGTCTCCTTTAATGACCCTGAGCCAGTGGTCGATGGTACGGCAGCCACTGCATCAATCACATTTGCCATCTACCAGTACCTACAGGACTGCATGAGCCAGTCATTCACTTACCCAACTGTGGTTCACTGTACCAATGCCATGCATCCAGTGTGGTGTACCCCAGCCATACACAAAATGTACAACACGAGGAGGTGGCTACTACAAGGTGGAGCAGACACCTTGTGAGGTGTGACACCCTTGGTCATCATATGTGTAGACCTACACACTGTCATGAAATAGTCCAGGGCACATTCCACAGATATACCTACATGGACCTGGCTAACAATCATACCACCTTCAGTTGCTATGCTGGACACCTGGGAGCTCAGTCCCACATATGCTCTGACTGGGTTCACATAGAGGTGGGGTTTACTCAACATACACACATTGCCAACATACAGGCTGACAAGTCCAGTGAGGACATCTCCACACCCTCCCCCACACATGAGGAGATGTGTGTACCACTGGTTTGTGGTCACCAAATGTTCTGTGACACACAGGTGGGACATGCTCTCCAAGGTAGTGGACATAGCATCGATGAGACCAGCTGGTGACCCCGCTGTGTACTCCACTATCTCGGTTATGAATTGGACCCACAGTTAGGACAGCTATTTCTTTGTAGCCTCACCTCAGGTAGGGTACCCAGGTTGTGTCACATGGCAACTGTAGTCCCACGACAGAAGGCCAATACCTCCACTGAGGCTGGTTATTACTGTCCCATTACCCTGAGGAGACCTATCTGCAAAGACATGGGGAGGGATCATACTGTGGCTCGTACATGACTGCATAGGGGACATACTTACTTTGCCTCACACACGGTTTGTCTTGTTCAGGGCGGTTCATGCCTTTAAAGCATGGTTGACATTTTCAGGACAGTCGCCGAGGCCACTGATGGGGGTGTTGCCTACCTCGACCTGGCAAAGCCCTTCATCACATTACCCCTCAGGTATCGCTGATAAACCCATTGGCTGGGATGTGAACACGCACATCACAGAATGTGTTGTAAACTGTCTATGTGACACAACCCACACGGTCATAGTTGCTGGCAGCATATCAGACCTACTGCCTGTCAGAAGTGGTGTCCCATGGGGCCCTTCCATGTGTGCACTCCTGTCATACACCTACATCTTCACGGTACAGGCACACACAGGGGTGCTATGGGCAACAGTGTTTGTAGATAACTGCAAAACAGGTGCCATAGTGGGACAGACATCTGACACAGATATCCTTCAAAGGGGCCTCCCAGGTATGCATATCTGCTGTCAGGGACATGTCCCACAGCTAAATGCAACGTCATGCAACATCATACCTGTGGAGAAGTACTAGGTCACCCCTGTCCAGCATATAGGTGGCTGTCCACTCAGCACAGGGTGATTACCAGGAATCAGGGACAGTGTTGGACGGTCACTATTCATTCCACACACACGCTGTTATCGTGGTTGTGTGGGTCTTCTACATTGCCCACCTGTTGGTGCAGGGATTCACATCTACATCAGGCTAGGTCATTGTTCCCTTGTACCCATTATGTGTTACACCTATGATCTACTACATTGCCCCATTCAGACTGTATCTGACCATACACCTACAGCAGCTGGGAAGCCCACATAGGTTGATCGTTGTACAGATGCCGGATGACACCATTTTGTGTAATGCTGCCCCACATGTAGGACCCCTGCCACATCACGTAACATACCTGCTGTTTGGTGTTGACCTGTGCCTGACATACAAGGCCATGTCAACCCATATGTCATGTGTATGCTTCACCTACTGTATCCGCATCCCTCAGAATCACTAGTGTGTTTGGGTGACACATATATCACCCAGACAATCATTATGCTGTGGATCTACATCACAGTACATGTGAGACAGACATCCTTCCTAGCCTTGTTCGCAGCTATGTTGTCCATTGGATGGAGAATTGCAGGTATAGGCCAGGGATTACATCATTATCACTGCTTGACGGAGATACAGCAATATCATGGGTATTTCATCTGAAGCACAGAAGGTTGGCAAAGTCATCCTAACTATGGTGTAGTATTATGGCTGGGCCTGGGACGATGGCCTACCCTGTACCTATGGACGTGTGAACCTATATTCATAGTTTGTCACATGTACAATTGTCTATCCACTATAGTCTTTCGCCACTGTATATTTCTGTGGCACATGATTGTCCTCTGTATTACATGCAGGTATGCTGTGCACGCTGCACATACGTCACAGTTGATGACAGTGTATCTGTGTCCCTAACACTGGGCCTCCTGTTTAAGGCTGCACGTTTTCTTCTTGGGATCCAGTTTTCCGCCTTTCAGCCACAGATCAGACAGTAAACAGCCTCTTTACACACAACAATTCAGTCGGAGGTCTTTTCATTCAAGAAGAACCATTTATGCATATTCTCCAGCGTACATGTCTAACCAGCCATGCACTCTGACCTGTAGCTACCAAGGGAATTCGGATTACAAGGATCACGATGTGAAATAAGTTGTTACAACCAGACTGTAGTTATCAGTAGGCTTTTCTAAGTGACAGCCGATAACACAGGAGGCTCGGGTTCCGAAAGTTTTAGTAGTGTACACAGGCAGGCTAAATAATGTACAGTCCAAGTATGAGAGTTTTGTCTGACTCTATACAGTAAGCAGTTTCTTTATATAGTGTTTACAATCAGCTTTTGCCCACCTTACTGACGTGGTCGGTCACAGGGCATTTCCATCACTATGGTTCGCAATAGTCTATACATACGTGGGTGCTGGGCTCGTGCTTTTAAATTGTTTTCTCATGGGAATAACACAGCCTTGCAAGGCACCTTGTACATTACAGTATCCTTTTGTGATTGTAGCTGTTTCAAGGACCCTAGACTGTTACGATACAGTGGACAGTTAATTTCTTAATACGTTGCTTTGTCTCTCTGGTAGGAGTTGTACTGCTATCTTCCATTGAGCTCACAAGGCCATCCTCCTCTGGGGAAGGAGTGCTGTTATGCATGTACATACATTTATTGTTCTGTAACCCAGCAAATAATTAATGATGACAGACATGAGCCTGCTGTCCTGCTTACTGCCAGGTTCAGAATTCCATCACAGTACAGCTTAGCTTCACCAATTACATGCAGGCTTAGTTCTGCTGCCATATTGTACGGTACAATTCAATACATTATATAGTATTTAGTGTGTAAACTGGAACTTCATATGTGTTTCTATATATTTTACTTAACAACATCCATCCAGCCATATGCATGTTGTTCCATCCTTTACCTTGACCGTGTGTATTTGTCCGTCCAGCCACGCTAATCTCCACATGTGATGTCCCAGTTTCCTTCTTTGCCTGTAGCACCCTGTTAGGATGTCCTGTGTGTTAGGCACCTGTTCCGCTATATGTGATCGACTTCACTGCAAAGATAATCGCCGATGCGGTGGTCCAACGACCGACTTGTCCACATGTGTACACTTATGTGCACCGTGTCGTATGCACACCTAGATGGTTTGGACGGTACATACTACATGCGGATGTACACATTCTGCTGACACATTCACATGCAGCCATTTACATATCTGTACCTGCGGTGGGTTGCTGACATGTGGGTACGATTTGCTCAGCGTGGCATTGCCTAACACAAACATCTTACCACAGTTCAGGTATGCACATTGTGTGTGGTTGTATAGCTGCACACGGATGCTAGCAGGTTTGGGTGCAGGGGTATACATGGGTGTGACTGACATGTACAATGAGGCTATTGTGTAGTACATCCGAATGCATGGGTTCTGCTTCTGGATATTACACTTCATCATACACCATCCAGTGTATGCAACAGAGAAGTTGCTGGGTCTGGGATATGTTGCTATGCACATGTTTGCCTGTGTTTGAGGTATCTTGCTTCCTTACTGTTGTTATGTCAGCACAGCTACCCGGCTATGTACTGTCACTACTGCTTGTGACCATTATGGTTGGCACCTTTTCCAATGCCCATAGTGGGGCATGTTATGTGGACACTTCGGAATTCGCAGGACTACACATACCCAGGGCTAGTGCAGTTGACAGAACTTCACTTGTTTGCCATACTATGAGCTTATTCTGTAAGCGTTTGGGTTCCTTATTTCTTTTCTTATGCTATGTCTGTGTTCCATATCGTAATGTATATGTTTTATGCTACTATTTACATATATATTGCGGGATTTGCGTGGCAGGGATCGGGGGTCATTTTCCATTTTTACGATTGTTGCAGGGACACGACTGTCCAATCAGGGACTGTCCATGGCACATTGGGACAGCAGGTAACCCTGGTGACCATGCCCATGTCGCTGCTGGGGTTTCCACCTTTTCCATTTTCCGATCTGGGATATTTCCGGGACTCACATCTGACTTTACAGGCCGACACATACAAACGGTCACTATATAGCATAGAAAGTCACTTGTTTGCCTAAATAATTTGCTTATTATTGTGGCAATTTCCTTGCTTATTCTGTTTATTGTGTCATTTCGGTATTTCTGTTACAGAAATAACCAATTCATGCTACCATTACATTACATACGGGATATCATTGTGTCCTACAATCGTAGCACATCAGCCATTTCTAATACGTTTTTTCGGGACACAACTGTCCATGGAGAGACTGCCCCAACCAAAGTGGGACGGGTGCTGACCTTAGTCGCTGCTCCTATGTCGGTGCGGCGCTGACATGCGGCTGTACACCTTCTCTGAGTGTAAACACTGACAGTGCATTGCGGGACGAAGGCGGTCTTATGCGTATCCTTTGCTCCTTGGACGGGTACACTTATGCCTTCGTGGCTTCTATTTGCTTCTCCGTTAATTTGGAACGGGGACTATGTTGCATACTGTACGTGCGTTTCATTCTGCACGGGACCTGGCTGCTGCCATTACTATTGTGGGTGGACCGTGGCTGTCAGCACATTAGGTTGCTCACCTCATGCCGGCTTAGACACGCCTCCAGACGCATCCTACCTGGGCTCGCTCACGTACACTACGCACGTGTCTGTGATTCCGGTGCACTCTCATTAATATGTATATGGCGCTACTGCGCCAGATATTCCATGCACCGCCGGCGCAGGCCTTACGCTGGCCTTGCGCCGAGCTTCATGAATCCCGGGGTTCATCAAATAGCATTCCATTTAAAAATGACCATTCAAATACCTTTTATCAGTCAATGATTTACAAGCCCCCTTCTCGAACATGAGAGTTTTAAAGGGCTATCATACAATCTCACAACCCTATATTTCATATAAAAAATGAGCAGAAATACTTTGAAACACTTAAACATGTATTTATTTATTTATTTTACATTTGTTTACCAGGATAGTCTGACTAGATACATGTTCATTTTCAGCGGAGGTCTGGGGAGAAAAGCTCCAAAAACAACAATAAAAATATTTCTCCAACATAACAGTAGGATTATCTATTCATAATGTTAAAACAATATTTCAATCATTTTGATAATGTTTTCAATTTTAAAAGATAGGCCATGGATATATGCTCGTTCAACCCTTGCCAACTAACTGCATTAAGATACAACTACCAGTATAGTTCTCTTTTTTCAAGCAGTGATGGCCGTGGTGCCCCTCTTGTGTTACATGTCACTTTTACTAGGATTATAAACTTAAAAGCATTCCCCGTATTTTCTTGTATATGGTTAGACGTGCATTCATTGCTTTTTCTTCTTTATTTCATAAACATGTTCAAAAATCCTATCTCTTAATTTACATTCTCTTTTGACAAAGTGCTACTTACACAATTCCTGTTGTATCACGGTTAAATTTGCCTTGTATCCTAAAACTTTGTGCTTTAATAATGAACATTTCTCTTATTTTAATAAATTTACAATAATTGCATTGCCTACATTTATTTATCATGAGGTCCCTGTATGATGCATTTAAACTGGTACCTTTCCTGTATACTTTTATGGGTTTATCACTCATCTTTTCCTTCAGTATGGACCAATTTTTAATTGGTTTCCATTTTAACATCTTACTAACTACAGTGAAGGTAGTGATAAGGAAATTCCTATACTCCTGACTTATCTGGTTTATATTACATTCCATAATAGCCCCTATCCTCATTCCCTTTATTATTTAGTATAGGGATAAAATAATTACTGTCCCTCTTATTAATGACTTCATGCATTAGATTATTCAACATTATTTCTTGATATCCTCTCTTACTAAACATTTATTTTAGCAAATTACATTCTTCTATACAATTTGTATCCAGAGAAGTTATAATGAGCCACATGTATGGATTGTTTTTACAACAGCTCCTTTTTTATTTCATTGTATGGGTGCTAGTGAAGTGCAGGAAAGAATTTGACTAAGTTGGCTTTCTATAAATTCATGAGATGTATCTTTTGCTTGACTTATCTTTTTTCCAAACACACATCTAGATATGCTAATTTATCATCCCCTAGTTTCTATGTAAGTCTTTGAAAGTCTGTACTCTTACTGATGTATTAAAAAATGTTAATTTTCTTTACTATCTTTCCATACCATAAAACTATCATCCAGATACCTTGTATATAGCCTAATGAATCCATTTATTCATTGTTAAATAGGAAATTATTTTCCCACTGAATCATTACTATGTTGGCAAACAGTGAACCACAAACAGATCCCATTGCCACCCCTCTCTTTTAAAAAGTATTGCCCTTCAAAAAGTATATACTTGTTTTTTAATACTATCTGCAATAATTCTTCATATAGTTTTATTTGTTCTTGCTTAACTCCCTTACTGAACAAGTACTCTTTAAACCATTGTACTCCTGTACTGTGTGGTATGACAGTGTACAAATCCTTAACATTCACTGTTATAAAAATATCCTCATCCTTATATTCCAGGTAATTGATTTTACTTAAAAAAAATCCTATGAGTCTTTACACACGCCTTTCCTGCTATACTAAATTCTTCAATTTTTTTTTCAAGATATTTTGCACAAGCATAAGTGATGGACCCCTGGGCATCAAGTATGGGGTGCATGGGAGTATTATTAATATCTTTATGAATTTTAGATACCCCAAATATTATTGTTACTATAGGGGTTACAATGTTTAAATAATTAAATTCATCTATATTAATAAATTGTTCAATGAACATGTCAAGTCAGTTGAACCCTAATTTTATTATATGCTATGTTAAGTTTGTTCTTAGATACCAGCTTATTAAGTCTCTTCTACAAAATCTGAAACATTCTGTTTGTGTAATCCATTTTTCCATTATAAGCTAACCTCCTTCCTTATCCGGTTTCATGATTCTGATATCAGTGTTTTTAATTCAGTCCAGTCACCTTTAGTAGAGTTCTGTAAATTTCTTGACTTCCTTTAAATCTAATTTGCAGATGTTTTCATATAATTGTAACATTGTTTGCAGGTGGGGTTAAATGTACTAGATGTTCTGACACTGGTCATTGCTCTACACTGTTCATTAAACATGATGCTAAATTTTAATTTTTTTATATACTGTTTCACATCCATTATTGCATTAGCTACATTAGCCTTAATAATGGGTACAAATGTCAAGCCTTTAGCAAAAAAATCTACACTGTCTGAATCAATAAATTGTGATGAGAAATTTTACATTTTAAAATCAACCTCAGTGTTTGTTGTAATAGCACATGCCTGCTTATCATTATTGTCCTCAGATTCATCCACCAGATTTAATACTAGTTTATGCTCCTCGATCCTCAGTTCTGCCACAAAAGTTTTCCATACTGAGTAAGTAGGGCTGGATTGTTCTCTTTCCATTGGCCTCTCAGTGGGGGAGGGAGTGGATTGCGCTCGGATTGTGCTGTCCCCATTGGTCTCTTCAGTTCATTTTTCTTTCTATTATCCATTGTGAACATCATAAAGGGGGAATTCTAAATGGCTGATAGTGAAAGTTTATTCCATATTCCCCTGCCTGTCATTATAGTGTTGCGTATTATTATGATTATTTTTGGTATTGTTCCTATTTTTTTTTTTTTTTTTGATTTTACTCCAAACCTGAGTTTCTGGTGGACTGGGTTATCTTGTATGCTGCATGTCCTCCCTGCATTCACATGAGTTTCCTCCAGGTACTCCATTTTCCTCTCACATTCCAAAGACATGCATCTGGTGCATTTCTCCCCAGGCCTCCACTGAAAATAGGTTCTGTCCTAGTTAGACTTTCCTGGTCTACAAATGTTACATAAAAATAAAATAAATAAAATGTGTTCATCAATGCTTTTAAAAATTCTAGAGTTGTCATACTTCTGTTGTTCTTACAACAAGTCATGTGTTATTAAGGTATCTAGCATGTTAATATCTGCAATCAGTTGTTCAATGAGCTTTGTATAATATTTTACTAAAAGCTGTATGTACTCACAGCCATGTTTATCAAACAGAGCTACCAAGTCTTTATGCAGTGCGGAATTTTTCTCTAACCCCGTGGGGTACCTCCACATTCTCAGTCCTTTGGGCTCACTACACGTTTTGATGGATTCAGTGAAGTATGTGTTCTCCAAGTGCAGTTTTTTGTTTAACTTTAAGGAGTTTATAGTCATACTCAATCATTCATTAAGGAAACTACTGCTATGATGTGGCTCTAAGATGAAATACACATTATGTTGCAACCATTCATTCAGTGGAGGAATATTACCTCCAGATGAATGAGCTCTTTACAAGTTACTCCCAGGTTAGTGGCTGCATTATTGTTCTGTATAAATCTCAATACTTCCACTCTCATCATCCATTGGTTTAAAATCATATAATTTCCCCCTCCTTCACCAGTCAGTGCATGGCTGGGGGAAGTTTTTTCAATCCACTGGGTAAGTTGTTGTACCAATATTGTCAAATTACCAATGGTCCTTTGTATAACACTCAGAGCCAACTCCCAGAACAGTGATTGGGAAGTGGTGTACCCTCTTTTTGTCACAGCATTCAAACAAGTACAACAAGCTCCAAAAAAGTCCATCAAAAACAAACTGATAAAAATACAAAAAGAATACTAAAATGATACAGGTACGACTGCAAGCCTTATTCCAAAGATAAGCCCTTCAGTCATAAAAGGTGATAAAAGACTTCATCAGATGGCACTCATTTAAAAACTACCATTTAAATACACTTAATCCGTCACATGATTAACGAGCCCCCCTTCTCAACCACAAGACTTTTAAAGGGCTATCGTACAATCTCACAATGCTATATTTCAAATAAAAAACGAGCAGAAATACTTTGAAACACACTTGCTCTATCTAAGCATTTACAGAAAAGTACAGGGGATGATTTTAAGTTTTTAATCTTAGAGAAAGTGGCATGTAGCACAAGAGGAGGACCATGGCAAATTACTTCTTGAAAAAGAGAATGTATTGGCAGTTGTATCTTAGTGCAGTTAATAGGTCAGGGTTGAACACGCATATATATCTATAGCTTGTCTGTTAAAATTGAAAGCATTATCAAGATGACTGATATATTGTTTTAACATTATGAATAGATAATCCTACTGTTATGCTAGAGGAAGATTTTTAAAGTGCTGTTGTTTTTAAGTGTTTCAAATGTATTTCTGCTTATTTTTTTATTTAAAACATAGTATTATGGGATTGCATGATATCCCTTTAAAATTTGTGTGATTGAAAAGAGGGCTTGTTAATCATGTGAATGATTAAGTGTATTTAAATGGAGTGCTATCTGATGAATATTTTACTTTTAAGATGAAAAGGCTTATCTTTGGAATAAAGGCTATAGTGGTACCTGTATCGTTTTAAAGTTCTGTCTGTGCTTTTATCCCTAACATGTTCCCAGAACCATTCTCTAAACATTGTTTTAGTTTCCCTAATATAAAAAAGATTTCATGGATTTTTTACGTGTGTGCAACCCTCTGAAATTCACCACATACAATGAAATGCAAGCCATTAATTTTTCTAAAAAGGGGTTTATCCATTTTCCTTCAAACAATCTAAACTCCAGGAAACCAATTTATTAGAATTCAAAGACTACAAATACATGCATCTTGTCAAATTCTATGATGGGGTCAAAAAATTCACCTATAACAGCATCTCCCCTTTGCCTCAGCACATTGATTCACATAGTAGTTTGATACCCATATCAATAAATGTATAGAACTGGCACTACCATCCAGATCCAGATATAATGGGAAATTTAAAAACAAACCATCTTAGTGGACCATGGATATAAAATATACAATAAAATGAAAAAAATCATTAGGGTATATGTCAGATCGGAGGACAATGATTCAAAGAAAATATTATTAGTTTGACTAAGAATTTTAAAAAGACAATTAGAGCTTCTAAGACAATCCATGAACTCAGGTTGGCATCTGAAGCCAATGACAATTACAAATCCTTGTTTAGTTAAATTAGAAACTAGGAAACAACAAACATTAATAATGTACATAACTCATACTAAATGACAAAAAGTATTCAAACCTGGTGAACATTGCCAGTATCTTATCAAATAAATGTATTGCATGGTTTGTTCTATGATGACTATCCAAAGCCCTGTATTCCCTGTAGATCGTACCCCCTAGTCATTACTAAAGAACATATGTGTGCTTTGCATAGTACTGAAGGTGCTGTCCTAGACTAAGAACACTTTTTCTGTGGGATAATGCACCAGACGGTTTGTTAAATAGAATTAGACATGCCCTGGTAGAGTCTAGCTACAAGTTCAGTCCCAGAAGTACAGCATACAGGCAATGCTGCTCCATAAAGGTGGCCATACTACTGACCCCAGAAACTATAGGCCCATCAACCTAATAAGGCTCATTTGTAAGGCCATGGAACACATTACAACAAACTTGATTAGCATCAACAGCAAGAATCTCATCAGGTGACATCCAGAGCAACATGGTTTTCTAAAAGGTAGATCCTGTCTAATGAGGCTGGTTAACTTCTTTGAGAAAGTGACACAAGCTGTTTGACAGTGATTACACTGTACTAACAGCTTACCTTGATTTGGTTACAGTACTTCACTAAAAACTGGCTAAAAGAGCTTGCAAGGTATTTGGGGCAGGGGTAGCATTAGAGAACATGAAGGTGACAAGTAATGTCCTTGATGGCTCAGGGCAGGGAGTTCCTTTGCTTGGTATTAATCTCTCTCTCATGTACAGACTAATATCTAAGATCTATGCCTAAACAGGTTTATGGATGACTGCAAACTGGGAGCCATTGTCAAATTCCCTTATGATACACAAGACCTCCTGCAGGAACTTACACTTATAAATGCCTGTAGCACTGAAAATGGGCTTAAGTAAAATGATAAACAATGCAGCATTTCCATATTTTGACAGACAAACCATTCATCAGCCCCAACACGATAGCATTGACAACATCCCACTTCAAAATGAAAACATAGTTAGTGACCTGGGATCCTGGGTTATAATTCCCTCTCGTTTGCTCACCTTTGACCACCATGTAGCAACATTTGTTAGGGAAATTTTTCACTTCTGGCCGCTGATTGCCAAGGGGATATCATCCAGACTGAAAGAGTTTATGATACCCTTGTATTCTGCACTGATCAGACCAATTACAGATTATAATGCGCCCTTTGGGATGTACCTCATTAGACATATGAAACATAGGTTTCTGACAAAGGCAATCATAGGCTTAAAATTCTTCAGCTACCAGAAAAGACTAGAAGCACTGCCCTTCTTTTCTGCACCATATAGACTACTCATAAGAGACCTATATCTTGCTTTGTCAGAGACTCAGTAGCCCTGGATGTATTGTACCTTCATAAATCAAGCAGAAAGATCAGTAAAATAAGATGGAGAGACAGAATAAAGTTCTCAATGCCTCATTCACTGCTGGAATACTGTCCCCCTGCAGATAAGGCAGTGTGATATACACAGGATCTGGATACTGTGGATGGTACAATAAATTCACCACAGACATGACTTTCGTAGTTCCCCCTTGAGAAAGGCAGTAAGTCTATAATGGGAAATGGCAAGGCACAACAGTTGCATGACGGAGAAGCCTTGACATGATTCCAAAACCATGCTTCAGATTTAAACAAGTGGTGGTAAGCCACACCATATAATCTTCTTCTTCTTTCGGCTTTTCCTGTAAAAATGCAAATTATCTATTTCATAGCAATGATGAAAAATCCCAAACTGCGTTTATTACTGAAAGGTAATACAGCATCTTGCACTTTTTCCTGGTAACTGTATCTGTAAGATTTTGAATATGTCACAAAGATAAAATCCCTGGTTATGGATTAGGTAATGCCACATGTGAATTAAACAGTACTGGCTATGTGATATTACGCCAAGAAAACTACAGTACGGTTTGAGCAGCTGAGATCAGCATCATAAAAAAAAAAATCTAGCAGCTGAACAACCAACAAGCTAATGATAAGTTCACATGATATATAAACATAAAAGATAGTCAAAGGGCTGGAGTACCCTGAGATCATTTCTAGCATGTCAGTCGACTATAAATCCAAACCAACTGCAGGATTTTTTAAAAGTCAGTAAACAGCTGCACAAACAGAAAGGATAAATGCACAGACTAGGGTAAGTCCACTGAATTTAATGTTGGAATGACTTCACAGAAATTAAAAACTATTATTCATAACACATTTAAGGCAGCAAAATACCTACACACTACTTCAGCTGCTCATTATGGAGGGAAATCAGTTTTAGACAAAAGGCCCCAGTCAGTCCATTAGAGTTAAACATGCCCACTAAAATGTAACCAGCAACAATTTGCAAGGTAAAACAGATAGTTAAATATTTGCCAGTGAATGCTCACAAAAATGTACATTCCTCAGAAAAGCTTTAGTTTGGTGACTGACTGGTTAAATCATCTGCAATCCTCTCAGCAGTTTAACTACAATACAAAACAAGAATGCCTGGGGCATTATAACTGTCTGGATGTCTTAGTGATGACACTGTTAAATGAGAATGTGCAGGTAAGTATATCCCAGAATGAACAATCCCTGGCAAAACATAGGCTGAGGTAATGGGTGTTTAAACTGCTGCAAAAGCAAAGATGATACACAATACTTTCTACTACCCCCTTTTCTGGACTACATACCTATGGGCAGAACCAGTGTTTTCCCAGACCAAAAGATCAAACATAAGTAAAAGTGTCTCAAAAATAACATAAACAATAACTAAATATAACAATATAATTTTAAAAGAGATGAAAGTACAAACAAAGGTTGCCTACAATGCCAATAGCTAGTTTCTGCTGAATGTCCATGTACATATTAAAACACTCATATTCTTCTAAGATACATGCGATAATCTGTGACAGACACTTCTGCTGCCTTAAGTGAGAAAAATCAGTATAGAGATTCTTTTGAGTAAATTTATGTGAACTTGTTCTTGTTTGCATTCAAGAATATTTCTCCTTCTCTGAACAGTGCCTCAGTATATACGGTAGGTGGTGATTTAAATGTGCCCCATGCACAAAATGTTCCCTCAGCTGCCTTGCATTACAATACTGATGATATTGCCAGCTCTAGTAGCACCGAGGGATAAAGCCCTGATTATGACCCAGGGAATCCAAGTTAGATTAGTGTCTCAGGTACCTGAAGGAGCTGATGGAGGGAGTGAAGCAAAGAAGCTAAACCTGTTCTCCTCTCTAAGAGGAAGGGGATAGCAAATATCCAGGGAAAACTACACTAGAAAAAAGTTTAGAATGTGCTTTTCCTAAGAGGTGGTGTCATTTGTGGGTCTATATTACTGACAAAAGTGAGTAACGGTCTTGCACAATGGCCATTACACTTTCTTTTCCACCATCTTTTAGACATGTGTGAGTAAATTAGAACTTAACAAAGAACTCACAGTCTATGCGTGCATATGTAATCTCATTCCTGACTTGTTCTACCCTCACTTCAGGAACAGATGAGTCCCAGATCTCCCACTAGGGGAAACAAATGGATCATAAGGCTAGCTTGGCGAGGGGGTCTGATGGTCATCAGACATGCAGTGAAAAGGAGACTCAAAATAAAACAAAGAAAGCAATACTCATAATATTACATAAAGTACCACATATGTTCCTGCTCTTTGTTACCTGTACAATTCTGTTTATTTTTAAGTAAAACCTCTCATCTTCTTCTTTCAGCTTTTCCCGGTTAGAAGTCACCACAGTGGATCATCTGTCTGCTCATGATTGGCAATGGAGTTTTATGGTGTCGAGTTGCCAGCCTGGTGCCCAACCTTCCACAGAAGGCACACACACACACTCACACCTAGGGCCAATTTAGAGTGTCCAATCCACTTACTGTATGTCTTTGGGTTGTGGGAGGAAACCAGAGCACCCAGAGGAAACCCATGCGACCATGGGGAGGACATGCAGACTCTGCAAAAAAGGCACCCTATCCAAGAATCGAACCAGAGAACCTTTTGCTGTGAGGTGACAATGCTAACTGCTGCACCACCATGGCCACCAAGCAAAACCTCTCATGAGAATTACAAATTATTGACATACTTTTCAGACATTCTGTAGTTGATCTGTACTGCTCTTTCAATAATATATATTTTTAACTAAAGATACTTTTCATTTTTTTTTAATTTATTCTGCACACTACCAATTTCTATATATTTATTATGAATAATAGCGTAAGAGTGGACCTAGTGATAAGAGATCTGGGTACTCGGATAGATAATAATCTGAACTTTGACCACCATGTGTCCACAGAGGAAGTCCTTCTATGTGGCTCAGTTTATAAGTAAGGCCATGGCATCCAGATCTAACTCTGCCCTCATCAGATCATTAATCAAGTACAACGTGCCCTTTGACATGTACTTCACCAAGCATCTGTAACAGTTGGAGTGTCCTCAGAGGTTTCTCACCAAAAAATATAGGGTATAACCAACATGTGGACTGATTAAAAGCCATATTACTGTATTCAGATTCCAACAAGGTCTCTGCCCTGATAGAAATAATACATATTTCCAAAACTAACTGCATGAGGGGCTACCCGCTCCAAAGATCAACTTAATCTCTGACATGAATAGATCAGTACTAGGTTAACTGATCTTGTGAGCCATTTTAAGCCTAGCCAATTATCTCACATGAGAATCATACCCTGCACTTTGTGTCTGTAAGGTTCATAGGTTCATAGATTAATACTAGGCTAACTACCCTTGTGGGCTATTTTAAGCCTAGCCAATTACCCTATGTGAGAATCAAACCCGGCACCTTGTGTCTCCAAGGTAAACACCTTAACTATTATGCCAAACTCTTGTTCAATGATGGAGAAACAGGTATGTGTCCCAGAGATTGCCACTCCTCTGGAATAGGCTTCCTCTTCATGAGAAGCAGAGCCCTTTCATGACTATGTTCAAGCGCAGTTGGGACTGTTGAATAGGAAATTGCAAATTTACTCCAGTAGTGGCACCCTTGTCCCTTATGGACAGAATCAGTCTGTAAAAATTCTAAAAACCCCCGCTCATTGTCCCTTGTTATCTTTCCCCTAGGTATAGGAAATTGGGTAAAATCTGGGTAAAACTAATTAGGTTTGTAAGGGCTCTTGAGCCATTAGCCTAGTAATCTCTTATGTACCAATGAACCTATGTGCTTTGTGTGAGCTTGATGCTAAAGTGTTTTGAGTAAAATTCTGTGGTCATAATGTTAATTCTGCATAATTTGTTTTCCTTTTTTTTATAGCAAATTGAGTTTCTATTTGCACTAAGGCTGCCTTGTCTTTGTTGACTTTCTATGGTATTTCCCTTGAAGACAGGCATGAAATTACCCTTTAAGCTCTAGAGAAATGATTATGACTGCTTCCAATGCATTACTTTAGAAGACTTCTCACAGCTTTTCTGTGTGTTGGGCATGCATTTCCTGTGTCTTGCAAGTGATATCACATATTTTTTAATGTTCTCTGATAAATTACTAGCAGTTTTATCTGTAACATGTACAGTCTGAGGTCAACAGATAGAGGATCAGAAAAACATTTATATACTCTACCCATGAGTTGTCACCTCAAGTTTTCTGACCTTTATTTAGAAAGCATGATGTCTTTCCAAAACTAGCTGAACCGGCTCAACAACAGGTTGTGTAAACATCAGTTGATTTAGAGGCTACAAGGGTTTGCACAACAGATGGTAAAATACTAATAATTATGCCCTTCTCTGAAACACGTCTGTAGCAGAACAGCTAGGCTGACTAGCTTTTGTTTTCACTTTAACAGCATTGATTAGGAAGATTCTAAGATGCTTGCCTAACTAGACTTACAAAGCAGATCTAAAATTTACAGGAAACATTTAAAAATTAAAGAATGGAATGGAAATGTTTGCGCCTTAAAAAAGACGTCATAAGAACAGCAGTTATAAAATGGGAAAATGATTCCCTTGTCTGATATTATCTACCTGGTAGATTTACAAAAGCTGCATTATAATCTGAAATGTCAAACCAGGTAGCCAAAGTAAAACTTTGGCTTACTAGAAGATTAAATAAATTACTACCTTGGCTTCAAAACTTGCATTGCCAACTCTCAGATTTGTCATATAATTGTACGTTGCTCTTTGATTTCTCCTGAAAATGTCAACTATTGATGATGTTTTTTCCTTACAATAAATTGCTTTATTGTCTTGTCTGATGTTAACAAATTCTGATTTTGCTGCAGATGATTCCAGACATTTTCTTTTCTTTTAACTACATTCTAGGAATGTGAATTACTGCTGTAGTCATTCTTAAATGCATACAATATTCACAGATGTAAAATCATGTAGATTTGGCATTCCAGCCATGAAACAGTGATGCTTGTGGTATTTTTGGAACATTCTCCAACTTTTTCACTTTTCAAAACTGGTTACATTTTATAGGGTATTCAGCTATGCAGATGCATTTAATATTGTATTGTCTTTGAAATAATTGTGCAGACCATAGTCTGCATGGGTCTATATTAGATAAACGAAAGGTTATCTTACCAGATGCTGACATTATCGAAAATCCTGGAAGTCAAAACTGCAATTGTGGGGGGGGGTGCGCCCCTCACACCCTCGCTAAATATATATCCCAACTCAGAGATCGCACTACAGTGAGGAAAAGGTAAATATTCCCATCTTCACTGTACTGCGATCTCACAATTCCGGTTTTGGGTTCCGGGATTTTCACTCATGCTAGCATTCGGTAAGATAAACTTTTGTTTACTTAATATAGACCCGTCTGCACTATGCTCTTGCTAAATGCATAAATAAGACTACTAAAGAAAGGCACTCTCACAGACATGTGTCCTCATTCCAGGGTTCATACCCCTGCAGGAGCCATGTTCGTTCCTTGGTTTACACCAGAAGGGAGATTTGGTATTTGAGAGTTTTCGATTGTGACAGTACACCTATATAAATGTCTGTAGCTATATCTTTATCTGTAGCTCTATCTATATCTAGGTAGATAACTAGAGATATAGAGAGATATGTATGTATACACACATATCTATGTATATCTAGCTATCTATCTGCACACACATATAGATAGCTAGAGAGATGATAGATAACTCAAAACATAAACAGATATGTGTATATATTTATACACATATGTATATATGGATAGATACAGATATAAATGATAACTAGAGATATAGACAGATATGTATTATAGACAGATGGCTAGACAGAGGTTTAGCTAAATAAAGAGAGATATAGACAGATATGTATGTTTATTTATTCATGTATGTGTGTTTAATATTGTTTAACTGAGGACTAGCTGATCACTGAAATCTAAAAATTATTACACCATTAGTTTATAATATTGGGACCAGAAATATCGTTGCCCCAGACTTGCACGCCTGCAGGACCTAAAGCAATGCTTGTTCCTAGATCAGCAGTGATAAGGAGGTTTGATACTCGATGTGTTTCTTCAGTATCATAATCTAGTGATGCGATTGTAAGATATTCTAGCCTCAATCAGCTCATCCTCGGTAAAAGCATAGTAAACCCTGTCGGTAGGTAGATAAGTAGATACATACATGCATACATAGAATGATAGATATATACATACACAGATAGACAGAAAGATAGATACACATGCATGCATGCATTGAACGATAGATACATGCATAAACAGATTGATAGACAGATGCATACACAGAAAGAACAATAGCTACATACATACATAACTAAATAGAAAGAAAGATAGATACAATAGATAGATATGTGAGTGTGTGTGTGTGTATTTTTTTCTTATTCCATTAAGTCACCTTGAGTTTCAAGAAAATTATGTTTTGTCTTTTGATTTTCCTCCACATAAACTGCCTGTTCATTCCTGACTATTTATAGGTTCATAGGTTCATACTAGGCTATCTGCCCGAGGGCATTTATAAGCCTAGCCCATAGTTTTGTGGCTTACGCCACCCCTTTAGTATGGGGAACTATACCCATTATTTTGCTGTGCCTCTGTCTAGCAGCGACACTGAGGTAATCCCTGGAGTATATCTGTGATCTCCCATCCATTGGTCAAGATTTCTCTTGAACAAGGCCAGCGAGGTGCTCTGCCTCACATATACCGGGATTTTGTTCCACAGCATAGGGAGTCTTTGGGTGATGAATCTATCCCTCCAGCACGTCCTATTAATAGCCGTGTCGAGGTTTAAGTCTCCCGCCCTTGTGGCTCTGATGGATCTAGATTTTTTGAGGTGAAGCATATTCATCAAATCCGGGTTTGACATGGCCTTGTATGTCAGGCAAAGGTCACCTCTGAGCAATCGGTAAGCGACTGAATAGAGCTGGAGTTCTTTCAGTCGGGCAGCATAGGACAGATTTTTGAGACCCTTTATCCTTTTGGTGAGGAACTTTTGTGGCCTCTCCAGCTGCTGCAAGTGTCGGGTCAGATACATTCCGAATGGGGCATTGTACTCAATCATTGGTCTGATGAGTGATGAGTATAGGGAGACTATGACCTCCCTTGATCTAGATGTGAATCCCTTCATGATAAGGTGGGCAATGTAGAAGGTCTTCCTAACTACTTTAGCTACATGGGTGTCGAATGACAGGCTACTGTCAACCTGGGTCCCCAGGTCCCTGATAACTTCTTCTGTGCTCAGAGGATTACCACCTATATGGTAGCTAGGGGTAACCTTGTTTTTCCCGAAGGGTATGACTATGCATTTTTTGGCATTTAACTTTAGGCCATGGCTCTGGCACCAGTCATCCATTCCTGTGAGACCCTTCTGAAGGATATCTGTGTCAGATGTGTTTTCGACTACGGCGCCCAGTTTGCAGTCATCTGCAAACTTTGTCAGCCATAACCCTCCTGTGTTTGCTTGTACTTCGGAAAAGTAGATGCCAAACAAGAGTGGGCCCAGGACTGAGCCCTGTGGGACACCACTTGTGACAGGCTTTGAGTCTGACATGGCGCCAGCAACTCTGACCCTGTGGGTTCTGTCACTCAGCCAGTTTGCAACCCATCTTGTGATGTATGGGTTAAAATTTAAGCTGATGAGTTTTTCAATGATACCCGAGTGGGGTATTGTGTTGAAGGCCTTCGCCCGATCGAGGTAGGCTGTATGGACTGCCTTTCCCTCATCAATGGCTTTGTTGACTGTTTCGAAAAAGTCAACCAAGTTTAAAAGGCATGATCTGCCTTTGACAAAGCCAAACTGGGTTGGATCCAAAGTCTGCAAGTTCCCTATGTCTTTATTTATGAGGTCCATTATAATCCTCTCCATGGCTTTGCAGATAAGGCTTGTCAAGCTAATGGGCCGGTAATTTCCAGGGTCTGTGGAGGCACCGCCTTTGTGAAGTGGGACCACAGTCGCAGTGCGCCACTCCCTGGGTACGTATCCAGAGGTAAGACTATGATTAAACAGCTGTCCTAGCTGTGGGTTTAATTCCTCATTGAGTTTGTGGAGCACACAGCCTGGGACACCATCAGGTCCCATGGATGCTGTGTTTTTTGCTTTGGAGAGAGCAGTTCTCACTTGGGCGTTAGAGATGTTTGGGGGGCTGCAACCATTTGGTATAGATATCTCTCCTTTTGGGGGGAGGGAGGGAGAAGTTTGCAATGAACCTGTCAGCCAGTATGTTGGCAATGTCTGTAGGATCAGTAATCTTTACATCATTTTGAACTAGTTCTGAGCATATCTGGGAGTTTCCTCCCAGGTTTCTAACATAGCTAAAGAAGGCCTTATGATTGTCTTTTGAGTCTTTAGCTATTTTTCTCTCAAAATTTGCTTTGGATGATTTTATGAGAGCTCTTAGTTTTTTACTTATAGTGATCAAAGGTGTCTTACCTTTTAAGGATTTTGCTCTATCTTGTAGTAGCTTCCTCCTTTTGTTGTAGAGTTTGTTTATGGCTGGGGTCCACCAGACTGGACGCTTGCCCTTGGTACAAAGAGTCTTTGTTTTGCTTGGGATTGCCTTATCCATGCAGTCCTGCAGGTGCTGGTAGAAGGCATTTGTAAGGGATTCAGCGACTTGAGTACTGTTTTCCGCCGGCTCGGGGGCCTTAAAGGAGACCACACTAGTCTTTAGAAGTGTGAAGTCGGCTTTCGAGAAGTTTTTACTGTGGTCTTTTTATTTCAGGTGGGGGTGGGATGAGGACCTCCAGCAAGATTAGTTTGTGATCTGATCTCACCAGTGAGGGGTATACTTCCGGTGTTGAACATTGTGCTCCCATGTTCGTGATGATGAGATCAAGTATGTTTTCTCCTCTTGTGGGGATGGTGACTAGTTGTTCCATGGCATTTGAGTTTATGAATTCCAGGAACTTTTGGGCTAGGGTGTTTGGGCTTGAGTAGTGTTCCCAGTCTATATTAGGGTAATTGAAGTCACCTAGTATGATGGTTTTGGAGATACATTTATCCCCTCCAGTGTTTTCAGGAAAGCCATGTGAGGTTCCTGAGTTTGTGAGGGTGGCCTGTAACATGCTGCAATTTGCAGAGCAGTCTTGCCTATGGTTAATTGCATCTGGATGGTCTCCGATGCATCGTGCGTTGCCACCAACCTTGAGGTGTGGGTGTCCTTGATGAATATGGATACCCCCCCCTCCTTTCTTGGTATTGTCCGGATTTTGGGGCCGGAACGCATGATATGAGGTAAAACCTGTTAGTACTGGGGTGCTCTCAGGAGCCTTGAACCAGGTTTCTGTCACAGCACAGACATCGATGTTCTCCATACTGAGAAGGGCCTCGAGTGCGTGCATTTTGACATTTAGACTTCTGGCATTGAGCAGCATTACCCTTAGTTTTTTTCCTTTTTTGTGTTCTAGGGTGGTAGGTTTAGAATTTGAGCCTTGCCTAAAAAAGGCACTATGGGGGTGGCAAGAGCCTTTGCCAATATCCGGAATCCCAGGGGTGACAGGTGCAAGCCGTCCCTTGCGAAGCAGCGTGGCTTGTCCAGCATGTCATCCCAGGCAGACAGACATTGGATCCCCTTTGAATGACACCAGAGTTTAAGCCAATTGTTAAAGCTGATCATTCATGCTGGGTAGGCTTCTGAGTACTGCATATAGTTCATTTATTTAGTTTATTTTCAGTTTGTTAAGCAGAGTCGAGCACTAATCCCACTGGGCCTTTTTCAATCTCAGCTCAGGGATAAAGTAAATAGATGCATGTCATTATATGCAGAGTGAATGACAAAACTGAATATATGCATGCATTACATGCAGAGTTCTTTGCATAATGCCTTACAAATGATCTATAATGTGAGATAACAGCTGTTTGTTTTCAAATAAAAATATTTCTTTCTGTAAATCCCAGTACTCTCTTTCTCTTAGTGTTTTCTTACTTTAGAGTCACATCAGGTGAGTAATAGACTCATCGTCTGCTCCTTTCCTCCACTGTGATACATTATTTAATTTCTGAGCTTGTCATACACCATGCAAAATGTTTCTCTCATTTAAATCACTTGATTTACATGAATTCTTCTTCTTTTGTCAGCATATATAAACAGTTGACAGAAGAAAAGTTGAAAAAAAAACTTTGGTGCATTTATACTGAAAACTAAAAAATGAAATACATGCTGAAACAACAGTTTACAATGATACCATAATGTTACAGTGAAATATATAATTAGTTGGAAGGACAGACACAAAGAATAAAATCCTAGACTTTGCATATTCACTTTCTGAGTTTTATCAGACATGCTGCTTATGTGAATCTTTGTTGTTTTCTTCAGATATTTAGCAGAATTCCCCCATTGTGTTCATAAACATTACTTTCATTCTTACCATATCATAGTAGCTGGATGTAAGATTTTTATTATTTGAACCCTCCCACCAGCAAGCATTATCTGTAGTTGGACGCCATTGATATGAAGGCAAACTGTAAAGCAAAGATATTTAGAAGCATTACAAACTCATCAAAACACCATTGTTATGTCAATTTATATTAATTGGAAATAAATGAGCTTGGCTGTGCATTTGTGTTTGTGTGTGTGTGTGTGTGTGTGGGGGGGGGGGGGGAGGGTGTACCGGTAGATTAATATTTCAGTTGTGAATTAATGATATTGTCAAAGAAAAAAAACACATGAATGATTCCCAAGCCATTTAAGTTTACAAATGGCAAAAACAACAGCTTCTGTCAGCTCAAGTTTGATAGCTATAATAATGCATAGTACTGATGCACTCTGTGCATACAAAAGGATTTTGTTAAACATAACAGATTTCATTGGGGTTACACTGGACTTGAGAGTATATTTTTCTTGGCCCAATTGCCCGAAGGTGTGACTAATTTTCATTTCAGTTACTTCAGAAGCTACAGGCACCAAATAACTTGAAGTCTTTGGACCACCTGCTGTATTATTTGGAAGTGTTTTATGGCTGAGACCAGACTCAGGGTCTATCTATTGTACTTATTGTATTAATTTACTTATGTCCATTTGTTAACGAGGAAGGCCTGAACATGTCATGCTAAGTTTTTACATATATATATATATATATATATATATATATGTGTGTGTGTGTGCGTGTGTGTTTGTGTTGTGTGTGTGTGTGTGTGTGTGTGTATCATCTGCAGTGTTGGATAAAATTCAGTGCATAATTTCATCCTTTAATTAGGCAAGCCCACTAGCCAAAACTGACTCTTTTTAGGAGTAACTAGGAGATGTATGTTGCTGTGTGCTATGTGCAGTTACTCATTTTGCAACTGGAGATTAAAAGAAAGATAGTCCCCAGGATTTAATAAAATCCATGCATGCACAGTGTAGACCCTACAAGGAATGTTACCATGCCTTTGTACATGGTTTCCACTCAGCAGTGTGTCATGCATATTAATGATGGTGTGTTGCTGAGGGAGAGCCAAGGAACATGGGTATTGAATCAGTGTAGGAAGAGGGGGAGAGATGTGGTGATAACCATGTCTGCAGATGAGTAAGAGACTCCCCAGTCTGTCCTTTAGTCTTATTTTATGTATTTTATTAATAAACAAGCATGCTTGCATAGCATGGTGTGGAGCACAGCAACGCTAAGTTGTGCCCAAAGATAAGATAGCAGACAACTGTCTGACATCTAAAAATAGAAACCAGATGTATTTAATTATTTATTTAAATGTATGTTTAAGCATAGCTGAGCATGTTTGCATGCTGCAGTGTAGTGATCAGCACTGCTTATAGGTAGCTCAGTGTTATATGTAAAGGTACACCTGATGCCTGCATATCCATGTAACTTAACAGATAGAATAATGGCTTTTACATCTGTTTGCCAATATCTAATCTAAATGTCTGCAAAGCTGATATGCATAATTGTGTGCTGCTCTCCTAACAGCTGTAAAGGAGAGGGATTGCAATGTTGAGTCACACACTGGGCACCTGGCCAGGTTGCACTGTGAGTGTGGTGAATGCAGATGTATTATGCTAACTCTAGTGAAATAAGCAAGAAAAGGGTAAAGCATTAACTGCATTAAAGTATATAAAATAATGTTTGTAGTGCAATAAATGTGGAATTAGAGTTGTACTGCAAGAAATGAATAATGCCAACTGTAGTGCAATAAAAACATTAAACAATACAAACAATACCAGTAACTACATTATAGTATATACAATAAAGTCTGTAGTGCAATAATTGTAGAATTAGAGCTGTTTTTCAAAAAATGAATAATGGCAACTGTCGTGCAATAAAAACATGCAACAGTACCAATAACACCAAGGAAAATGGTGTACACCATTGCAGTAGAGTTGTGTGCATTCTAGCTGTGAGGTAAGGTGCCGCAGTCAAGTATAACACTGTAATAGCTGTAGAATGCAAATCTAATGGCTGCCAATTGTATTGTTTAACACATATAATATTGTTCATGGCTATCTCTAGACCAATATTATTCACATATTGCTCTGTCATCCACAAACATCAGGTAAGCAAGGTATATGGTTGATTTAGCCCACTCATTGATCTGATATTGTTTGTTTACTTCACAAATATTTCAACCCACTAGCAATAAAGAGTGCACTCAAGCATTGTTAGAATGATGCATAGCGTACCTACTATCTGTGTTATTCTTTTATTTCGTGAATGTGTGTTCTACTGTCACTGCAGTCCAGTATAACACTGTAGTAGTATGACAGGTCATATTTTGGTTCCAGGTAAGCTCTAGGCAATTATCAGTCAATTTGAAATCAGCAGTGACTCAGTAGCTCAGTTTGTTAAATGCTATGTCTATTCAATAGTTTGTCACACACAGACCAGGGTTCAAATCCAGTGCTAGGTAGTACTAAATATTACAGTAGCAGTCATGTAATGCTCACAAAATTCTCTCTTCACAGGAACTATAGGAAAATGTGTGAGGTAGCCCATATTATGAGTAGAGAATAGTATGTTTAGATTTCCCTGACTGTTAAAATCATTAGCAAGAATGTGAAAAATCAGCAATGTGCAGTCAGAAATAATATGTGTAATCCCGGTATGGCTATATATGTGTAGTGTCTGTTAAAATTTGCTGCAGTTGCAGTCACTGCTATTGGGTACTATTCCCATACCTTACCTACCAACCAAGGCATGACTGCTGTTTAGTGTCTGTACTGTACACATACATGTCTCTCAAGTGTCACAATTTTACATCATGTAATTAATAGTGTGTAATCCACCTGTTACTGGGATACCATGGCAATGAGTATCTAGATTGCACACTATCACCATTTCACCCCACAGAACACCTTGATAGTTATATAGGCCCACCTAATGTGCAAGTGTTCTCTGTAGGTGTGTACCTGCAATTGTTACCATTTGGCACATAGTGTTTCATGCATATAGTTTGAGAGGTATGCATGCGCTACATAAGCTGCAGGAGACTTGTACTCACTGTAAACATAAAAAAATATAGAACCATAGTGTAGATAGTAGTACTGTTGTCAAGCAAGTAAGCTGCAGTGTTACTAATGGACTGATTTTCTCTCTCTCCCCACCCCTTATCTTTATTTATTTATCACTGCTATTCATTGTTTATGGTTTACTATTAACAGATGTTGTTACATTAACTGTTCTTGGGGCATGTGTTATTATTGTTGTGTTATAATGGATGGATATTAACAGCTCAGGCTCACTCTGCTCCCCTACCCTACCCCCCATTCCCATCCACCCCCACATCAATTACATTTATAGCTTCCACAAGCTCTTCCCTTTCTTGTGAAACTACCAATCAACTCCCAGGCACACCTACACCAGTATCCTCCCATTCACTCCACCCTAATTATCTTCCTTGTTAATATTTTCCCTTCCTGAATCTTCTTCATTCTTCTTAACTAGTTCCACAACCTTTTCCTAACATGTACTATACATCAACACCTTCTGTTACCTTCATCTCCCTTACCTCTGTTTTTCTTTTCCTGTCCCACACCACTTACCTACATACTATTTTCCACTACCTAACTTCAACATTTTCCACATCACCCATTGCACCTCACACTAATGCCAATAGTTTCTCTGACATCTCACCCTCTTTATTCAACTTCCATACTTGGCACCTTACAAAGATTAGATCCTTTGTCATCATAATCAAATTAAAATTGATTTACAATCCCCACCATTGGCCTCTTTTCATTAGGCAACATCCCTCCATAATTACTTGTCACTACCAGACCCTCTCTCTTTGTGGTGACATTCACCCCAACCCTGGACCAATCAGCCATTCTGCCCCAAACTTTTCTTCTAGTGCCAAGAACCTCTGCTTCACTACAATTAACGTACATAGTATCTGTAACAAAACCACCAAATTCTATGCCTGGCTCTCTCACAACTCCCCAGATATCGTAGCAATCACAGAGTCGTGGCTAAAACCACATATTGCTAACACTGACATAATCCCTCCAGTATATACTATACATAGAAATGATGGGCTACATAAAAAAGGTGGAGGTGTTGCATTAATCTACCGTGACACTTTAGCTGTTACACCATATTATAAACCTATACCAACATTTGGAAATATGGAATTATTGCTAGTTAACCTTCACATCTACAACAGAAAACAATTATGTATTGCTGTACTCTATATTCCTCAGGTCAAAACATACCTACTCTGGAAGATCTTCTATCCTGGACCACCCTCAGTATGTCAAATGAAACAATCGTTCTTGGCGACACAAATATAAACTGACAAATTCTCATCTCTGATTACCCAGTAAATAGTA
This sequence comes from Protopterus annectens, assembly GCF_019279795.1. Taxonomy (NCBI): domain Eukaryota; kingdom Metazoa; phylum Chordata; order Ceratodontiformes; family Protopteridae; genus Protopterus; species Protopterus annectens. The sequence goes on along the minus strand of NC_056744.1, from coordinate 432,064,783 downwards.
TTAACTTGAACAGGTTTACTCAACTCATCTCTAACCCCACCCATAAGGTAAAAAAACAAACAGAATCAACTCTAGACTGGATACTTGTCTCACCCCCTCACAAATTCACCAAGGCAGGAAACCTACCCAATACCTTTAGTGACCATCTTCCTGCCTATACCCATAGAACCCAACTTCAAATAGACACACTGCATTGTCTAAGAACAACTAGGAATCTTACCCATTTCAATGAACAACTATTCTTAGAGTCTCTAAAAACCCACAACTGCTACCCTACCAAATTTCTCCCACTGGATGAAGCAGTCAACTACTTCAATAAAGTCTTTTTAGATATTCTAGACGGTCTTTCCCCCACCTGTACCAAACGAGTAAAGCCTACCCATGCCCCATGGGTAACTAAACAAACTAAACAGTTACTTACCTCCAGAGATAAAGCCTGGAAGGAATGGCATATAAATAGAACCCCAGAATTTGAACTCGGATATAACCAACTCTGTAACAATGCCGAAAAGCAAGTCATCAGTGATAAAAAAGCTATTTCTCCAGTAAATTCACTACCCAACAAAATAACCCCAAATTGTTGTGGAACTCTGTTTCCTCTCTCCTAAATCCTGGTACTCAACACAACCCCTCCCCACTCCCCATCTCCTGATAAAGGCCCTCAAGAAATTGCCCAAGCCTTCACTTCTCATTTTATTGATACTATCCAAAAACCTGTCAATGATTTCTCACTACAAACTAACAAAAGTATAATTGGGAACATAAACAACAATGCACTCTCTACCCACTCCCCCCACATGAATTGCGATTCCAACAAAAACCCATCTACCCCTGTATTTACATTACAACCAGTACCCACCTCCCTAGTTTGTAAACTGCTGTCAAAACTAAAACCATGCTCTCCCTCTTTCAATGGCCTCCCAGCTGAATACTTAAAACTTGCAGCAGATTCTGTAGCTCTTCCAATTAGCATTCTCATTAATCGATCAATCTCTGAATCATATGTCCCACAACTATGGAAAAACTCAGTTATTACTCCCCTTCACAAAGGTGGTAACACCAGTGATCTATCTAACTACCGGCCCATCTCCATACTTTCATCTCTATCTAAAATTCTAGAAAAGTGTATTCATTCTCAATTATTAAAACATCTCACAGACAGTGACCTACTCACACCTGCCAAACATTGTTTTCGGCCAGTACACAGCACAACAGCCTTACTGTCAATTACCAACACTGTATACCAAGCTCTTGATGCAGGCCTACTAACATCAGTGATCCTACTAGACATATCTAAAGCTTTTGATACAGTGTACCACTCAAAACTAGTTTAGCAACTTGAGACCATAAACTGCTCCCCGCACACTCTAACCTGGTTCCATAATTATCTAGACTTTATGTAACGCAAAGCTTTCGGGAATAACCCTTTCTCAATACTAAATACAAACATACACTAAGCAACTGCTTTTATACAAGCCAAAAAGTCATGTGACTGCAGCCAAAGTCAGATGACAAATTTAAAATACATTTCAAAAAATATATATTTTTGAAAAAACTTTTTAAAAAACTATTAAAAAGTGTATATACATATATGTACATATAACACATTTTACTATCTCAAATGTATGAATACAAAAAACCATAAAAGTACATATATATATATAAGGGTATAAAATACTCATTTCATATTGCGTTGTAATCCAACAAGAATAGGTTTAATGCTGACAGTACTATTAATGCCAGGGGGACTATCAGCTCCTAGGCGTACTATCCATTGATATTCTTTAGTTTCAAGTAAATTATTAATATCACCACATCTATTCGAAGGAACAACCAAATCTATAACCCTGAATCTAAATGTGTGTGAATCACCATAAGTCTCAATGTGTTTGAACAAAGCATTCTGAGCACACTGCCTCCTGATTTCTGACTTGTGCTCAATGATCCTGTCCTTAAGTCTACGTGTAGTCTTACCAACATAGTATGCAGGGCATGCAACACATGATGCCATGTATACCACGTTGGTAGAAGTACACGTGGCTTTTATATAAAAATTATATGTATAATGTGTTTTCACATGCACATATTTAGTAGATTCCAAAACATTGACCAAGTCATAACAACAGGAGCAGTGATGGCATGGATGAGTACCAAAATCGAACACAGAACATATGGGTCTATCAAAAACCAATTTAGAAGGAGAGTAAAAGTCCTTATAACATAGCATGTTTTTAAGGCTTCTCATATTTCTAAAACTAAAATATGGTTTATTACCTAAGAATTTCATAATTTCAGGCGATGCCATCAAAATAGGCCAATACTTAAAAATTGTGCGCTTAACAAGGGTAACCTTACTAGCAAAACTAGTTACATATCTGAATCTTTGTACACCAGGGTTAATGTTTAAACCTACTGTAATGTCATGAGTTATAGGATATGGATTCCTAAAATATGGAACATATAGTATGTCTCTGTTGATAGAAACATAATTTTTTAGTTCATTCAAAACAGTCATTTCATAGCCACAGTCAAGAAAATCTTTAAATGTATCATTCAACTGTTCACAAAAAATAATATTATCCGTGTTAAGTCTGCTTACTCTAATAAATTGAGACTTAACCACACCTCGAAAAACATGAGGGGCATGCATGCTATCCGCATGTACATATCTACCTACATAAGTCTCTTTCTTAAAAACAGATGTATGTAGAATTCCATTCTCAGAAAAGATGCTGACATCAAGAAAAGAAGCCTCTTTACTAGTAACAGTTGATTTAAATTTTAAAAAGGCTGTAGTATTATTCAGATATATAAGATATTGCTCTAAACTGTCCCTAGAGCCATTCCAAATCAAGAAGCAGTCATCAACGAAACGCTGATAAAACACAATATGTGAGTCTAAAAAGTTATTACCATCATGCATATTATCCAATTCCCACTGGTATAGGACAAGATTTGCATATGTATTGGCCACGGGGGTGCCCATGGCAACCCAGTTGACCAGCAAATATGGTTGTTGATTAAAAATAAATACATTATGACTAAGTACTAGATCCAACAGTTGACAAATATTTTGAATGGAATCACATGTTAAGGAGTTATCTACAGTCAAAAACTTTCTTATAGACTCTACACCATATAAGTTAGGGATAACCGTGAACAGTGAAACAATATCTAAAGTGACAAATAGAAAATCATCTAAATTCCGTGGTTCACTAAAGTACCATTTTGATAATTTAAAGAGGAAGTCACCAGTGTCCTTGATAACAAAATTACATTTTTCCAAAAAAGGATATAATTGTTTCTGGAGGTACACCGAAACAGGCTCAGTGACCCATCCATTGCCAGAGACAATAGGCCTCATAGGAGGGTCTAGCAGGCACTTATGTATTTTTGGAAGTACATATAACTGAGGTGTAATAGGACATGGTACAGAGAAAAAGTGGAACATTTCTAAACTAATATTATTGTTAAACTGCATATCATATACGGATAAATTAACATCAGTAATATGTTTCTTAACATCTAGCAAACTAATTTTTTTAAAAGACAGTTGGTCTACCAATAACTTCTTCATTGATAGATTGTAACAAATCCTATCCATAATCACAATGCTACCACCTTTATCAGCTTGTTTAATGATGGTAGCATCATTTTTTCTTAAATTCTGCAATGCGAGATGTTGTTCATAAGTTATATTATAAGTAAACATCCTATCATGAGTATTAAACTGTTGCCTAAAATCAGCTTCACATACATTAGAAAAGGCAGTGGTAATCGGTACATTTACAGGTATGAAAGTACTACGTTTTCTAAGAATACTGCTAGAGTCAGTATTAACAGTATTAACATTAAACAGTAGTTTCAAATTTAAATTTCTTACGAACATTTTTAAATCAGTGATGATGTCAACCAAGTCTAAATTAACCATAGGTATAAAACTTAAACCCTTTGAAAGAAGGGACACATGAGAGTCACTCAAAACAAAAGATGAGAGGTTTAAAATACCTCTTACTGTTTGCGGGCATTCTTGCCTTGCCTCAATGGGCTGTTGTGCTTGCGCTTCAGTGATGGAGTTTCTTGTTTCGAAAACGAGGGTTCCCTTTTTTTTAGAGAATCCTGCACACGTTCCGGTTTCTCCAGTTGAAACCGTTTCTCTATAAAGTTTAAAGTAGACTGATGTGTTTTCTTGGGTACTTGCTGCGCATCTATCACCGAACTCAAGGCAGTATCTGATGCATCCATAACGGGCGCCATTATAGCATCAGTATTGACGTTGGTAGAGGAGGCGGTAGCTATAACTTCAGTGGAGTTTAAAGTGGCAGTATCCTTTACCATAGAATTGGCGCCAATAGTCAAATTTGAATTAGAGCACTGAAAAACATCCAGCGCTCTAATAGAAGTAGTGGAAACAACTTTTCTGTTATTATAATTGCTAGATATCTCTAATGTTAATTCTCTTGGATCATTCCTTGGCCAAGAGAAGATATGACCCAACCGGAAGTCATTGATATCTCGAGAAAGTTTTCTTTTCTTAACTAACTCGAGTTTGTCATCTATTTCACGGAATTTACTAAATAAAGAGTTATATTTTGAAGACATTTCTGAAAAACAAGTAAGGGATTTCAATTCTTCATCTAGTTTAGTTATTTCAGCCTTCAGTTCTTGTTCAACATACATAAAATATTCATTCATTAGTGACATGTAATCTAAACTAAGCTTCAGGTTCATTTGCTGCCATCTTTTGAGTAATTCGGGATATACATTCCCATAGGATGGCATTTTCAGTATTCTTAGTCCCCGAGGGACTATCCCCATTTTAAGATATGTAGAGAAACTGAACCTCTGCCACTGGAAGCGTTTATATGAACCCACTTTACGTTCAAATAATGCAATCTTGTAATTAAAAGTATCAATGTCACCTTTAGAAAAATTGTCCAAATTGACCTGCGTTCCATTCTCAGGAGCCATAACAGGAACAAAATCCAACAAAGGATTCACCTCTTGCATAAACAGAGATTGTAGTGATTCCATACTTTCAATGTTAAGTAACAGGCTGCAAAGAAGGCTACCAAATGTAGTTACTCAACAAACCAGCAAAATAGCAGATATGATGAAAGTCGAGCTGCAGATAATCCAAATAATCACAGAAAATTGTTGAGAACAAGACTTTATGTAATGCAAAGCTTTCGGGAATAACACTTTCTCAATACTAAATACAAACATACACTAAGCAACTGCTTTTATACAAGACATTACAGGTTTAAACATTAACCCTGGTGTACAAAGATTCAGATATGTAACTAGTTTTGCTAGTAAGGTTACCCTTGTTAAGTGCACAATTTTTAAGTATTGGCCTATTTTGATGGCATCGCCTGAAATTATGAAATTCTTAGGTAATAAACCATATTTTAGTTTTAGAAATAAGAGAAGCCTTAAAAACATGCTATGTTATAAGGACTTTTACTCTCCTTCTAAATTGGTTTTTGATAGACCCATATGTTCTGTGTTCGATTTTGGTACTCATCCATGCCATCACTGCTCCTGTTGTTCTCACTTGGTCAATGTTTTGGAATCTACTAAATATGTGCATGTGAAAACACATTATACATATAATTTTTATATAAAAGCCACGTGTACTTCTACCAACGTGGTATACATGGCATCATGTGTTGCATGCCCTGCATACTATGTTGGTAAGACTACACGTAGACTTAAGGACAGGATCATTGAGCACAAGTCAGAAATCAGGATGCAGTGTGCTCAGAATGCTTTGTTCAATCACATTGAGACTTATGGTGATTCACACACATTTAGATTCAGGGTTATAGATTTGGTTGTTCCCTCGAATAGATGTGGTGATATTAATAATTTACTTGAAACTAAAGAATATCAATGGATAGTACGCCTAGGAGCTGATAGTCCCCCTGGCATTAATAGTACTGTCAGCATTAAACCTATTCTTGTTGGATTACAATGCAATATGAAATGAGTATTTTATACCCTTATATATATATGTACTTTTATGTTTTTTTGTATTCATACATTTGAGATAGTAAAATGTGTTATATGTACATATATGTATATACACTTTTTAATAGTTTTTTAAAAAGTTTTTTCAAAAATATATATTTTTTGAAATGTATTTTTTGAAATGTATTTTAAATTTGTCATCTGACTTTGGCTGCAGTCACATGACTTCTTGGCTTGTATAAAAGCAGTTGCTTAGTGTATGTTTGTATTTAGTATTGAGAAAGGGTTATTCCCGAAAGCTTTGCGTTACATAAAGTCTTGTTCTCAACAATTTTGTGTGATTATTTGGATTATCTGCAGCTCGACTTTCATCATATCTGCTATTTTGCTGGTTTGTTGAGTAACTACATTTGGTAACCTTCTTTGCAGCCTGTTACTTAACATTGAAAGTATGGAATCACTACAGTCTCTGTTTATGCAAGAGGTGAATCCTTTGTTGGATTTTGTTCCTGTTATGGCTCCTGAGAATGGAACGCAGGTCAATTTGGACAATTTTTCTAAAGGTGACATTGATACTTTTAATTACAAGATTGCATTATTTGAACGTAAAGTGGGTTCATATAAACGCTTCCAGTGGCAGAGGTTCAGTTTCTCTGCATATCTTAAAATGGGGATAGTCCCTCGGGGACTAAGAATACTGAAAATGCCATCCTATGGGAATGTATATCCCGAATTACTCAAAAGATGGCAGCAAATGAACCTGAAGCTTAGTTTAGATTACATGTCACTAATGAATGAATATTTTATGTCTGTTGAACAAGAACTGAAGGCTGAAATAACTAAACTAGATGAAGAGTTGAAATCCCTTACTTGTTTTTCAGAAATGTCTTCAAAATATAACTCTTTATTTAGTAAATTCCGTGAAATAGATGACAAACTCGAGTTAGTTAAGAAAAGAAAACTTTCTCGAGATATCAATGACTTCCGGTTGGGTCATATCTTCTCTTGGCCAAGGAATTTCAGTTTGCATCATGTACAAATTTCTTGATTTTCAAAGTTAAGCTGGCGTTATATAAAAATTTCTGTGATTGTATGGAGCTTTTCTCCCCAGGCCTCCACTGTAAATGGGTCGTTGGGCCCAGTGGACTTTCCCGGTCAACAAATGTCAATAAATAAATAAATACACATATCTTGTTAAATTACCTATTTTGTTGGCCTTATGCTGTAAATGTTGCAGGCATGCTTTTATACTGGCTGTTCTGTTATTTATTGTGTTTCGTATAATTTGCATTGATGTCTAATTGCGTTATTTCCAATGTTCTGCCATGCTGTTATTACTGACAAAGGTTCATAGGTAGGTAGTAGGCTATCGGCCGGAGGGCCTACATAAGCCTAGCCAACAAGGTTCCCTGGCTTACACCACCCAAGAAAATTATTTTCCTGTGCCACTGTCGAGCAGAGACATAGAAGTGATCCCTGGGGTGTATTTCCTATTTCCCATCCACTCATCAAGATTTTTCTTGAAGAGTGCTAAAGAAGACCTTTGCTTGACATAGATGGGTGGCCTGTTCCAGACTATGGCTCTGGGACAGGAATCTATCCCTCCATCATGTCCTGTTTATTGTGGTGACAAGGTTTAGGTCCCTAGAGCGTATAGCTAGGAGGGATTGGGATTTCTTTAGGTGTAGCATGTCCAACAGCTCTGGGTTTGACATAGCTTTATATGTTAGGCAGAGATTGCCTCGGAGTAGGCGATAACTAACCTATACTTATTGCTATACTTCCATTACCACAGCACATCAGGGTAGACCAGTACCTGTTGATCCACCTACCTTGCATCAAATGGCCGTGGCATCAGGCCCTAGCAAATTTGGGACCCAGGCTGGTAGTACCCCTCATTGCTGCCCCAGCACCACCTGTGGCATCAGGTGGAACCACCTCAGGAGAAGGGGCTTAGCCTCCCCCTGGGAGCAGTGGCAGAGGGGCTGCAGTCACCCAGGATTAACTGCCGGTTATGGTGGCAGGATTGTTCATTGGATCTATGAACTCTGCCTGCACCAGATTGAGAGCACGCTGGCTGACCTGGTGGGGCAGGCTCCAGCACAGCCACCCTTGGGGCAGGGAGCAGTGTTGACTGTCCTATGTGTGGGGAAGTGAGTCATGCTGCTGCCATCTGAAGGCATGTGCGACTTGGTTCCACAACACCCTCCCCATCCAAGGTGTTTACCCCCTCATGTGTCACACATCACCATTATTTGCTGTCTTGTCTGTCTGCAAACGCATACTCTCCTACTCAACTTACCTCCCCACATATACCTATGTCCCTTTCCCTACATTCCACTCTCACCTTAAAAACTAAATGGGCACCTGTCCCAAAACAAAAAAATATATATATCACCCCATACATAGCTTTCCATGTCGCACACATGTCCACTGGACACCACTAATTTGGTCCAATTGGCTTGAGGACACAGCTATGTGTCCTCATCCCTCTCTCTGGGGTTTGAGAGTCCAAATTAATTTACAAAATCTGTCAAAATGCACACCTGTTGCTGTACAAGATATGGAAAGCTAGAGGTCTTTTCTACACCCTTCTTGCACATCCCTAACTGACTTTCACTATGTTTTTCCCCTGCTTGTCATCATTTCACCACTTTCCTATCACCCCCTTTTTCTTTTCTTTATATTTTTTGAACATGTTTACATGGAGCTAAGTGAAGCAGCATTGTGCAGCGCACTGCGCCACTTCCCTTAGTTAAGCTTAAAATTAGCTTTAATGATAAAATGTGTTTATTACATTGTTAGACACGTACAAAATTAACACCTCTGCCAAGTTTCAACCCCAGACCCTTCTTACCTACAGCATTAACCCATCACATCACACAGATCTGATGTACAACAGGTGTTTACAGGAAAACATACTGATTGCCACTTACAGTCGTTAGGCATGTAACTGAAATAAAAACTAATGGGAAAAATGGGAGCGTACCTTACACTCTGGTGCAATAATACACCAGTAGACAGCCAAAGACATAATAATGGATGTAAGTGAGGCCTGTGATAGCAGGCATATGTGCCCACTTATCAGCAACTTGTAGAAAGACCCCTGCTAAGGCAGCAATGGCAAAGTACATGTACAACTGGGACTCTGCCGCAGACATATAGCCATATAAAGCCATGCACATACTGATGGATGTAGAAATGTTTCTCATAGCCTTATATGTGCACATTTATCATGCAAATACACATGCTTTTATAGTGACCCAGTGGTGCAGTTTGTTAAATACCTTGGATCCAGTACATTTTGCCACACACAGTCCTGGGTTCAAATCCAGTTTTGTCTAGCAGTTCAATTACATTATTGTGAATACAGCAAATAATGTCAGAGTCTTCCAATCCTAATCCACACAGGTTACTGCTAGTTAATGAACTGCTACCTAGTTTTGCAAGTCAGAGGCCTGCAGTTAGGGGCATACTACACATATCTGTATAGCCTAACTATATGTTGCTTACTACTCTGTTATTGGCACCGTTACATATCAGACATACCGTAATCACATGCCTTGATTGGACTGTACAGGGTACCCTTACCTTTGCTCTGCTGTAACAACAGGGCTGCCACAGTTAAACATACAGTTTGAATTCCTCAGAAGTGTCCACACTCCCCCTATGTGTGCTAGCAGCCTGTAGCATACACAGCTGTATGTAAAGATAGCTGCTACAGCCCTACCATACCTCTCAACCCCATAGAACAAGAGATCTGGACACAGCTGCCCCTACAAAGATAGTATGTTGATAGAATAACGGGTATTGCATTAGCATGCATACTCTGGGTATGAAGTCTGGCACTCAAGTGTGTCTCTTACCTTACTGACCTCAGCCCACAATGTTTGCCAGTGGACTGCCAAATGACCACTATGTCACGGGACACTGACTACACATATGACGCAAAACTGTGGACATACCCCATAAATCTCTACAGTTGACAGTTATGGTACCTACCATCTGTGGTGCTGTATTTTCCACACCTCAATGATGTCCATCTTAGCAACTAAGAAACGGGCCCAGGTCTACATGAAGGCCTTATATAGTGCACTATGGTGGTATGGCATTGGTCAATGATAGTGCAATTCAGCGGTTTTGGTTGCACTTAGCAATTCTAAGCCACAGATTGGTGCAGAGGCAATTACCTGCTAATGAGCAGCACCTTAAAAAGGCAAGCAGCTGCTTATGGGGAACAGGTCTCCATGAGACATAACTCACACGGAGAGCAGTTTTCAAAAAATATACCAGAAAGAAAGTTCAAAAAAGGAATATTCCATTCCAGCAGGTATGTAATAGATATCTCCATATAACAGGATGTGAATGGGAGGATGGGGGTATGGGTAATAGAGATTACAATAGTAAGCCTGTCTTAGATCTATGGTAATGATGTGTCAGTGACACTCTCCTGTCCAGCAGCCACAGGCATACCTCTCAACTGTTCCTGATTTCTAATCACATCTCAGCTCTGTCCCTGTCAATCCCTCCTACAGTGGTTGGCCATTGTAGGAAATTTAATGAATTACACATAACACATAGTGACAATGAGAAAGGGTATGCACTCCTGTAGCATCAAATGATGTACTGTAATTCACCCCCTCATTCAGTCACTGACTCACATATATAGTTCTAACATTTTAAAAGTGTCCCTAAATGTCCCTGATGTACTCTGGCTAAGTCCCTGTTTCTCTTGACATATGTCCCTGTTTGGTTGATGGCTATACCTAACATACCTGTCAACCTCTAAGAGCATGGAACCTGGACAAAGCCATAATTTATTGGGGGACAAATGCCCAAACCCAGTGTTTAAATATCTGTCGCAGGTTCACAAATTTGTGTGAAAATGACCAAAACTATAAGACAATTATCCCGACATTCTGCAAACATCTGTATAATTGAGAGGTATAATGCCTACAGGGAACATATACTACAGTAGGTTTGCATTGTTTTCTGTCATCATGGCACACTGGTGTTGCCGGACTGTCCCCATACAGTTGTAATAGCACACTCTTAACTGTCTGGCAGTGGCCATATGACATATTAATGGGAGTTTGTCCATAGGGAACACATCACAGTAGACTGCAGTGATGGGTGTTGGAACATACAGCAGAATCTGTCATGGCACACAGGACATAACCCAGTATTGCTACTATCTTGGTGGCATCTACATACGTAGAGTGTTGCTAGACTGGGGGGTATAAAGTGTGAGGGAGGAGTGGATAGTGCAGGCCATTATGGGTATGCTGGATCTGTACATAGTGGATATCCACATATCTGGTCCTGTAATAGGTTCATAGGTTCATAGGTTTATACTAGGCTATCTGCCCTAAGGCATTTATAAGCCTAGCCCAAATTTTTGTGGCTTACGCCACCCCTTATATGAAAAAATACTGTGCCCATTAGTTTGTTGTGCCTCTGTCCAGCAGTGACACAGAGATGATTCCCGGGGTAAACCTACGATCTCCCATCCACAGGTCTAGATTTCTCTTGAACAGAGTCAGCGAGGTGCTCTGCCTCACATGGACCGGGATTTTATTCCACAGCATAGGGAGTCTCTGAGTGATAAATCTATCCCTCCAGCATGTCCTATTTATATCCGTGCTAAGGTTTAAGTCGCTTGCTCTAGTGGTTTTGGTGGATTTGGATTTTTTGAGGTGGAGCATGTCCATTAATTCCGGGTTGGACATGGCCTTGTATGTCAGGCACATGTTACCTCTGAGCAGACGGTATGCGACTGAATAGAGCTGGAGTTTCTTCAATCTGGCAGCATATGACAGATTTTGGAGTCCCTTTATCCTTTTGGTGAGGAACTTTTGGGGTCTTTCCAATTGCTGCAGATGTCGGGTGAGATACATCCTGAATGGGGCATTGTACTCGATCATTGGTCTGATAAGTGAAGAGTACAGGGGAACAATGACCTCACTAGATCTGGATGTGAATCCCTTCATGATCAGGTGGGCAATGTAGAAGGTCTTTCTAACCACTTTAGCAACGTGAGTGTCAAAAGAAAGGCCACTGTCAACCTGGGTCCCCAGGTCCCTGATAACCTCTTCTGTGCTTAGTGGATTGCCACCTATATGGTAGCTTGGGGTTACCTTGTTTTTCCCGAAGGGTATGACTATACATTTTTGGCGTTTAACTTCAGGCCATGGCTCTGGCACCAGCTATCTGTTTCCGTGAGTCCCTTCTGAAGGATATCCGTGTCCGATGCACTTTCCACTATGGTGCCCAGTTTGCAGTCGCCTGCAAACTTTGTCAGCCAAAGTCCTCCCATGGTGGCCTGTACTTCTGAGAAGTAGATGCCAAACAATAGGGGCCAAGGACCGAGCCCTGTGGGACACCACTTGTGACCGGCTTGGAGTCTGACACAGTGCCAGCAACTCTAACCCTGTGGGTTCTGTCCTTAAGCCAGTTTGCAACCCATCTTATGACATATGGGTTTACATTTAAGCTGGTAGTTTTTCTACAATACCCGAGTGGGGTATTGTGTCGAAAGCCTTTGCAAGGTCAAGGTAGGCTGTATGGACTGCCTTTCCCTCATCAATGGCCTTGGTGACTGTTTCGAAGAAGTCGACCAAGTTCAAAAGGCATGATCTTCCCTTGACAAAGTCAAACTGGGTCGGGTCCAATGTCTGCAAGTCCCCTATATCTTTGTTTATGAGCTCCATTATGATCCTCTCCATAGCTTTGCAGACTAGACTTGTTAAGCTTATGGGGGTAATTACCAGGGTCCGTGAGGCCGCCTTTGTGGAGTGGGACCACAGTTGCCGTACGCCACTCCTTGGGCACGTATCCTGTGGTAAGGCTGAGATTAAACAGCTGCCTTATGTGCGGGTTTAATTCCTCATTTAGCTCATGTAGCACACAGCCGGGGACACCATCCGGTCCCATTGATGCTGTGTTTTTAGCTTTAGAGAGAGCAGCTTTCACCTGCGCATTTGAGATGTCCGGGAGGCTACACTCGGCTGGGATAGTTATCTCTCCTTTAGATGGGGAGAGGGGGGTGAAGTTTGCACTGAACCTGTTTGCCAGTATGTTGGCAATGTCTGTGGGTTCAGTGATTTTTGTATCATTTTGGACTAATTCTGAGCATATCTGGGAGTTTCCACCCAGGCTCCTAACATAGCTGAAAAAGGCCTTATGATTGTCCTTTGAATCCATGGCAATTTTTCTCTCAAAATTGGCCTTAGTTGATTTTATGAGTGCTCGTATTTTTTTACTAATAATGATCAGGGGTGACTTCCCTTTTATGCATTTTGTTCTATCATGTAATAGCTTTCTCCTCTTATTGTAAAGTTTGTTAATGGCTGGGGTCCACCAGACTGGACGTTTGCCCTTTGTGGAAAGAGTCTTGGTTTTATTTGGGATTGCCTGATCCATGCAGTCCTGGAGGTGTTCATAGAAGGCATTTGTAAGGGCTTCCGCAGCTTGGGTTGTGGTTTCCTCTGGCTCAGGGGCCTTGAAGGATACCACACCAGTCTTGAGTAGTGTGAAGTTTGCTTTAGAGAAGTTCTTCACTATGGTCTTTTTTGTTTTGGGTGGGATGTGGATTTCCAGTGAGATTAGTTTATGATCAGATCTCACCAATGAGGGATATACTTCCAGTGTGGAGCATTTTGTCCCCATGTTTGTGACAATGAGATCTAGTATATTTTCTCCTCTCGTGGGAACAGTGACTAGCTGTTCCATGGCATTTGAATTTATGAACTCCAGGAACCGTTGGGCTAGAAAGTTAGGGCTTGAGTAATGTTCCCAGTCTATATTCGGGTAGTTGAAGTCACCCAATATGATGGTGTTTGGAGATACATTTATACCCTCCAGTGTCTTCAGGAAGGCTGTGTGGGGTTCCTGAGTTTGAGAGGGTGGCCTGTAGCATGCTACAATTTGTAGAGCAGTTTTGCCTATGGTTAGTTGCACCTGGATGGTTTCCGGCTTAGATGCGTTGCCACCAACCTGGAGGTGTGGGTATCCTTTATGAATATGGATACACCCCTCCTTTTGTGGTGTGGTCCGGGTTTTGGGGCCGGAACGCATGATATGAGGTAAAACCTAATAGTGCCGGGGTGCTCTCAGGAGCCTTGAACCAGGTTTCAGTTACAGCACAGACATCGATGTTCTCCATACTGAGAAGGGCCTCGAGTGCGTGCATTTTGAGATTTAGACTTCTGGCATTGAGCAGCATTACCCTCAGTTTCTTCCCATTTTTGTTTTCTAGGGTGGTAGGTTTAGAATTTGAGCCTTGCCTAAAAAAGTGTGTTCCTCTTTTGTTGTCTTTCAGGAATGTATTGCCAAAGACATGCCCCCTTCTCAGTGGTGGAGAATGACATGATAGTGAATGGACTGAGACAGTACCATCAGATCTTGTTGTCCAGCAGGAGGCATAATTGGGAGCAGCGGGCAGCATTGTGGGCAGACTTTGTGTGGGATGTCAATCAGATTGGCTGACAGGACAGGACCTATGAGCAGGTCTGACACCAGGCCACAGACATGCTGAATGCTGCACGACGAGGACCAACTGATGATGCCAGAGATTGTGCTGCCACCAGTGGAGGGCCTGTGATAAAACATGCACTCACAGCTACAGAGAATTTCCTGGCAAAACTAGGAACACACAACAGCTCCCAGGCATCCATCACACCATACATTGTGGAGGTGGGTGCCACAGTGTCCACAGCAGAGGAGAATCCAGGTAAGCATACTCTGTCCATTAGTGTAATACTGTATCAGTCATTGTGGCAGGGTGTACATACCTGTACATGGGTGTTAGGTCTATCTGCATTGGGGGGGTTAGGGTTTATGCACAGTTGTGCACACATATTCAGAATGTCAGCAATACAGCCAGTATCACGGTAGGTACTGTACATGTGGATATAGTCACATATTACCTTATAGTGCTGCAACATTTGGTGGTGCTGACAATACCTATCCCTCACCTTTTCGTAGGTCTGTCAGGAGTGGCCCAAGTCCATGGTCCTCTACCTGGTAAGTGTGATACAGTTTTTTTACAGATCATATATACCCTATGAAAGTTAAGGGCTACCATATTGCCCTATGTACAAATGTGTTTAGCCAGAGTAGAACATTTGTATTCTCCATTCTGGAACAGATAACTACAGTTCATAGACTGGTTAGTCACAGATGTGTATTTGAACAGCCATCATCTAGTCTGCACTCATAGTTATGAGTGGCTAAAGAGCCTGGTATACATGAGGAATTTACTCCAAGATGCCTGTTCAAACACAAAAGGGAGCTGCTACATATCTGAGGCAATGACACTAGTACTGGCATATCATTCTCAAGATAGGTGTACTGGGTTTTAAGTGTAGGTCTGTCATGTATATAGGTTCATAGGTAAGTACTAGGCTATCTGTCTAAGGGCATCTATAAGCCAAGCCAGAATGTGTTGACTTTCGCCGCCCCCTTAGATTAGTTCCCTGTACCTCGGTCCAGCAGAGCCATTAGTTCCCTGTGCCTCTGTCCAGCAGAGCCAATGCAGTGATCCACGGGGTAAATTTTCTGTTTCCTATCCCCTCATCAATGTTTCTCTTGAAGACTGTTAGTGAGGGGCTCTGCCTAATGTAGATTGGAATCCTGTTTCAAAGGATGGGGAGTCTCTGGGACAGGAATTTATCCCTCCAGCATGTCCTGTTTATCATTGTGGTGAGGTTTAGATCCCTAGAGCATGTGGCTCTTGGGGATTTGTTTTTTTTTAGGTGGAGCATGTCCATCAATTCTGGGTTGGACATGGCCTTGTATATCAGGCAGAGATCACTTCTGAGTAAGCGGTATGCAATCGATTACAGCTGGAGCTTCTTCAGTCAAGCTGCATAGGCCATATGTTTGAGGCCAGTAATCCTCTTGGTAAGGTACTTCTGTGGTCTTTCCAGCTGTTGCAGGTGTCTTGTAAGGTACATCCCAAATGGGGTGTTGTACTCTATGATGGGTCTGAAGAGTGTTGAGTAGAGGGGCACAATAACCTCTTTTTTTTGTAGATGCGAAACCTTTTGTGATTAGGTGGGCCACATAGAAGGATTTCTGACCACCTTGGCAATATGATTATCAAAGGAGAGATTACTATCTACTTGGGTCCCCAAATCCCTTATTACATTTTCTGTATTTAGGGGACTACCACGTATATGGTAGTTCGTGGGTACTTTGTTTTTTCCAAAGGGGATGACTATGCACATTTTGACATTTAGCTTGAGGACATGATTTTGACACCAGGTATCCGTCTCAGTGAGACCCTTCTGGAGAATGTCTGTGTCAACTGGAGAGTCAATTATGGCCCCCAGTTTGCATTCATCTTTGAACTTGGTCAGCGATAGTCCTCCTTTGCTTGCCTGTACCTCTGAGAAGTATATACCAAACAGGAGGGGTCACAGGACTGAGCCCTAGGGGATGCCACTTGTAACTGGTTTAGAGTCGGACCTAGATCCTGTAACTCTCACTGTGTGGGTTCTATCTGTGAGCCAATTGGCAACCCATCTCGTGACATAGGGGTTTATGTTCAGGCTGGTGAGCTTGTCTATAATACCAGAATGGGGAATGGTGTCAAAAGCCTTTGCGAGGTCTAGGTAGGCTGTGTGGGCCTCCTTTCCCTCATCTAAATACTTGGTAACTGTCTCAAAGAAGTCCACCAGGTTTAGGAGGCATGATCTGCCCTTAACAAAGCCAAACTGGGTAGGGTCCAATGTTTGAAGGTTCCCATGTCTCTGTTAATGAATTCCATGATGATGCGCTCCATAGCCTTGCAGACCAGGCTTGTTAGGCTTATAGGGCAATAGTTCCCGGGGTCCATTGTGGCTCCACCTTTGTGGAGCAGGATAATGGTTGCTGTGTGCCACTCTATGGGTACATAGCCTGTAGAAACAGTGTGTTTAGGTGAGGGGTTAGTTCATTTTGGAGCTCATGTAAGACACAGCCTGAGAAACTGTCTGGTCCCATTGAAGCTGTATTTTTGGCTTTGGATAGGGCTGTTTTAACCTGTGTGTCAGTGATTGCTGTGGCACTACATTCTGGTACGGTTATAAGCCCTTTTCGGTGTGAAGTTTTCACTAAACCTGTCTGCCAGAATGTTGGCAATATCAGTCAATTCAGTGTATTTTGTGCCATTCTGCACTAACTCAGATCAGATCTGAGCATTTGCAATTAGGTTCTTGACATAGCAAAAAAATGCTTTGTGGTTATCTTTGGAGACCTTGTCAATTTTTCTTTCGAAGCTAGCCGTGGATTATTTTATGAGGGATCATAGTTTCTTGCTGATACTAATCAGGAATGTCTTTTCTTCTTGGTATTTTACTCTTTTCTGCAATAGTTTCCTCCTTCTATTGTATAGCTTGTTTATGGCAGGGGTCCACCAGACTGGTTTCCTTTTCTTGGAGGAGTGAGTCTTGATTTTGCTTGGGATAGCACAATCCATGCATTCTTGCAGGTGCTCACAGAGTGCCTTTGCAATGGATTCAGCAGCTTGGACAGCATTGTCCTTTAGCATGGGGGCTGTGAACCTTTTCACCTCGGTCTTAAGTAACATGAAGTTTGCTTTAGAAAAGTTTCTCATGGTGGTTTCCTTGAATGGGGGTGGGGGCGAAATGTGGATATCCAAAATGATTAGTCTATGGTCTGATCTAACCAGTGAGGGTTTGACCTCTGGTGTAGAACACCGGTCGCCCATGTTGGTGATGACCAGGTCCAATATGTTGTCACCTCTGGTGGTGGTGTTGACCAGTTGATCCAGGCCATTTGAGTTAATAAATTCTAGGAAGTGTTTGGCAAGGGAATTAGTACTTGAGTAGTTCTCCCAGTTAATGTTTGGTTAATTGAAATCACCCAATATTAGGGTGTTTGGTAGGAACTTCATATTTTCCAGTGTCTCCAGAAATGAGGAATGGGGGTCCTGGGTCATGGTGGGTGATCTGTAGCAAGCTACAATTTGAATTGCAGTTTTTACCATTGTTAGTTGCACATGGATAGTGTCATATTTCATACCTTACAGGCAGATTGTACTGGCAACTTTACCTGGATGTGGCTGACGTGCATGTTATAAAGGGCTTGACTTGTCTGTGTATGCTGGCATGAGGTTGTTTGTTGTGCATGGGAGCAGAGCTGAGAAGATGTGCGACTGGCAATAGGATCGTAGGAGGTTACTAGGCTAATGGTCCTAGGGCTCTTACAAGCCTAGTCAAGTGATTCTCTCCAAAAAAGAAACCTCAGTCAGCACCTGTCACCCATGTCAATGAGGGACATAGGTGGAACCCCTGGGACAAATTTGTGGTTTCCCATCCACTCATCAAGGTTGCACTTGAAGAGGGTCAGTGAGGTACTCTGTTTGACATGTATGGGAAGTCTATTCCAGATACGGGGCAGCCTCAGGGAGACAAACCTGTCTCTCCAGCAGGTTTTGTTGATGTTGCACATTAGATTTAGGCCTATCGAGTGGGTAATATGTGAGGAGTTAGACTTATGGATATGGAGCATCTCTAGTAGGGCAGGATCTGATATTGCCTTGTAGGTGAGACACAGGTCACTTTTTAGCAATCTGTATTATACCGAGTAGAGTGATAGTGATTTCAGCCTGTCCACATAGGACAGGTGTTGGATTCCATTGATTCTCTTTCTGAGGTATTTCTGTGGCCTTTCCAGTTGGTGCAGATGTTTGGAGAGGTACATACCAAACAGGGCATTATACTCAATTATAGGTCTAATGAGGAAGGAGTACAGAGAGTTAATAATCTCCTTTCTTTTGGATGCAATCCCTTTACTTATGGGATGAGCCAAGTGAAAGGCTTTTCTGACCACTGCTGCCACATGATGGTCGAATATGAGATTGTTGTCAACCTGAGTACCCAGGTCTCTCACCACATGTTGAGTGCTTATTTGTCTATCCTCATCTGTATGATTCTGTGTGAATTACCATATCTAAAAGTGCAGATATTAATGTACTATTTTTGTCTTTGTTTTCACTGATGACAAGGGGGGTTGGAGTCTGTCTCCCTCACAACCTGATGTCAGCGTCTCATCGAACTCTGATGGTGGCCAAAGTGAGGCACAGGTGGGATTGTTGGTGGCTAAATCTGTCCCAAAGGTTGCCATCCCTCTTCTGCCTCCATTATCACTGCACTCAGTCAGTATGTCCACACATACCGAGCCCCAAGAGGCCACAGATATTGGAAAGTTAAAAGGTGGTGACATTGAACAGGACAGTGAGGCAACTATGGCATCAGTGTGTGTAGACACTGGCCATATACAGAAAGCTGGTGAGGTCCCACACAGGTGAATTGACAGGGGTGCTCTTAGGATGACTGCTGTCCATCTACCACTTGTCACAGGTATCACATCCTGGGTCACTCCATGCATGTTTCAGGCCACCATGGAGGCACAGGCACGTTCTGAGCGCAACACCAGATGGATGCTTAGGGTTATGGATGCAGCACAGTCTGACATCCATGACTGGGAACACTCTGTATCGGTTCACTGATGCAGTGGACAGACAGTGGGCTGAGACAGTGTCTGTATTGGACCACACTTTGTCTGTGCTGGAACATCTGGTTGGAGTTGGGCATCAGACACATGGACGTAGGTCAGTTATACCATCTGCTGAGAGTCTATGTGGACGTGCGCAGTCACGCTTCTGTAGAGGCAGTACCTCCAGCACTACAGAGGGAATTGTGCTGTCCTCACCACAAAGTGGCATGCCATGGGCATGTGGTCCTGGGCAGCCCTGTGAGGGACCCAGCCCTAGGATTCTGCAGTCACCATCAGGTACTAGCACTACATCTGACCTTGGGCATGGTGGTGTCAGTGCTACTCTTGGCAGAGCCAGTTCCTGTGTTCATGGCCAGAGATGGTGAACTGTCCACAGCTGTCCAACATAAACATGTGTAGGGCTAGCACTGTGCTTGACTATATACACGCACACACTAAAACACCACTGTCACATGCAGGTCACCTACAGACACACACTGCACCTCTCCATGGTCCATCTAACCCGCACCCCTCCTGACTCACACACATGCTCTCAACTGTTTGGCACAGCCTAGGCCTCTGGAACCCCCACACCACACCCTGTGCATGTGTTGATACCTGTGCCACATCCCTGCTATCCATGCCATTGATGCAGGGAAATGCTGCTATGTGTCTGATGCACAGGATGCCTATATCACGTGACATGTACTTGTGTAGTGTAGTATTGTTTTGCCATGCCACTTGTTGTGGGCCACAACAGGTACTGTATGCTGGCATGTGTCATGAATGCACATCACACTTTGTTTATCTTTGTTGCATGACATTGGACTGGCAGTAGTGTTACAGAATGACAGTTGTGTCATGGACCTGTATATGTTTCTGTTCTAGGAGTCTGAGGAGATTCACTATGAACACATGGCAGCAGTACAACAGCACGGGATGGCATGACAGCACAGCAGAAATATGACATCAACAAGGTACAGCAGTATACATGTATGGCACCCTAGAAGCATATGTGTACAACAGTCTATGAGGGACAGATGGGGCAGTCAGCGTATTCATGCATTAATACTTTGTGATAAGGTATACTACCCTGGCTACATGTCACCTGGGGTTATCTGTACTTACAAATATAAAAGGTGTGGTGATGGAGTTTACATGTCCACAAATATCCTGTGTCTGAGTCAAACAGGTGGTGGACATCAGTTATGATTATGTATAGGAGGGCAATTTAGGGCTGGTAGCTAGTCACATGGCCAAAAAGTGCATAACCATTGCACAGGAATAGCCCATAAGGCCATATCTGTAGCACACACACACACACACACAAACACACACACACACACACACACACACACACACACACACACACACACACACACACACACACACACACACACAGTTGGTTGATGCGAGCTTAGAACCCCTACCTATCTACAATTACACACTATAGCTTAAAGAACTTATCACATGCACCACCAAGTTTATCTGATATTAGATTGTCAGCCAGTGTTCCTTAGGTGGATGACATCAGCAGGCCTTGTAGAGGAGAACAATATAGAGGCCAGCCGCTAGTCACAGGGCCATACAATGCATAACCATTGCACAGAGAACTTACACCAGCTTGTCCATAGTGCTGCATGGGGATATATTTATACACACACAGAGCATTGGGTGATGTGAGATTAGAACCCCTACCTGTCTACAATTATACACTACAGCCTGCAATACTTATTGCATGCACCACCATCTGTTTGTGATAGCAGGTACCGTACTTGTGGAGTACGCAAAGTAGGCTTGTGTTAGACATCATGTGTGGCCTGCAGAGTGATATTGCTTGGTACTGTTATTGTATCTAGTGTCCTAGGAGTGGGGTACCTGTCGCTATCTCTGCTATGTGTGTACAGTTAGCAGTATGGCCATATGTGGCTGGTTGCAGTTAGATAGGCAAACATGTGGCCAGGAACAATATGGTCTGTCCAAGGCATGCATTGAACCATTGCACAGTAGAACACCTGCTCACCTGTGTCTGTCTACAAGGTGACATTCCACAGGCACAGAGGTCTGTGGGTGAGTGGATTATGTAATGTTGTGGCCTTAGTTTGGTTTCTTTAGGCAACTGTTTTGATGTATGAATGCAGATAATCTCAGCATTCCAAGGGTAGGTGGGGAAATCCATACATCCCCACATATAGGTATGTATCCTAGAGACTACCCCGTCAATGGAACAGGCTCCTCATCCATTTGAAGCAGAGTTCCTCCCTAACCCAGTTCAAGTGCAACTTGGACAATTGAATGGGAAACCGGAAATTCATCTCTGGAATGGAATCTATGTCTCTAATGGACAGTGGTAACCTGTAAATGGTGGTTCTCCCAGGCCCATGCTTACACTTATCAAGGGTATGAGAACTTGTCAGAGATTTGGGTTGCATGGCTAGGCTTAAAAAAGCCCTTGTTGTCGTTAGCCTAGTAAACACCTGTGAACCTATGAACATATATATATATATATATATATATATATATATATATATATATATATATATATACGTACATACACACACACACACACACACACATATATATGTGTGTGTGTGTATAACAGGGATGCCTCTATAAATTTGTAAATAATAAACCGGCTCAGCTCCCCAGACACTGCAAACTTTAATAGACCAAAAGAGCGAAAAAACACATAATAATTCTATACATGTGAAAAGATAACTTAGCGCTTTCACCCACATACATAGTCAGGCATCATCAGAGTAGTACTCATAGCAGATCTTTGTGAGGAAGAGCAACATAATTGCACTCAAGTTAGCTAAATGTAGGAACATGCCCAGTAGGACTGTCAATATTTACAAGGTGACTCCAGCTCAGAGCAGCCTGCACTCCAGGCCAGCATTTTGTGTGCTACAGACATTGGCAGCTGCACCTGTTTCCAGAGTACAGCAATCCCTGGCTGTGTGATGGAATGAATATGTGACTAGGGTACATGATGTAACACCACATACAAGGTGACAGTCTGCATACCTCTCACTGTACATGTTTTTTTCATAATGTCCAGAATTTCACCCCATATGTCTGGCCTGTTCGTCATACATTTGTGGTGTTCCAGTAAAATGTTGTATAAGGCAGTCAGTGAATAATACTAACTACAGACAAATATTTGAATATTGGACTTTATATCCTTCAGGTATGCTGTATTGATGCAACCCACTTTTATGCTATCCACCTTCTAAGTGAATAAAAGCATCTGAATGTATGTCTCTAATTTTGGCCCTTTGTTCCCCCATTCTCTCTGGCTTCATACAGCTTTCATGTAGTAACAGATTGAGGGGTATGACAGTCTATGGGGACACCACCATACGACTACCTCACATGCAGAAGATGTGGATACTGCCAGATTCAAACCATTAACACCATCACCCATGCTAATGTACCTAGCCTATTGAACCACACATACTGCCAGACAGAGATGCGTCATTCATCACACAATCAACAGCATACAGACACACATTGTCACTCCTGCATTAAGTGAGACATAGAACTGTGGCCAGGTTGTATGTCACAGCCCTGGAATTGGCTGGTCTGCTGATATGTCATAGCAGATTTACTGTTACAGCAGTTGTATGGGTACACTGATGTGCTGGTGCTCTACTGTCATAGACAGTTGTGTGAATGTTGTGTGACTCCACTGTTTGCCATATTCCTTGAATAATGTAGTGGACTTTTCAGTCATGTGGCCTAGTGCATATTATGGTGCGCATACTATTGGACAGAGTGCCTGTTGCCCCAAGTGGCTGTTAGATCTTCCCTAGTAGCCCAGTAGCCCACTATATTCCCTTGCATGCATGTGGCAGGTCCATACATATGCTACCCTAATCTAGTACTCCTTACAAGTGGAGAATATGTGTGTAACTTAACTTGTGAATGCAGCAGTTGACAGACCTGTAGTTTTGGGCTGACTCTGCCTGATGCACTCAGTACACAGTGAATACATGGTGAGGTACAGGTTGTGTGGGCTGTCTGACATCATTTTTACTAATATGTATGCGAGTTGGAGTAAGGTGTCAGTCCCTAGGGCCCAAGGTTGTCAGTGCATGTGCTATGCATTGTCTCTTGGTCAAGACCAGGGGATATTGGGTATGCCTATGTCTGCCTACATTGACAACCTCAGGGGGTTCCTCCTCTGAATCCCCCTGTGGGTGCAGCTGTGGTGACCTAGCCACTGGTGTGGGGCTGTGTATTCCTTCCCTTTGCTGATCCTGCTGCACCTGTTTATGCAGGATCATGTTGTGTAGCATGGCACATACTGTGAACATGTGTACACATGTGGCTGGAGAGTACTGCAGGGCTCCACCAGATATATCGAGGCACTGGAACCATGACTTCAGCAGCCCACACACATGCTCTATGATGTTCCTAGTTTGTGAGTGTGCCTCATTATAGTGTACTTCGGTAGGTGTGTGTGCATTTCTGATAGGTGTCATCATCCACTGTTTCAGTGTGTAGCCAGCATTCCCCAGTAAATGGCCGTGCGGGATGGTGCCTCCTTGCAAACATCTGGTACAGCTGTGATGCATGCCAGATAGGGGAGTCATGATAACTGCCAGGGCTGCCACCACACACATTCATGATGATGTCCTGGGTATTGCACATGACCTGGCAGTTGATGGAGTGAAACCACTTGTGGTTGATGTAGATTTTACCCTCATCACCAGGTGGTGCCTTGATGTGTTCATGAGTGCAATCTATGGCAGCAAGTACCTCAGGGTAGTGTGCTACATGATAGATGCATGGCATACTGCTGGCTTTCACCTCAGGGGTGAGGAGAAAACAAATGTGCGCACTGGCTTGTAGTAGCATGGCATCCAGGAACTGGTAGAGTACTCTGGATGCTGATGCCTGTGAGACCCCCATCATGTCTCCAGTTAGTCTTTAGAAAGTACATGTAGCTAGTATCCTAAGAGCTAAAAATACCTTTGTTTCCATTGGGATGGGTTCCCCTCTGATGGCTTTGGGTCTGAGTTGGGGTTGCCAGATCTCACTGAGTTCTTGTAGTATATCCCTCTCCACCCTGTAGCACTTTGCAATCTTTAGCTCATGTAGCTCATGGAAGGTTATCCTGGGCCTGAACACTCTTCTCCTTCTCAGAAAAGGCCTATGGTCAGCAGCAGCAACAGCATTGACCTCAGCATCTAGCACATACATATGTAGCAGACCCTAGCATCCCTTCAGTGAACATTCCCAAGTCTGTAATCCACTGGTGCAGAGTATGGGGGTAAATAAGATTGTAGGGTGTATTCAACTTTTATAGTACTCTGCTGTAGGTGCAGCATGTATGATTGGCTACCTATGATGCATTTCACCTGCCAATAACGTCATTAAGGACTGTTAATGGCCCTAGTTTAAGTGAAACAGGGTTCATCAGTAATTAAGATATCATTGCCTTTCTCGGTCAGTTTTTTTTTTTTGAACAGCCTTCCTCACTCAGCAGAGTGCAGCGCCATGCAGGCAAGCATCACAAAGGTAAACAGTGCTCAGCACTCAGTGTACACACCCCATGAAAGGTCACGCTCAGCAAGGTGGCACGCCATGCAAACACACTCAAACCTGATGAAACCCACACCCCAAAAGTAAACAAAGCTTAACAGTCAGTGTGTACACCTCCCATGCTCAGCAGGGTGCCAGGCAAACAGGTGCCGCTGAGCTCCAATGAGCTTACAAGTCCTGAGACACACACCCCTTTGATGTCAGCCACCTCTTCTGTGGACACCAACAAGGTTCTGTGCCTACACGGATGGGATCTTCAGACAAGAATATCCATTTGTTCTATTCAGTAACCCCAGCTCATTTGCATAGGGATCCATACACACAACCTGGAAACAACAAGGTTCCAGGCACTGCCTCCTTAGCAACTGACCCATTCCACCATTGTAGATACTTCATGCAGAGTCTTATAATACATTACTGTCACATACTACTAAATTTTGTATATACACTTTTTAATTTTTTTTTTTACATAACGACATGTTTGTGCACTGTGGCGCACCACACAAACATACCCACATTATTAAAAAAAATATTTTAAATTATTTTCGATATGGTTTGGACACACACTGGATAGTTTTGCACATATCTGTCTCTGCTATGCTATTTCTGCCCATCTACCTGCACTTTTGCAGCCCCTGTTGTTTTTTTTACATCATATACACGGAATTTTTTTGTGCACACTACGGACACCAACACAGGGTCTGGAGGACTGCCTACCTGCTTCCTGGATCTCTCTACTTCCCTCATTTGCATGCATTTTACCCACTTATCAGGTGATTTGCATGCCACAGATACTTCGTGTAGGCGTGTGCGTGCAAGCTGGCCAGCTTTTACTGGATCGCACACCTGCTTAATTTCATGTAAGTAGTGTGCCAATATGTCTACACAGAAAAAGTCTGTGTTATCTTTATTAAATTACCCCAGTATTAATAGGAAGATATATGTAATTTCCAGATGATAATATGTACTCACATTTATCTGCAAAAACTATAACAGTGTAGCTTGCACTGAATATGTTGTGTTGTGGTTAAATGAAATATGCCTCATAATGATATGCAGGGAGTTTCAGTGCAGCAAGTTGTTTTGTTTTGTCACGTACAAGCAGCCAATTTCAGAGGAGGTTATGAATGGCTTTTAAGATGTTAACAGTTTAGTAAATGTCCCCAAGATGAGATTGTGTCTAATATTTCCTATGTTTTTAACCACTCAGTAATATGACGGTCATGATAACTGACTACAGTTACACTTAAGACTAAATTATAAAATGGTTTTGGAAAATGGTTGCAGCCATTGTTGTTATCTTTTAGTATTTTAGGACTCATGTGAAATGTATTTCCCACAGTTACATGGTCAAGTAATCTGCAGAGAGTGACATAGCATATATTATAAATTTAAGCAAAACCTAAAACAATGACTCAGCTTTCTTAACTTCCTTTCTAAAAATGGGTGTTGAACTTCTGCATTTTGAGTTATATTTAGGGATGGAAAACCAAATACTACTGAAGGATTTGGGTGTAGTATGCAAGAAAGCAGTGAGTGACCAGATGAACTGACTGTGGTAACGTCCTTCCTGGTTTATAACATACTCATGCTCTGCTTAGTTGTAAATGAATTATGAAGTTTTATAATGTCTCAAACAATTTTGTTGCATATTTTCAGCCTTTTCGTCCATATTTTTTATGGCCTACATTCCAACCTTGTTTAACTTTGTAATTGTGGGCATCCATCATGACATGTTACAACCACAGCGATTAGTCTTAAAGAGAAGGATCTAGCATTTTTCCTTGTAGTAGTTCTAACTGAATTGGTCACTCACTGTTTCTTGCCTATCATATTAGGTGTAACCTACAATGTCATGCACACAAGGGTGATTGTATTCTGTATTTTAAAAGAAAAGTGAATTTTCAAAACAATGTCCACAAAAACTATCTAAAAATAATAAACACGCATATTTCTTGATCCTTTGTTTACATTTCAAGTAACTTCAAGATCCAGAAGGCCAGCAGACTACATGTGCTCTATCCTCTCGTGTGTTTCATCCAGGATGGTACCAGTTTTCACATGCATTTTGCTGTGAACACCACAACATGATGCCCATGTAGTTGCATTACTTTCCTGAAAATAATTCAAAAACTCACTTCCACATTCAAGTCATTATGGAGGGTCATGAATTATCTGAGACAGTTAACCAGTGTTCTCAAAGACCCTTTTTTATACTACTCTCCCTAGAATTTCTCTTTTTGCATAACCTCAATGCTTCATTTTCAAACAATCGCACTTCATATGCATATTTTTTGAACAATAAGGACATTTTAATTTCCATTTTTCCCAAACTATCTTTGACTTGCCATTGGGTAATCTTTGAGAGTTCGCCCCTGTGTGTTCTATGAACCCTTACATGCCATCTTTCCTCTCAAGATAATGTTGCACTCTTCCTGTAACATCTTCAGTTTTTGGCAGTCCAGATACTTTCCATACATAGTACATACATAGTTCCAATTCTTTGGGGGTCTCAAAGAAAAGGGAACCTTTAGTAAAACATCTAGCATTCACTGATCCCTCAATGATGGCACTGGAAGTAGACCCAGCATCTTAATGTATTGTACTCTCTTATCCTCAAAATTTTGATGTGGGGACACTTGTGACTTTCACATGCTTTATACACTTATCTCCCCCTTTTCACAATGATGGACTGATCTAAATATTGCCAGAGGAGTTCTTCTATTAGACTGACTCCCAGAAGAAGAAACATTCTTAGTGCATCCCTGTACATCTGAAACTAGAAGTCATCAAACCACACCTTCCTTTCCTTTATCCACAACAGTACGTCACTTCCTTTCTATAGCCCACTACATTTTCAGATAATGCAGAACATGTTTCATTGAAGTTCAGCAGACAGTTTAATTGTCTTTCCACTTGTAACTTGCCAAGGTGTAGACTGCTCAGAGAACTATCCTCTTGAGGTCATGGACAACATTAGCTTTGCTTGTCTTCTGAATCTCCTTATGAATAATTCACAAGCTGCTTTATATGTTGATTTCAACTATTTTTACTTGAACTTTTCAGCATTGTCTCCAAATATTTTGTATGAGATAGTGTTTATTGAATATTCACACATAACCTATCACTGTGGTGCCCCTTCAGATCTGTGTTCTGAAGACATAACAGCGACTTGAATGACTTATTTATGACTTCTGAAAACCCAATAAACCACTGAATCACTCTCACAGTCACTCATAAATCTTTGAGTAGGTTACTATGGAAAAAGGTCACCATTCCACTTCAGTTGCTTTGCCCTATCACCATTCCACTTCAATTGCTTTGCTCTGTCTACTGTATCTACTGCATTGTGAAGAGTGTGAAGGATTTGCCTTCTAATGCTAAAATGAAATCAAATTTTAAAAGAGGCTAATCCTTCCATGGTTCACTATAGAGATGTATGGGGTATATGAATGCAGCTAATTATAGAGGAAAGAGACAGATGTGGAAGGAATCTGAGGATATGAACAGAAAGAATAGCTGAGCACTTTGTCGGTTAAAGTGGAGTAGAGGATGGATACCAGTGTTGTAAGCTAAAGACTCCAAAACTAGATTTACATTTTCAGTAGTCAATCAGTAAGCAGAGACACCACAGCTGAACAAGGCAGAGAAGTAATAAAGGCACAACTGCTCACTGTCTGAGAAACAGACACACCTCAAGGCAAAACATCCATCAGGTTAAGCTCCCTGCCTGAGGAAGCTCCTTAGCAACCATTGCCTTCTTCTCAACCACACTAAAGCAGTTGTGGCTAATGCAGTGCTGGTGTTATGCATAGCTGAGCAAGGAGCTTGTCTAGGGGGGTGTCCTACCAGAGGCGCTCTTTCTTGTCTATTTTTAGAACAATGTTTTTTTATTCTAAGAATAAATAAATAACAAGACACTGAAGAAAATGTGCTCACATACCATCAGCTGATCTGGGGTGAGGTGGGCTGGTGCTCCACTTGACTTGACATTCAAGTTACACGAGTCACGTTGAGGTTAAACGTGTCAAGGACACAGGAGTTAGAGACCCCACAGCATTCAAATGTAGGAGTAAGGTGCCTGAAACAGATATATATATATATATATATATATACATACATATATATATATATATATATACATATATATATATAT
Organism: Protopterus annectens; assembly: GCF_019279795.1. Classification (NCBI taxonomy): domain Eukaryota; kingdom Metazoa; phylum Chordata; order Ceratodontiformes; family Protopteridae; genus Protopterus; species Protopterus annectens. The sequence goes on along the minus strand of NC_056744.1, from coordinate 432,035,601 downwards.
ATATATATATATATATATATATATATATATATATACACACACACACACACACACACACACACACACACATATATCCACACACACACCATAAAGTCAGGGACATATGCAGAATCATGGACAGAGTTCATGGATCAGTACAGTGAGTTAGTATTACTACTGTTTTAATCTTACACTGGCACTGATCAAGCAGATGTTTTTACACTATTTCTGGCTTTGTATGGACAGTTGAGATGAAGCGAACAGTGTGGCGGTGAGATTTGTGTTATTACTATTTCTGGCTTTATGATTTGTGTGGACAGTTTAGATGAGATGAGTATTATTGTTTTTTTTTTTGCAGGAATGCTGGCAGTGATCATCCAGATGTTTTTGGCAATATTTATCTGGATGTGTGATTTGTGTTGAGCAACTTGATTGGAATATTTTAACATTTGGCAACTTGTTTGTATGAATGTGCAAGTGAACTAATATTATTTAGCAGTCTGACTTGATGACTATAACTGCTGTGTGGGGGGTGAGTTTGGCTGGATGAAAGTAACTGATCCTCTTATCACTTGCTCAGTTTAAAACAGTCTTTTTCTGGCTTTGCCGGACTTTTGGGCATTTGTGAGAAGTAAGATGGATTACTTAAATGGATGCCTGCTATGCACAGACAGACTAGGCATAATTACTGTGCCTGTCTTCCGTGTTCAGTCATCTTCTCCTGTTTGCTTATTATTTTGGCTTTGCAGGACTAATGCGATTATGTGAAGCAACATGAATATTTAAATGTGTGGCAACCATTCGTTTAGAACCAAGGTGAAATACATTGCATAATCATCCTCTTTTATCACTATCCGAAGTGTGCATAGAAGTAGCTGTTAACTGTTTGGTGGGAGTTTCCTGGATGAAATGAAATGAGAAGTCATCTCTCATAAAAATAAGGGAGAAATGAATCACAGAATACCCAGACCTTCAGAACATCTGGGGGCTGGTGGACCCACACACTAAAGCTATATAAGTACATTTGAAATGGGCTTAGTAATCACCTCCCTGAAGCCCACCGAGTCTAAAGCCAGCCCTGCTCATATGTGTTTATGAGGATCACTGTACTTGTGTGAGGGACTGTTGATGATGTCATTATTTCTTTTAGCATTCCTCCCAAACCAAAGAGGTTACCATATCGTGTGTTTGGCTTTAGACAGTATGGTCATTATTTCTTTAATTGTCATCACAAACGTCAGGAGCAATGCATGGAGAGTCACTAAAGCTTGTATAGGAGCACTATACTGTCTCTAAAAATAAGTTACTATTTTTCTCTATTTCCACAACATTCAAACATCTGTTGCATATACAGAAGGCTATGTTTTGAGGAGCGTAAATACTCATGTTGGTTATATATGTCTGACAAGTATGTTAAGCTCTATTTGTTTTTTTCAGATTTGTCTCAGCCTGACATCAGAAGGGTACACCGAAGGTGGCTGTGTTTTGGGGGGTGTTTGGTGAAGATGTATGTTGTATATAAATATGACAGCAGTAGTGAGAAATATGACTGCAGACACTTGTACCGTACTTTTAATCCCAACTTAACTTCAGAGGGAGGAATACAGAGAAAGTGACTATTTATTTTGAGGTGGGGGGTTGGGGATAGGCACTATTATCAGATATGCTAATTTGTATCCTCATGAGCATTTGTCTTCTTAGTTTATTTCAAACTGTTGTTTGGTCGGCTTTGAGAATTAAAAGTTGGACATGACTTATTTCTTCTGTGAGAAAGCAAGACTGAATTTTTTGTGATTGTTTATTTTAGGATGCACTGGGATGTGAGGTAGCAAGAACCCCCAGTGTGATATGGGATAAGATATGGCTACAAGGATTCAGAATGATTGTTATTGCTTAAAAGACAGTTTACTCAGAGAATTATTATTATATTATGTTATATTATATTATATTATATTTTTATTATTATTGTTTTATTTTTTCACTTTAGAAAAAATATATTAAAAAGACAGACAGGGTAATAGCCCCCACCAACAGTGGCACTACAACTTACTTAAAAGTATGTACAGCGGGGGGGGGTGCATAGGTAGCAGCCTCCTTGATTGATGTAGGTTTGATTGTTTACTTTAGTACAGCTTAACTGATAATAGAAATAGATCGATAAGTTGTCCCACCAGCAAACACGCATACCTGTCAGCCCTGTCACAATGTGAGTTAAGTCAACAGAACCCACACCTGTACCAGTTACAATGGTAAACAATTGCTGAATTTTTTTCCACACACATGACTTTTGTTCAGGGAATAATTGGATCACAAGGTTGGGAAAAGCTCTAAAAATGCACTTCAGAAAATCTGTAAGTCATGCTTCTGGGAGCCTAGCAGCCCCCAGACTACCATCTGATATTAGTTATTATACTGTAGTCTTGGTCAGTTAGGATGTGCTGAAAGGAAGTCGGAAAAGGCAAATTTGAAGAGTATGACTGAATTTCTTTATTTTATCATGTTTTATGCTCAGATAATAATTGGACAATGGATGTTTAAAAGAAAAAAAATAAAATGCTTTTCAGAGCATCTAGAAACCTCATGGTTTCTGCTGGATTGGTGTTTCTCAGACCCCAGCATAATACAGTTATTTCCAATGCAGTGGTTTCAGTGTAGTCTCGACCAGGTTAGAATGGGATGAAAGGGAAAAAAACATTGAAAAGCAAGATGAAATATCTTTCTTTGATCATGTTTTTTATTTAGGCAGTCATTGGATGAAAAGATTCTAAAAAGGACCATAGATCATTTGGAACCCCCACAAATTCTGGGGAACTAGTGGCCCACACACCTCCAGGTTAATGAAGTTATCTCCATAGTTATCAAAGTGCATTCTTGCTTAGATAAAAGCAAATGGAATGAATGAATTAATGCATGAATAACTGCAGGAAAAAAAAACTGAAGCGTAAGACAAACTGTGAGGAAAAAAGAAAAAATAATAATCTGGATAGTATGCTTAGGCCAAGATGGGTTTAGTCAGTTGGGGAGGGGATAGACCATGGAGCCCTTTCTCCTAGGGAACTGGTTTACCTAAGGCCAGCCCCAAGCTAGTGACATCATAGGTAAGGCAGTGAACTCGCCATTAGTTCTGATCTTCTTTATTTCAACCCATTGTATCCTCAAAAGAAGCTTCATTTAAGTGTAGCATTAAAGGGAATACATTCAGGATATACTAGGTTTTAAGTGGGATGCAGCCTTCTTTCTGCTGTACATGTAGTAGCAATAGTGACTGAACAACAAAAAGAAATGCATAAAAACGAAATCTTAGTTGGTTGTATACATATAGGCAGTGAAGGGTCTTTTGTCCCTTATTTTCTGACTTAGGTTAAAGACAGAGAGCTGGATCGTTAGCTTAAGTGAAATTCAGAGATTATTATAGACATAAGGAAATGCTGGCTCTGCAAGTCATCCTGTTCTTGTGAAATACCAAGAAAGGTCTAATAGACATAAGAGCTTGGAAATGGGAAACGTGTCTATGAGTAGCAGATGTCAATGCTATCAGCTACATCGTCTTCCAAGTTATAGATTTTAGAGAAGAGTTGGTTGCTGCTTCAAAGGGAGGTTTTAACTGTTCTAAAACAAATTTCAAATCCCAAACAGGACCCCTTTTTTTCTTCATGATGTAATATCTAGAACTCCCTGTAAACAGGACCCCCTTTTTCCCCTTCATGCTGTAATATTCATAACTCCCTGTAAACAGGAACCCCCTTTTTCCCTTCATGCTGTAATATCCAGAACTCCCTGATCATATTTTACCACAAAATGATCTATTTTAGTATTAAAACTAACCTAGAACCCCCATCAAACTCCAAACTTGTTAAGAATTTTGCTAATGCCAATTACCTTAAACTAAGTGACGACTTATTAAACTTCCAAGCACCTCCGATCCTAGATGACACCGAGGCTTACTTTCTGCTGTACACAAAGGCACTGTACAACCACATTAATAACTGCATAGAGGAGGCAGTACCTCTTCAAGTCAAATCTATGATTATTGTCAAAAATAAACCACCATGGTGGAATCCTAGCATAAACAGGTCACTCAACAAAAGGAAAAACATCCTCTCCAAAGCCAAGAAGGAATAGAAAAAATAGTGCAAAAAGACACTCACCAGTCTAAACAAATAAATTAGAGAGCTGATCAAATCTGCCAAAGCAAACTACAAGGCAAAAACAGTCTGCCAGGTGAAAATAACCACAGGACTTTTTTTTAATTATGTTCCTAACTTCAGGGCAGACACTCAGCAATGTGCCAAGTTAATCATAAATGGCAACACTTACACCCTGCCTAAGACTATAGCAAACCTGCTGGCCAACTAGTTCAGTTCAAACTTCTCCCCCATCACATCCTAACACACCTAAAAAAATATCTACAGCTATCCTCCTGCTGGTCATTAAGAAGGAACAGGCCTTTACTGCAGTCACAAAAGACAAAAACAGAGCCTCCATGGATCTCAACAGCATTCCAGAATGCTTCTTAAATAGCTTAAAACAGACTCTATCAGGGCCTCTAAAAACCCTTTTCATCCACAGCCTTCAGATGGACTTTGTCCTAGAGAAATGGAAGACCATAACAGTTGTCCCTCAGCACAAAGGGGGCCCATCAGCTGACTGAGGGAACTACAGACCTATAAGCTTGACCAGTCTTATCTGAATGGCCAGGGAGATGACTATCATGAACTTGATCAAGAATGAAGTAGAAAACCTCCAAACACTGACCAGAACCAATTTGGATTCATCAAAGGGAGGTGTTGCCTGTTTAGTCTGGTGGACTTCTTTGAGAACATCACCAGGCCCATGGATGAGGGTAAACAGTACACACTGCTTGTTTAGACATGACCAAAGCTTTCAACACAATCTCCCACTCGGGGATTATAGATAAGCTTAATACAGGAGACATAAACCCCTACATAATCAGGTGGATAGCAAACTGGCTCACTGACGGGACACATGTCTGGATAGGCAAATCTACTTCCAGAAAGAAACATGTTACTAGCACTGTCCCACAGGGTTCAGTGTTGGGACCCCTCCTATTTTTGTATATACTTTTCTCAAGTGAAGGCCAGTGTTGGGGGCCTCTGGCTCACCAAGTTCACAGATGACTGCAAGCTGGGAGCAATCATCAAATCCATAAATGATGTTGGCATCCTAAAACAGGCCTACAAATGACAAACAACTGATGCCAAAACCATGGTCTGAGATTAAATGCTAAAAATGTGTAATTATACCCTTTAGTAAATCAGATGTCCCCTGCAAATTATAAAACCGATAATACACTCTTCAAAGTAGACTCAGTGGTGAGGGATCTAGGAACACAGATAGATCATAAGCTTAAGTATGACCATCAGTTAGCTACAGTAGTGAAGACGCCCTTCTGTGTGGCTGAACTTATCAGTAAAGGCATGGCATCAAGGTCAAAATAAGTCATAGTACCATTCTACTTGGCTCTCATCAGGTCCGTAATCGAGTACAGTATTCATGTACCTAACCAGGTATTTACAGCAACTGGAGTGGCCCCAGAGGTTTCTCACTAAAAAAAAATACAAAGTGTTAGACACATGGCCCTTTACTCCATCTCATAAAGTTTATTGAGAGGTGAGTTATGCCTGACCTACAAGGCATTCACTGATCCATTCATGATGAAAATGTTACATATTCATAAGAGGTATGTGTTCCATGGACCTGAACCTTATTTGTGACACTAACAGAACTTGCTAGAGAGACTGATTTGTATCAGAAATGCTGCCTCATCTATGGAATAAACTTCCCATCTTCATAAAACAAAACAAGTCCCTCACTCTTTTCAAAAAGAATTTGGATAAATGCATGGGGAATCATAAATTCACTCCCAGGGTACTGCCCATGTCCCTTATGGACAGAGGCACTCTTTAAAATGACTCAAGGCTCCAACACCCAAGTACCCACTACCTCAATACTACCCCATCCTATACTAGTGAATTCAGATATAATATTGTCATGTCTCAGGTATTATCATTAAGGCTTGTAAAGGTTCTTGTGTCATTAGCCTGGTAATCACTCATAAACTTTTGAAGAAACTGTATGACTTTAAAATGAGAAAATAAAGGTGGACACAGTGACAAACAATCAGAAATGGCAGAAATATGTACTTTTATTGAAGTGTACACTATGACGGAAGTGAGAAATTCATACAGGTACTGAAGAACTGGGGGTGCCCCACTTGTGAAGGATCCTGTCCTCTATTTTATCAGTGAAGGGAAAATATTATCCATTTAAATAAATAAGATTAACTAGTAGCAGGTTTTAATGTCTCCTTAAATACCTTTGGCAGATGCTCAGAATAAAGGTCCTTAAATGGCATACATCTCAAGCTCTAGTACAAGAAATGTGGACAAAGCCAAAAGGAACTGGAGGACAAATTCCCACATTCAGGGACAAAGTTTAAATATTTCTGATAATAAACTAGAAAGTTACTAGACTGACAGGTTTTGCTTAATGAAGGATATTAAGTCTGAAATGCAAATATATGTAATTGTGCCTTAAATTCAAAGATTTTCTAGAAAGCCACAACCTTTATGAGGAACAGATCAAAAATGTGAGGAAAAAAATCTGGACATTTTGTGAAAATATGGAAAGCTGAGATGTAAAGTAAATAAAGAGGGAATCTCATTGTGTGACTATTTGGATGAAATCTCTTGTCCTGTGTGAACAAATCCATCCTGTGAAGAAGTTTTTGGTGATTGGCCAACTTAATGAAAATGGAGAACCAGTGTTCTCTGGGCCAAAATGGAGTCAATGGCACCATCTTTGGTTGCCACATTGTTATTTTTAAGAACTTTTGATATCAGTAAAAGGCCCATAAAAAACATCTCAGAACAGGGAACTGAAAATACAAGCATTTTTCAAGCCTGACTGCAAGGTGTCCTGTAGCAGATCTGTTTCAGCAGTCCGCTGAGAATGGAAGAAAATCTCCAGTATGGAAGGCTTTCTACATGGCCCTCTTCATAAGTAAGGGTATTTCATCCAGGAACAAGGAGGTCATAACATCCATGTACTCATCCCTTGTCAGACTGATTATGAATACAATGCCCCCTCTTCGACATGTATCTTGCCAAGCACATGCAGCAGCTGGAGAGACCACAGAGGTTTCTGACTAAGCAAATACAGGGTCTCAAACACCTGTCCAATACAGATAGGCTAAAAGCCCTGTGCCTCAACTCAGTCTCATAAAGACTGCTCAGAGGTGCCCTTACCCTAGCATACAAGGCCATCTCAGACCCAGCCTTGATAGAGTTGCTGCATATCCATAAATCAAAATCCACTCGGGCAACCCACATGTAAGGCCTAAACCTGGTCATTGACCTTAATAGACTTGTTGGCAGGATAGATTTGTTTCCCAGAGACCCCCCCATCTGTGGAATAGACTCTCTCTTTCCTTGTTAAGAAGAGTACTTCTCTAGCCCTCTTTAAGAGGAACCTGGATGACTGGATGGGAAACAGAAAATAAACCCCTGGGATCCCACCTGTGTCCCTGCTGGACAGGGGAAACAGGTGCTGACTTTGTGGGAAAATGGGTGAAACTCTTGGCTAGATAAGGCCCTCCTGGCCAATACCCTAGTATCATCCTATTAACCTATGGGATATTTCACTGGTAGCCAGATTTCAAGAATACCACTAATGAAGGACTGTACAGGATCTGCTCAGAAAATCTGCCACTGCAGTCTGATCTGAAGGAATGTATGTTGCCTGGAGATAATGGTTGTTTTGAATGGCTAATTTCCAGGCAATTATTTCTAGTCTGTAGGAAGATAAGGTCTTGCACACCTACCCTTGTTTGTGCATTGACATCTTTATAGTATTGTCTGTCACAATGTGTAATGTACACAGAGTCAAAATCTGATTTCAGAGCAAACATCTTTTTGAGAGTGGTATGTTTGTGCCTGCAATGTGATTTCCTGATTTCACTTTGAAGCCTTGGGTGACAGTACACCAAGCAAAGTCTAAAGAATCTGTGTTCAGCATCTGAGGAGAGCTTAGAAGAGAAAGGGAACTCCTTCAGTAAACAGAAATTGTTTGGCTTACCAAAGTAGTTCCTTTGTCACAAAGTTGAGAACTGGAATTCAATGGTAAAGAGGATGGGAATGAGGAAGCAATAAATCGTTTTCATATGACGTCTTGCATGACTTATCATCAGGTTCATAGTTTAGTACTAGGCTAACTGCCCTTGTGAGCCATTTAAGCCTAGCCAATTATCCCTTGTGAGACTCAAACCCAGCACCTTGTGTTTGTAAGGCAAACACCTTAACCATTAGCCACCATCCTAACCCCTGTGGTCCATCAGAGTGGATGAAGCCATAAAACTCAGAGCCCTTAGAAATCTCCTTACATTCATCATTTGTTATTGAGACTGATTGAGGAGACAGATCTGGCAAGTATGCATCTATTCTGGTGGAAGAAAGTCAGTCATCATGTTAGCGTCTAATAGGCATCCTAGAAATCTCATGTAGGTTTGATTTCTTAAATTAAGGGTGAATCCTAGAACATGAAAAATGTTAATTCTGAACACTAAGGTTGCAAAGCTTCTTGTCGGGTTGGAGGTGTAGTTGTTGAGGCGAGGAACGATCTGTATGCCTTGAAGTCTGCAGTAAGCTATGACTGAGTCGAGACATTTGGTAATGATTCTAGGAATGGTACAGAATTAAAAAGGCAAATAAGTAAACAAATAATGTATTCCCAAAGCACAGAATCATAAAAATATGCAACTTTTAGGAAAGGGAATATGAAGATGAGCAAGTTTTTGGTCTAGAGTGACCAAAAAGACTAATGGAAAAAAGAGGGGGGTTGTTATTGATGTGTCGACATTCTGGATTTTGGAACCTGCATGAAAGTGTACAGTCTGGACAATACAGGTTGTGCTTACAGTTACCTTCTTTCCTGAATACCAGAAGAAGTCATGAGTAAAAACTTTTTCCTTGTTAATCTGCAGGTACAGGTTCTATGCACCCCCCCCCCCGAAACAGGAAGTTTGAAATTATCATAGGAGTCCGTTTCAACTGATACATTTGGAATCTAGCAAATATCTGAGGGAGTGGGAAATGCTATCCATTGAAGTTTGCAAATGTTTTATATTATGCCTAGCATCATTTGTGGTTATAGACTGGCATGCAGGAAGGGAAAGACAAATCTTCTCTACAAGTTTTTAAGGTAGGCCAGATTGGGGAGGTGGGAGGTGAATTTTTGGTATGAGTAGTAAGAAGCTTTTTCTTTTCTTTTTACTCTTTTTTGGATTCTTTTTGCACAGATTCCTGTTGTAACATCCAGTGGCGACTGGTGACTTCAAATCAAAGGGGGGCTGCAGGAGACAGCTGAATGGGCGGGGTCAATGTGAAGGGGTGTGACCAACTAGAAAGGGGAGGAGCTATGCTCAAAACCACAAAACCTAACTTTAATTAAATATGTTGCCCTGGGTGGCAAACCATCATTATGAGAGTCCAATCAAGACAAACATAAGTGTAGAAGAATAAAAATATTTCAATGCATTGGCTGCATGACAGCTTACTTATTATCTAGATGGAAACAAAAGGTTGTGAGGCATGAAAAAATAAATGACTTTTTAAATACATTACTGGAATGCTAGTCAAAATCAAGTATAAGAAAAACCAGAAGCACTCAACTCAAACCACTTCTCCTTGCACTGCAGTTCTAATTATAATTTATATTCAGCTTTATTAAAGTACCAAGTAACATGCTGAAAGTAGAAATCTCTGTGATGCCCCACTTGTAAAATGTTTCTTATCCAAAAAGACCTGCTGCCTGACAACTATCTACTTGTTTCATGGGAAAACATGATCAAAGAAAAATGAAAAGCAAACAAGAAACAAGCTCAAGATACATTGCTTAAAGGATTACTGTACAGGTTATGAACCACACATGATTGGCATTCTGTTTAGTTTACAGGTAAAGTCTGTAGAGATGACTGGAAGTCTCCAACAAGTGTAATGAGCTTTTTAAAATAATGGAATCCTGTCCTTTAATACCCAAGGCTTATACATTATCTAGTCAAGTATTCTCTGCATGGCAACAACAGAAAGGCTTTCAATGTTGGCAATTCTTTAACAGTATGCTTATTAAAGCTTACTTGCATCTTACGATCTCAGACAAGCTTACCTTATGGTCATTAAAGCATTGCTACTTAAACACAGAGCAACAGGCACTTTGAGTAATAAGCATAAATCTGAGTAATAAGCATAAATCAACAGTACAGAAATATGACAGAAACCAGACCATTCTGCAAAATCAAGGACAGATGAAAAGCCACTGTAGTACTTGTGTCTACCTTGGATGGGGGGACACACTGCACATTTACACTGCATAACTACTCCTTGCTTGGACACATCCAGAGTCACTACATGGGGGAGTGGGGTGCAACAAGTATGTCACAATTTGAAATGTCTCTGGCTGACTGTGATGGCCCTGACACATTTGTCATACCTCTCAACCTCAGAGCAAGAAATCTGGACAAAGCCATACACAGAAGTGGGACAAAGGCCCAAAAATAAGGTCAATTTTTAAATATTGCTCTAATAAACTTACATTAGTATGAATTTTTTGAAGGGTATAAAATCTGAAACTCAAATGCCTGTCATTTTCTAACTTCAGTCTTTAGGGATTTGTCACTAATTTGCCAAAAAACACAATTTTATGAAAAATGGACCAAAAATGTGATGCAAAAATATAAAATAACCACACAATACCTGTCAAAGAAGGGACACTTTACTATTAGTACTGCTAACTTGAGCAGCTGACAAAATAAAATAATCTACATGCATTTCAAGTAATCTATAACTTTGATTATTACAGTTATTTCTTAATTGTAAACCCTCCATGTTTTCTTCCAAAATTGCTATTTTGCGGAGGGATTATTAGGGGGAAAAGCAACATTTTGAGCCAAAATCGGGGACAGTTGAGAGGTTGGCTATGCCTAATTCTATAAAGCAATTTATTTGCATGTAACTCTCAACCTGTTAATGCAGTAAATCTGAACAAGGCCAAATATATTGGGGGAACATATAAACAGTACTAAAAATTGCTCTTGTATAAACTGAAACAGTTGATAGAACAGCTCTTCCTTTAACATGCATTTTTCTGAAGGTTATGAAGTCTGAAACTCAGTGTATCATTATTTAGTGACTTAATTCCTAAATGATTTGCCAGAAAACTACAAATTTTATGAAGAACAAACCAAAAATAAGAAGCAAAAATCTATTCATTCTTTGAAAATCTGGACAGTTGGGAGGTATAGTTCAGCTGGGCCTGTCTGAGTTTGCTGCCCTTCCCCCCTTGACAAAATCATGGTCGAATGGAGCCTCTGCAGCCATTCCAATGAACTATTACTTGGCTATTTCACTCCATTTACCATAAATGCTAATGTGCATACTGCTTTACTTCTATGAGTTGGACTTCATTTGAAAGTTTTATTTTGTATTTTACAGTGCAAACACTAAGTCATCTGCTAAACAAAGCAATGCAGTCTCACAATGAAAACTTAGCATTAAAACTTCTCTGCCCTTGAAACTCACATTCATTGAAACAGCATTGAAACCCACATTCAAAGAAATACATTTTGCCAGTGGAAGATAAAGACTGATTTTGGGCTGTTTTGAAATCATAGGCCCCTTGCATATGAAACATACATGTGCTCTTTGATACACCTTCCTCATTGTACTAAATTATATTCCTTGTACAATACAGTACAGTTGTTACAGGGCGTTTTAAATTTGTTTTGAACATTTTCCAGTAAGCAATGAAACAAAACGCATGCACCCATAATGGCAAAACTGCCCAGTTCAGAACATTTATAATAAAAGTCTACTCAGACTTCCACAGTCCACCATTATTAGTAAATATGCACAAATCTACAGTCCACCATTATTAGTAACTATGCACAATTCTACAGTCCACCATTATCAGTAAATATGCACAATTCTACAGTCCATTATCAGTAAATATGCACAATTCTACAGTCCATTATCAGTAAATATGCACAATCTCTGAAGAAGTAAAAGTCATCTAAATAATTCCACATTAAAGAAATCTGTAACTAATGAAGAGGTTGCTGCTAGCAAACACCTTTATATTTCATGGTTTCACTGAAAAATGAAGTGTCTGTTGCCCCTCAGGAATAAATTGCCTATATTACATTAAAAAATGATAAGCTAGTAATATTGCAAGAGGAAATGGATGGCAAACTGATAACAGACTCATAGTTAGTATCTTCACCAAGGAGAATATTCTCAGTATGGCAGCATCCACCCCTTGTGGGAGTAGAACCCACAGCCTTCTGCATCAAAAGCAAGAACACAACCTGTTGTGCTATTAACAAGGCAAGCCAGCTTCACTTAAGCAACACTAAACTTCTGTTCCCCTGCAGCTCTCAGCTCCTTGTAAAATCTACTCAATACTCAACTGCATCTCAACTTCGCAGCACAAGAAAACTGGAAAAAGCCAAAATGTATTTGGGGGGGGGTCAAAAGCCCAAAAACCAGGGACACATTAAACATTGCTTGTATAATCTTGGAAAGTTGCTAGAATAAAATGCTGTGTTACCACCATACATTTTACTGCCAAGGTCCCTGAGCAAAACAGTCAGAGCAACATACCACTATGCCAAATCAGCTGCTTTGTAAAAGAGAGGAAGACTGAAACTTAAATGGCTATCATTTATTGAATTCAGTTCTCACCATAGCTGTCACCCTCTTAGTACAAAACACCTGGACAAACCCAGTAATGAGAGAATACAGCCCTCAAACATATTCAGTTCTTGCCATAGCTGTCAACCTTAGCACAAAAAACCTGGACAAAGCTAATAATGGGAGAATATAGCCCCCAAAATAGGGACACATTTCAAATATTCATCTTATAAACTTAGAAAATTGCTAGAATAAAAGGTTGTGTTATGGTTGTGTTACTATGTATTTTCTGAAGAACATGAAGTCTGAAATTCAAATGCCTGTCAATTTTACTGCTGACAGAACAAAAACAATTTTCAGCAGAGACCCAGGGATTAATACTGCAGACACGTCTTTGTAAAATGACAGGGCACCAGAGAATATCCACACAAACACAAGGAGAAGATGCAGACTCCACACAGAAGGAACCCAAGCCAAGAATCAAACCAGAAAACCTACAGCTGTAAGGCAACAATGCTACCACTGCACCATCAGATTTGCAAGAAATTAAACATTCAGAAATCTGAAGTCTGAAAATGCCTGTCAATTTTATTTAACATTTGTTAATCAGGACAGTCTGACTTGGAACAAAAAAAATTTTCAGCAGAGGTCCAGGAAGAAATAATGCAGACATGTCTTTGTAACATGGGAGGACACAAAAGCAAACCCACATAAACACAGGGCGAAGATACAGACCCCACAAAGAAGGCATCCAAGCCAAGAATCAAACCTGAGAACCTACAGCTGTGAGGCAACAATGCTACCACTGCACCATCAAATATCAAGAATTGCAACATTTACAAACTACAGATATTATGAGGAACAGATCAGATCAAATATGAGGTAAAAATCTGCAATTTTTTTTTTTACAAATGGTGTTGGGTAGGGAATTCAGGTCTTTAACTCCTGCATACAAGGTACAGGGTTCAAGCCTGATGTATTCCCTACCACTCACACACACACCTGTAGTAGCAAACCACAAAAACTAAATATACTGCACTGGGTGCCAAACCATCATTATGAGAGTCCAATCAAGACAAAATGAAATGTAGAAGAATAAAAATGTTTCAATGCATTGGCTGTATGACAGCTTAATATCTAAATGGAAACAAAAAAGGTTGTGAGGCATGAAAATATAAATTACTTTTTTTTTAAATACATTAATGGAATGCCAGTCAAAATCAAGTATAAGAAAAACAAGCAGCACTCAACTCAAACCACTTCTTGCACTGCAGTTCTAATTATAATATATATTCAGCTTTATTAAAGTAACAAGTAACATGCTGAAAGTAGAAATCTCTGATGCCCCCACTTGTAAAAATGTTCCTTATCCAAAAAAAGACCTGCTGCCTGACATCTACTTGTTTGATGGGGAAAACATGATCAAAGTAAAAAATGAAAAGCAAACAAGAAATAAGCTCAAGATGCATTGCTTAAAAGGATTACTGTGCAGGTTATGGACCACGCGATTGGCATTCGGTTTACGGGTAAAACCTGCAGAGATGACTGGAAGTCTCCAAGTGTAATGAGACTCTTAATGTAATTCTGTCCTTTATTACAAATACTGGCATATGCATTTCAATATCCAAGGCTTATACATTATCTAGTTAAGTATTCTCTACATGGCTACAGAAAGGCTTTCAATGTTGGCAATTCTTTAACAGTATGCTTATTAAAGCTTACTTGCATCTTGCAATCTCAGCCAAGCTTACCTGATGGTCATTAAAGTATTGCTACTTAAACACAGAGCAACAGGTACTTTGAGTAATAAACATAAATCAATAGTACAAAAATATGACAGAAACCAGACCATTCTGTAAAAATCAAGTACCGATGAAAAGCCACCCTAGTACTTGTGTCTACCTTGGATGGGTGGGATTCTCTGCACATTTACACTGCATAACTACTCCTTGCTTTGCTTTGACACATCCAGAGTCACTACATGGGGGAGTGGGGTGCAACAAGTATGTCACAGTTTGAAATGTCTCTGGCTGACTTGTGATGGCCTTGACACATTTGACATACCTCTCAACCTCAGAGCAAGAAATCTGGGCAAAGCCATACAAAGAAATGAGACAGAGGCCCAAAGGACAATTTTTAAAATATTGCTCTTATAAACTTAGAAAGCTAATAGAGGGATTGCATTAGTATGAATTTTCTGAATGGTATGAAATCTGAAACTCAAATGTCTCTCATTATTTTCTAACTTCAGTCTTTAATTATTTGTCACTAATTTGCCAAAAAAACAATTTTATGAAAAATGGACCAAAAATGTGATGTAAAAATATAAATAGCAACACAATACAGCTGGGAACCTGTCAAAGAAGGGACACTTTAATATTAGTACTGCTAACTTGATCAGCTGACAAAATAAAATAATCTACATGCATTTCTGAAATAAAAGTAATCTGATTATTACAGTTATTTCTTAATTAAAAACCCTCCATGTTTTCTTCCAAAATTGCTATTTTGCAGAGGGATCATTAGGGGAAGAACAACATTTTGAGCCAAAATCATGGACAGTTGAGAGGTTTGGCTATGCCTAATTCTATAAAGCAATTTATTTGCATGTACCTCTCAACCTGTTAATGCAATAAATCTGGACAAGGCCAAATATATTGTGGGAACATATAAACAGTACTAAAAATTGCTCTTGTATAAACTGGGACAGTCTGACTTCAGCATGCATTTTTCTGAAGTTTATAAAGTCTGAAACTAGTGTATCATTATTTAGTGACTTAATTCCTAAATGATTTGCCAGAAAACCACAAATTTTATGAGGAACAAACCAAAAATAAGAAGCAAAGAATCTATTCATTCTTTGAAAATCTGGACAGTTGGGAGGTATAGTTCAGCTGGGGCTGTCTAAGTTTGCCACCCTTCCCCCCTCACAAAACCATGGTCGAATGGAGCCTCCCCCTGCAGCCATTCCAATGATCCATTACTTGCTATTTCACTCCATTTACCATAAACACTAATGTGCATACTGATGTACTTCTATGATGATTTGAATTTCATTTGAAAGTTGTATTTTGCATTTTACAGCACAAACACTAAGACATCTGCTAAACAAACTTGGCATTAAAACTTCTCTGCCATTGAAACTCACATTCATTGAAACAACATTAAAACCCACATTCAAAGAAAATACATTTTACCTGTGGCAGATAGAAATTAATTCTGGGCTGTTTTCAAATTATAGGCCCATTGCATATGAAACATACATGTGCTCTTTGATACACCTTCCTATTGCTTTGAACATTTTTCCAGTAAACAATGAAACAAAACTGCCCAATTCAGAACTTTTCCATCATAAAAGTCTACTCAAACTTCTACAGTCCACTATTATCAGTAAATATGCATAATTCTACAGTCCACCATTATCAGTAAATATGCACAATCTCTGATGTAGTAAAAAAGTCATCTAAATAATTCCACATCAAATAAATCTGTAATGAAGAGGTTACTGCTAGCAATCACCTTTATATTTCATGGCTTCATCGAAAAATACAGTGTCTGATGCCCCTGAGGAATAAATTGCCTAAATTACATTAAAAATAAGCTAGTAATATTGCAATAGGAAATGGATGGCAAACTGATAACAGGCTCATAGTATCTTAACTTTCAGTACGTCAGCATTCACCCCTTATGGGAGTAGAACCAACAACCATCTGCATCAAAAGCAAGTACACAACCTGTTGTGCTATTAGCAATGTGAGCCAATTTAGCATAATCAGCACTAAACTTCTCTTCCCCTGCATCTCTCAGCTCCTTGTAAAATCTGCACAATACTCAACTGCATCTCAACTTCGCAGCACAAGAAGTCTGGAAAAAGTCAAATTTATTGGGGTGGGTCAAAAGGGCAAAAACCAGGGACACATTAAACATTGCTTGTATAATCTTGGAAAGCTGCTAGAATAAAATGCTGTGTTACCACCATACATTTTACTGCCAAGGTCTCTGTGCAAAAGAGTCAAGAGCAACATACCACTACGCCAAATCAGCTGCTTTGTGAAAGAGAGGAAGACTGAAACTTAAATGGCTATCATTTAATGAATTCAGTTCTCACCATAGCTGTCAACCTCTTAGCACAAAACACCTGGACAAACCCAGTAATGAGGGAATACAGCCCTCAAACATATTCAGTGAATTCAGTTCTTGCCATAGCTGTCAACCTTAGCACAAAAAACCTGGACAAAGCCGATAACAGGGTATTACAGTCCCAAAAATAAGGACAAATTTCAAATAGTCATCTTATAAACTTAAATAATTGCTATAATAAAAGGTTGTTTTACTATATATTTATTGCTAGAATAAAAAGTTGTTTTACTATGTATTTTCTGAAGAATATGAAGTCTGAAATTCAAATGCCTGTCAATTTTACTTCTGACGGAACAAAAACAATTTTCAGAAGAGGCCCAGGGAGAAATACTGTAGACACATGCCTTTGTAAAATGGCAGGACACCAGAGCAAATCCACACAAACACAGGGATAAGATGCAGACTCCACACAGAAGGCACCCCAGTCAAGAATCAAACCAGAAAACCTATAGCTGTGAGGCAACAATACTGCCACTGCACCATCAAATATGTAAGGAAGTAAACATTCAGAAACCTGAAGTCTGAAATTCAAATGTCTGTCAATTTGTTAATCAGGACAGTCTGACTTGGAACAAAAAAAAAAAACAATTCTCGGCAGAGGCCCAGGATGAAATAATGCAGACATGTCTTTGTAACATGGGAGGACACAAAAGCAAACCCACACAAACACAGGGAGAAGATACAGACCCCCCCCACAAAGAAGGCACCCCAGCCAAGAATCAAACCCAAGAACCTGCAGCTGTGAGGCAACAATGCTACCACTGCACCATCAAATTTCAAGCATTGCAATATTTAAAAAACACAGATATTATGAGGAATAGATCAGATCAAATATGAGGCAAAAATCTGCAATTTTTTTACAAATAGTAATGTAGGGAATTCAGGTCTTTAACACCTGCATACAAGGTACAGGGTTCAAGCCTGAGGTATTCCCTACCACACCACCATGAGTCTAACCACCAGTATATTGCAACTGGGGCATTTTCACACACACACACTTACCTGAAGTAAATCCCGTCCATAACTCCAAAGTACATCACCGTAAATCCTGTCCAACATCTGACCCCTATCCAAACACCCGCGCAAATCCGACCTTCTCCCGATGAGACTCCAATGCAGACCCTACCCGTCGCGAGATCCTAAATCCCTGACTGCTGACCTTGCAGTCCGACCCCAGTGAGTTCCCAGGACGTGTCTATGCAGTTTAAAACTGCATAGCCTTCTGGGAGCTCTGTTGTCCATGTTTCCCAGCAGTCTGGACTAGTGTGCATGCGCGAAGTCCGTGAATTTTTAAATTATTTTATTTTCTATTTATTTATTTTTATTTATTTACTTTCAAGTTGAGGGGGCTGCAGTCCGGCAGTCCAATAGCATGGGCCGCCCCTGGTAACATCCTCAAAATGTTTTTCTAACCTAATTGAGCTAAATGAAGATGGTCACATGCCTATGTAACTGGAAGTATACACTGTGGTAACTGTACAAAGTTCAAAAACTGTGGTAATGCTACCTATTTGTTGTTTACAGGAATTGTGATCTTGTGCCACTTGGTCAGGGTTCGTTCTAAGTATGGACATTCAAAATCATGTCTCTAAGTTAATGTAAAGAAATAGAAAAGTAAATAATTAAATGGAAACATTTACATGGCACTACAAGCATTTACATGATGATATGTTGTGTATGAAAGAATGAAGATGGTAGAGAAAGAAGAGGTCAGGGTTGTTAAAGGTAACTAAAACAGCAGGGTAAGGTTAAATCATTGGAATGTGAAAGGGATAAAGTAGAGGTCAAAAAGAAAGTGGCAAAAAATGATCAGTGAATGATTGTTATAGGTGATATAAAAGCAATGCTGCGACTTAAGTCGAAAGATTTAGCTTAATGAATATTATGAGGAATAGGTTATGGTTCTGAGATATTGTTTGATACAATTATGACTCGTAGTTAAATGTTTTTAATTTCAGTTTCTATTTTCTCTCCATATTATTATTATTATTATTTGTTTCCAGGATGTCTGACTGAGTTGGAAACCATTGTTTCAGCCAAATCAGAATGGAGAGAATTCCAGAGTCTAGCAAAATGGAGTCTATAAAGACTCATAAATATTTATATTGCAGAACCAAATAATGAAAATGATATAAGAAAATTCAGCATGCAACAGTTCCTTTATGTTTATGTCTAAGATGCAGTCTGACCGTGGTCAGTATTCATAGTCCAGTTCCATAGCATGCAGCACTGTGTTTTACTGAATGTCTGGATGTGCCACTAGATGTCAGTTCATAGAAACTGGTAACATTAAAGGACAATGAGCTGAAAGGCAAGAAGACAGAGAAACACGCATTCTACTGTTTTGAATTGCAATTTGCCACTTTCATTTTGCCTCTCAGCTTAATAATCTTTGTTTCCTGTTGACAAATTCTGGGGTGCATTAGGTTGGCTTCTCTGGATGACAGTCAGCTCCGTATGCTGTTGTTTGCAGTTATATTGTTGTGGTGTTTGTAGTGCAGGGTACAGGGCTGTGCCTCTGTTAGCTTGTTGTATCATTTCTTGTTTCTTCTGACCTGCACATAAATATAGAGGTTCTACTATAGTAGTTTCACATCCGTTTAAATGTGCTAGACTAAACTGGAGATATATCATAATGATGGATGGTGTCTTTAGGGACATTAACCCCAAAACAGGCAAGGATTTGAGGTATTGAGGGACAGCTGCACATCAATGTACTAGAAAATGCAGTGCTCTAGAGCAGAGCAAATTTGTGACATTTAGTTGTAAAGGGGATCACAGGAAGGTTATAGCTGGAATTACACTAACAAGAAAGATGAAGGAAGGATATTGAAAGGATATATGTAAGAGAGAAGGTTGTTTTGTAATTCAAGAATTGTAGAAGTGAAGGTGACACTGTTTTGTTCTTCCTTGTTGTTGTGTTTAAAAAAAAGCACTACTGTATTCTTTAGAAGTGACCTTGAGTACTTATTTTGCTAACTACTTTATCAGAGATCAATTTAGAAAGGAAAGCTGTATCTAAGTGTAAATGTTTGCTATACTGTAAAAATGTTGCCACAACAGGCGGAATATTTATTTTCTGAACTTTATTTGTTAATAAATATTATTTCTATGCCATAAAAGTGATTCCCATAACTGCTTGCAAAAATGAACTTGTATATTTTACCATTGCTTTTCAAGGAGCAATGATTTTACTTTTTCTACAGGAAGCTGTTGCCATCCCTCTCGATTCAATGCCACCTTGTTACTTTCTTCCAACAGTCATGCTTGACTGTCTCAGGTCATCTGTCACATGATCAGTCTCTTTGCTGAACATCCTCTTTTCCTCTTACCTTCTTTCTGTCTGTCCCAAATCTTTTTTCATCAGATTTCTTTTATACACATACATGCAAACCATCGTAATCTGTTCTATTTGATGTTCTCTGCAATTGGAGCTACTTGGACTTTTGCTCTGATGTCCTCATTCCTTTGTCTGTTCCACAATGTGCATCTTACTACCCATCTCAAACTCTTTGTGTCTAGCATCTCTAGCTTCCTCAACTGTTCTGCCCTCACTGCTCAGAACTCTACAATACAGTAGTATTGGTGGCAACACTTTTCTGAATTGTTTGGCATTCTTCTGTCATGCACTACCCCTGACATCTATGCCAGATTACTCCACCCCCTCATTCAGAATTCCATTCTCTTCAACCACCCCTCCCAGACACTTGAAGCTGTTGTCATCTTCTACCATTTTCCCTTCTATCTCAGCTCTCAACTCCTTCTGATTCCCCCATTTGCTGGTAGGATAGCTGTCTAATCTGTACTTTTTCATTCCGCATGCCTTCAGATTGTTATTCCATTGCAATATCTTTCCTGAAGTTCTTGATCAGAGCCTGCCTGTAATGCCACATTGTCTATAAACACAACTTTGTTGATCTGTCCCCTCTGACCTTTTTTGCTGATGTAGCCCATCAGCAGTATGAGCAGCAATGGGCTCAGAGCTCAAGCCTGAAGCAAACTTATTCCCACTAGGATCACCTCTCTCACTCTGAATACTATTCATACTTATGTAATTGGGTCCTTGTACATAGCCTGCTGTAATTCTACAGATGTTTTGGGGACTTCAAAACATCAGAGGACTGACCAAATCAGTTTTCTTGGTACTTTGTTATATGCCTTAGCCAACTCTAGGAATGCCCAGTTGGACTCTTTCCTCATCTCTAGCTTCTTCTCAACTAACTACCTCAGTGCAAACATCAAGTCAGTTGTGCTGCATTCTTATCTGAATCTGAACTGCTCATCTCCCATCTTACTTTCTACTACTCTGCATACTTATTTATCAATCATCCTGTCCAAAATGTTCATGACGTGTGACAGGACATTGATACCTCTGCACTGTCCACTGTTGTGAATGCCCATTTGTTCTAGTACATTGGCATGGAATGCTTATTCTCCTGTCATCTCACATATGCCTTTTTCTCCATACTGCTGTTCATACCCCAGGACCATTTCTCCCCTAACTCACACAACATCTTGATTAAAGACCTCACCTGAAAGCCTGCTGCTTTCCCTGACTTCCCTTTTCTTATTTCCTCTAGGGAAGGCTTCTGCTCTTCTTTCATCATAGGCCATGTCCAGGGCAGTACAGCTTCTGTGGGGTTATCTTCATTCAGAGGCTGCTGGAAGTACTCTTTCCATCTGCCTTTGATGTCCTGTGGACTGGTGAGCAGGTTGTTGCTGGCGTTCCTTATGAAGGGTGTCTGATTATCTTCTTTATCTTTCTGACTTTATCTTGCAGTGTGATAGAGTTTAGTTGTGCCATCAACTGAGTCATTTTACAGAAGGTGCTCCAATGTCATGTCTCTAATACTTTAAAAAAAATTAAAGATGAACCCAAAAGACAATGGGACATGCAACCACTTTATTGCATAAAAGGCAGTCAAGCGCTTTTGTCTAGTAAAAGACTTCTTCAAAACTGCCATATAAACCATAAACAACACATTTAAATACAAAAACAGGAATGCAGGCAAGAGGGCTTGGGGCATGCACACAGTAGTAGTTTCCAAAGTTTATTCTTTAGACTTTGCTTCAAACAAACGATAAAAACAATAAAAAAACAGTAACTGTAAAGTGCTTTTCGTTTCACCCCTTAGTGAGACTTCATCAGACAGTTGCGACAAGAATGTTTCAAACAGTAAATACTGACAATATAAACACCACAATAACATTGATGGAGTTAATTTTGTCAAATAATTTAATTTTTTTGAAGACCAGTTATATAAACAATGTACAGGAGTTGCTATGGTTGCAGCATCACCTCCAATTTTGCTAATCTATTTATGGCCTGTTGGGAGAAAAAATACTTTTTCCAGTCCTTTTGCGTTGTGCTGGAGTTTTTAGACTAGGTTTTTGGAAGATATTTTCCTTGTGTGGTTGGATTCCATGGAAAGATTAGTTGAATTCATTGACTTCATCAATGGGAACACTGCCTTTATAAAGTTTACATACTCTGTAGACAAAGATTCACACTGCCTTTTTAAAGTTTACATAATCTGTGGACAAAGATTCAATGACATAGTTGGATATTAGATTGGTCAAGGACTATGTCAATAGGTGTTTCTTATCAAATATTTATAGAAAGAGCACCTTTTCCAATTCTTATCTCCATTATGATAGCTGGAACCCACCCTTTCAAAAGAAGGCAGTTGTAAAAGGGCTAATGGTTAGACTAGCTAGGATGGTCTCTGATGATGCAGTGTTTCAGGAGGAAGTTGACATTTTATGCAGCATGTTTATGAGTAGAGGTTACCCTTTAGACCTTTTGAGAAAAGTCAAAGGTGAAGTGTGTGAAAAGAGGAGTAGGGGCTTTTACAAACTCCATACTACTGTGACCAAATAAGGAATACATGGACGGAGTTACTAATGATGTGGCTAACAAGTGGGATGGAGCCACTGGGTATGATAAAGCATGTATAATTGTATATGGTTCAAATGCTTATGATATTATGGACATTATTAAAAACGATTGGCTTTTGATTTCAACAAATGACCTGGTCCGTAAAAATGGGTATTTTAAACAAATATTAGAAAGACAAACACATAGAACCCATAGTAACCATCCTAGAGGTATGATTAAATGTAGACACTGCAACCAGTGTCGACAGGTTTTAGAATGTGATTCTTTTGTTATTAACAATTGGAAGTTTACCGTGAGTAGACACTTCAGTTGTTATTCAAGCTGAGTAGTTTATGCAGCTTTGTGTGTATAGGGAAAACTTCTCCTAAGTTGAGAGACAGAATGTACAAGCATACCAATGATATTGTGAAAGCTAAAACTTCCAATGTACTCTATAGACACATTGTACATGCCTCAGACTGCAAATTCCTTTTTGTGGTTCTGCATAGTATTAGGGAAGACCCTAGAGGTTTCATTATAGATGAACATCTTTGTAAGAGAGAATTCATTTGGATTCTTAAACTGAATGCAATGAGTTTCCATGGTCTCAATGAAGCCTGTAAGAGAGAATTTGTTTGGATTCTTATACTCAGTGCAACACATTTCCCTGGTCTCAATGAAGCCTGCTCCATTTTACCACTCTTGAAGCTCATGAGTTTGGAAGGATAAATAGCAGACATTTGAGTGGGTAGGCAATTTATGTATTTTGAGCTGTCTTTCTTGTAATCCATATCGCCCCATAAGCCTGACTAGCTTGGTCTGCAAAGCTATGGAAAGGATCATCATGGACCTCATAAATAAAGATATTGGGGACCTACAGACACTGGATCCTACCCAGTTCGGCTTTGTTAAGGGCAGATCCTGCCTCTTAAACCTGGTTGATTTCTTTGAAACAGTCACCAAGGCCATTGACGAGGGGAAGGTGGTCCACACAGCCTACCTGGACCTCGCAAAAGCCTTTGATACAATACCCCACTCGGGCATTATAGATAAGCTCACCAGCTTAAATATAAACCACTATGTCACTAGATGGATTGCAAACTGGCTCAAGGACAGAAACCACATGGTTAGAATTGCTGGAGCAATGTCAGACTCTAAACCAGTTACAAGTGGTGTCCCACAAGGCTCAGTCTTGGGACCTCTCTTGTTCGGTATATATTTCTCGGAGGTACAGGCCAACATGGAAGGACTGTGGCTGACCAAGTTCGCAGATGACTGCAAACTGGGCGCCATAATCGACTCTCCAGCTGACACGAGCATCCTCCAAAAGGGCCTCATAGAAATAGACAACTGGTGCCAGAGCCATGGCCTCAAGCTAAATGCCAAAAAGTGTATAGTGATCCCCTTTGGCAAAAACAAAGTGCCCACAAATTACCACATATGTGGTAATCCATTAAGTACAGAAGAAGTAATTAGAGAACTGGGGACCCAAGTTGATAGCAATCTCTCATTTGACAACCACGTGGCCAAAGTGGTTAGAAAAACATTTTATATAGCCCACCTAATCATGAAGGAATTCACATCTAGATCAGGGGAGGTCATCGTGCCTCTTTACTCATCCCTCATCAGGCCCATAATTGAGTACAATGACCCTTTTGGGATGTACCTTACCAGACACCTGCAGTAACTGGAAAGACCCCAAAAGTACCTCACCAAGAGGATCAAAGGGCTCAAACAGATGCCATATGCTGCCTGGTTAAAGAAACTCCAGCTCTACTCAGTGGCATACCACCTGTTCAGAGGTGATCTGTGCCTGACGTATAAAGCCATGTCCAACCCGGAATTAATGGACATGCTGCACCTCAGAAAATCCAAATCCCATCGAGCTAAGCGCTTGAGAGACTTGAACCTCAGCACTGAAATAAATAGGACATGCTGGAGGGACAGATTGATAACCCTGAGGCTCCCTTCACTCTGGAATAAAATCCCAGTCCAGGTTAGGCAGAGTCCCTCATTGACTCTCTTCAAGAGGAATCTTGATGAGTGGATGGGAGATCATAGGTTTACCCCGGGTATCACTTCTGTGTCACTGTTAGACAGAGGCACAGTATACTAACCTCGAAAAAGGGCATAGCAAAATAAATTTAAAATGGGTGGCGAAAGCCGAACACATTCTGGCTAGGCTTATAAATGCCCTAGGGCAGATAGCCTAGTATGAACCTATGAACCTATATATATATATATATATATATATATATATATATATATATATATATATATATATTCTTTTTTTTTTAAGACTAGCCCCGGGATTCATGAAGCTTGTGCCAGGCGCAGGCGTAGCATAGGCAGTATAATGCCAAATATGGCCGCCGAGTGATTCAGGTACGATCCAATTCCATGTGCACTACCAGCATATGCCAGATCTGTGCAGCCCTCAGCTTAGGTATGCTAATCACTCCATGTGCAGTGCCACACCATGCAAATGAAGGTACATAGCGATTCATGAAGTGGTGCAGGCATAGCATAAGCCCACAGAAATGTAAACCAAAAAACACAGTTTACATTTTTCCAAACAGAACATCGGAGCTATGAAAGCGGACCAGACTCATGTATTACAAAGTTAACATATGCCAATGGCTAAATATACAGCCAATGGCATAAGAAAAGCTGCACAACACCTAAAAAACAACATTTAATGTCATGTCCACAGCAACGCAAAGTACAACCACAGGGCATGCGTGCACAAACAGGAACACAAAGAAAATATATACAAGTGTCATAAAATCGCAATGTAATACAAATCATGATTTCACCATAATACTCAATGGTATGCATGGTACACCACAACCAAGCTGCAAGGGTTGCTAAGGGTCTGTGACAGTGTTCGGCGCGGTAACTAGGAATTAGTAGTCAATGCCATGCAAATGAGGCAAATAATAGTGAATTGCAAATGTCCCGCCGGACTAAGGATGTACCATACAGTGCAGTGCTACAACACCGAGGAGTGGTTTAGAGGTATACATGACATCAGCAGTGGGGTGTGCCACCGTAGCTGTAAGCACATTGGAGCAATGCAAATCCAGTCTGGCCATTACTAAGCAAAGCCGCAGGACAGGGGTGGAGATGTAGGTATGGCATCGTTTAGCTGAGAGCACATATGATGCCTGAAAGCGCATGTGTATGGGGATGAAAACATGCCCGAATCTCAGTAAGCGGATGCACGTGCTGTGCACCATAGCACAAACAGGAAGGTCAGGGGAAGAAAATAAGGAAATGCCGCAGTAGGGTAATTGGAGTACAACTGAGCAATTAACACCTATTAACTCACAGTGAGCAGTCGACGGCAGATGACAAGTCTGCTCGCAGAAACCTGCAAAACAGGATAGGGGAGGTGTCGGATTGCAAAGAAAAGAGAACTATCATAGCAGAGCAAAGCAAACCTGCAGTAGACCGGCCATAGCACACATTATGCAAGATAAACCAGGTTTAGGAAAGTACAAATGAAAGCAGGCTGCTGGTTGCATGCCAGAAAATGGGAGGTGAAACATTAAGAAATGTAAAGGGAAGGGCAAGAGATAATCCACGGCAGCTGAATGTAATTCAACACCAAAGGCACCACAATAGTAGTACCTGTTGTAAAACACATAAGATACCCTGTAGCTACGATCGTACATACACACCCTATGACATCATCAGTGTTCATAGCACAATAGTATAAAGTGTGAAAGCACCTCACACACACCTGTGTATTCCCAAACACTGCACCATAGGTGTAAACAGATGGGGAACTTTTACAATGTACATGTTGGGAGCTGCCATAGCTGTGATTCATCACCATGTGTTAGAGACTGAAGGTGTTGTGGAGGATGATGCTGACAACCATTGCAGGCCCCAGAGGAGGAGAAGAGTGTTCAGACCAAGGGTAACCTACCAGGGGCTACATGATCTGGAGATAGTAGAGCATTACAGGGTGGACAGAGACATCTTACAGCAAATAGTTGAGCTGTGCCGGCCACGCCTGAGATCCATAAACACAGGGGAACCCATCCCAGTGGATACGAAGGTATGTGTAAGCTTGTGAATACTGGCCACAGGTACCTTTCAAAGGCCAACTGGAGATATAATGGGGATCTCACAGGCATCAGCATCCAGGGTACTACACCAGTTCCTGGATGCCATGTTACCACATGCCAATGAGCATATATACTTCCCCCGAACTCAGGAGGAGTTGGCCAGCAATATGCATCTCTTTCACCATGTGGCACACTACCCGGAGGTACTGGGTGCGATAGACTGCACGCACATACATATCAAGTCACCCCACGGTGAGCATTGTAGGCACTACATAAACTGCAAGGGATACCACTCCTTCAACTGCCAGGTCATGTGCAATGCCCAGGGCATTATCATGGATATGTGTGTGCTGGCAGCCCTGGAAGCTACCATGACTCCCACATCTGGCATGCCTCACAGCTGCTGTATCAGGTATTTTTCAGGGGGGACATCCCACATGGCCACCTTGTGGGGGATGCTGGCTATGCACTGGAGCCATGGAGGATGACTCCCATCAGAAATGCACACACACCCATGCAAGAATGCATTAATGAGGCACACGCACAAACCAGAATCATCATAGAGTGTGTGTTTGGGATGCTGAAATCACGGTTCCATTGCTTGGACATGTGCCTGGAGAGTACTGCAAGGCTCCACCAGATGTGTGCCCACATCTTCATAGTATGTGCCATGCTACATAATATGATCCTGCGGAAACAGCTGCAGCAGGGACATAATGGTGAAAGGCCTCACAGCCCACCACAATTGCCAAGGCCATCACAGGCACAGAGGGATTCAGACTACGAACACCCTGTGCCAACCCCAGTAGGCAGATGGAGGCGTGCCCAATATGCCTATGCCTTGGCAAAGAGGGAACGTATAGCACATACTCTGACAGTGTAGGCCCCTACGGACTGACATACCTATCCACCTGCACACACAGTAAAATGGATGGCACACACATGACCACCTGCAAATTGTAATGTATAGGTGGCCTACTGTGTGAATCCTACATAGTCAGCCCTCAACCATTGCACACACAACAGCTATTGGAACAAGGAATGTCAACACCTGAACAGTACATGCACCTATCAGTATATGTTGGTACTGTATGTATAGGTTCCTAGGTACATCGGTAGGTACATGCCCGATTGTCAGAAGCCATTCATCAATCGAGGCAAACAGTGTCTGCTGTCGCCACCACATCGAGTAACCAACTGTCCCTCAGTGGAGCAGATCCAGTCGCGGGATCCATGTGTGTAATCACTGTTCCCCACACACTCTGCATGGATTCCCTGGTGTGTTAATGAGGGGCTCCATACAATGTAATCATGGATGTAGTGGCAAAGCACAGGGTGTACCCATGACAGGTATCTGTCACTCCAGCATGCTCCACCTATGGTTGTTTGAAGGTGTAGCACATTATAGTGTGTGGCTCACTGTGACATACATTCCCAATGCTGGAGCACATCCATTAAACATCACTTGGACATACCATTAATAGGTCTCATCCATATGTAAACTAACTGAGTTACCCATTTGATTGCAGTATGGAGTAACAGCCATAGTACAGTCCACATACAAATCACCATAACATGTGTACAAATCCCAGATGCCCAAGTGGTAAATGCACTGACTGTCGTGCATGTTCCCGGTACCACGTCCTGCAAGGGACGTTACGTAATCCCGAAGGCACGAATAATGGATGTTGGATGCAGGTCATCAGATCAGGTTTAGCACATGTTAGCAGGAATATGCATTGCCCAGTGCTGGTAAGCGTCGCTTAAACATGACTATACGGATATGAGCGAAACAGGGCTAAGCTTCTCTGAATATCGTGCAGATCACAGTCAGTGATGTCCAGAACAGGTGAAACTAGCATTATTCACCTCTGTACTAATAGTGCCTGCTCTGAAGGGTAAAACGACCACTGCCAGGAGTAGAACATGCAATCATGTACACAATCACCTAACACTAAGCTACCCAAGATGTACTGGTGTGTAATGTGACAGGTTCAAACACAAACGTGCAGAGTCCAGGAAACAGTATACACCGACATGTACACAATGAAAGGTGTATTCTCCCTCTCTCTCTCTCATATATATTTGTATATATATATATATATATATATATATATATATATATATATATATATATATATATATATATATATATATATATATATATATATATATATATATACATACAATAGAGATAGAAAGGGTGATAGAGAGGTATGTGTTGATATATACAGATTCACCTATATCTGTAAATATATAGATAGGTCAACGACATGTACACAACTATGGGGGTAGAAATAAATAAGATATTGCCAACTATGGAATGTGTCACATACCGACACACGTAATCACGAGGCTTAAAGACTGAAAGAACACAGTACTGGAACACTGGAACCGCGTGTAATATTATCACGATATTAAGGGACATTTAGTTATCGCTGCCGGTGTTGTGGTCCACGTAGGTACTGTGTTCAACTGTGTTTGTGATTGCTGTAGTCTGTGTATGTGTGTGTTGAGGGTGCCGTGTGCATTTCCGTGGGACTGTAATGTGTGTGTGTGTGTGTGTGTGTGTTTGCATCGTGTGTCTGTTAGTGCTAACTCGGAGATAGATCATTACGGTAGGTGTGGTTATAGCTGGCCGTAGGCATACGGTTACCACCTGTCCCACTTTGAGGAACAGCCCCTCCCTGGGCAGTTGTGTCCTGACAAAAAATATTAAAAAGGGCAAATGTCCGAGATTGTAGGACATAATTATGTCCCATATATTATGTAATAGTTGCATTACATAGTTATGCCTGTATCTACAAAACATAAATGTTACATGAAACATGATCAGTAGCTAAAGTGCTACAAGAATAAGTATGTATTCAGGATAAAAGTATGTTCTATCCTGTGTACTGACCATGGGTATGTGTCAGCCTGTAAACACGGATGTGTGTCCTGCAAATGTCCCACTATGGCCATTTGAAAAGGTAGCAACCCACACCAAATAGGTTCAGTCACCAACACAACTGCAATGAGTGCAAATATCTGTGACAGAAATACATGAGACAGCTGTCATTTAGTAACATTCCTTTACATATCGCTGTATTTCCGGATGTATGAAAGTATCAACCTCACCTGCATACTATATAGAAAACAATTAACAATGGCTCAATGTATAAGCCTGTAACAGCCATAGTTCAGTCTACTAAGTGATAGGTCTTCAATTAGGGAAGGAGCCCACACACATATATGGAATATGTAGAAATGCAGTCCTCACAAACCTGTATATGCTATGTACACCCACCTACATCTCCCCCACACCCGAAACAATTGCAATACAGACTGTAATAACATCACAAACATCCACTCACTCAATTACATCTGCAGAAGCGTTAACATGCCTTTTGAGAGACACATTTGTAAATGCGCCATGTGAAATCGTAGCTGTTGTATAATGGAAGAGACGGAGATGTTACAGGTTTTGTTTGCAATAGTCTCTTATCAGACGGTTGAGATGACAGGTACACTTACATGTAGAACCACATACTCTAGCCGTCACACACAATCCACAGGGGATATGAATTCGAAATATCCGTGTCTCTACAAATAGAGGTTGCAATTCCTCACAACAAAACACATACAGGCCATCTCCCCAAAGGTAGGGCAAAAGGGCAACGCCCAAGCGGAGAATTAAATTATACCCCACTGTTGCCACGTAATTGCCAAATGGAGAAGCTGCACAGCTGATGTGCATGTAATAATTTACTCAGGAACACCAGTTGGCAGCAGGAAACCACGTTACAGGTATCGACGTATATAAGGATGACTTGCCATACATTCAAACTGTATGCTCATACCATAGAACCGTTTAAACAGTAAAGGTGTAAGAGAGATATTTATGAAGATTCGGAATGCTAACAAGGTATGTAGAACACTCAGTATGTTAGTGTATGTAGAGCCTGTTTT
This sequence comes from Protopterus annectens, assembly GCF_019279795.1. Lineage (NCBI taxonomy): Eukaryota > Metazoa > Chordata > Ceratodontiformes > Protopteridae > Protopterus > Protopterus annectens. Next base: position 432,004,873 of record NC_056744.1, on the reverse strand, counting down.
GTATTAATTAAGCAGGAGGGGCAGGAGGATGGCATAATGGTTAAGGTGTTTACCTTACAGACAGAAGATGCAGGGTTTGATTCTCACATGGGGTAACTGGCTAGGCTTGAAATGGCCCACAAGGGTAGTTAGCCTAGTACTAACCTATGAATCTAAACCTATGAATCTAAAAGTGTACGCAATGCATAAAGTGGGAAAAGGTATTATGTAGTGATGTCTTGTTGAGCATAGTAACGCTTGTAGAAATTGTGTGCCCTGTTGTGGGCCACAAGGTAAACATCACATACACCATAAGGGATGTTACATGAGGGCTCTAAACATAACAATTCCACACCACCCGCCGTCAGTGGTAGGGTATGTCCAACAAGTACGTGCCATAGCAGGGGATAGTATATGTTGATATACTGTCACAGTAGGCATGTGTATGTACATATAATGACAATAACATGCCTAAGATGGTCCTGCTGTGCAAGTATGCTTTGCATTATGGGATAATGTGTAAAATATGTGTAATGTACAGTATTGTAGGTAGATATGTCAGATATTCTACATAGCATAACTGTTATATCATGCAAACAAAAGGTATTGTCTATCGGCATGTACAATACACAATAACAGGATACATATGGCTTGTAGTCATGGGACACTGTATAAGCATGATAGCTAATCGAAATGGAAGAGCTACTCAATTAACCATGTACAAAGGACAGGTAATAGCTTCACAGGTTCAAAGTGAGGTACTATGCTGTCTGGCAAGTCTATGTGTAAGCCCAACTACAGTGTTTACACCGGCGGCACCTCTCTAGGGTAGTGTCCTGTTAACAGCAGAGCCATGTGTTACCTGCACCTCTGTACAGTACAGCCACTGCAGTGATCCCTGGTGTATCATTGTGACCGCCTACAGAGTCACCTATGACCGGTGTGTTGGGTATGTTATAACACCCTATTGGCTGTAGTTGATGGGCACACATGAGTCTGTGGGCTATAAGTAATCACTGTTGTGTTTGGTAATGGGGGCTGCCTCTGGTGCCTACACAGAGTATGGAGAGGTTTTGCAAATGTACTCATACTGTGTGTGGCCTGTGGTGGTGGAGATCTAGTGAGACTATGTGATGAGTGGGGTGTGTTGCAAATGTTAAATGTCCCCACATGCATGTCAGGTTCAGTCTGGGTTGGTGAGAGCATTACCCCCAGCATGGCTACATATGTGCATCTCCCACAAGCTGTAGTGTCGTATGTTGGGAGGTGAGCACTGACTGTGTACATGAGACAATTGCTCTATTGCCACATGTTTGCCATATTCATCATATAGACTGGCAATAGCACTGGTAAGCGACACTTGGACATGCCTGTATATTCAACCATGTCTCACAAGATATGTGAGTTACGTGTGTACAACAGCTGTTGTACTGTAAGCAAGCTGGAAATGTAAGGACAGACAGTGTACTTGTAAGAAATGAGTTGGAATGGGTGCTATATTAATTAGTAGCTCATGAAGTGCTTACATGTTCTGAACAAGTGCTGAGCATGAATATGCAATACAGATAGGGTGTTCAATAATATCAACCCACTGCAACCCACAAGTGGAGACGACAGTCTTAATTGGAGGCACTGCACTATTACCCTACTGAGTATGGTCTGCAAGTCTATGAACCTTTATCAACGTAGATGTTAGCAGTACAAAAGTAGATGACAGTACAGATGATTTCACACTGTATAGCATACATGCGACAGTTCATAGGACATCATCACCCATACCGTGTTCCAGCTACACTGAGTATACTAGATGTACCTTTGTATGTCACAGGAGTGTTCTACCAGTGGCCTGTTGACAGAAGCAACACTACAAAAGGTGTCTGAGTGACATGCGCATATCACACCAGTGGCAGCTACAGTAAAACAGGGTTAATGTTGTATACTCCCCCCTCATTGTAGCCCATGCCACACAGACAAATGGGAGGCATCTGTGTATGTAAGGATGTGAATGGCCATGACCTAGGAGCAATAGCTGTCTCAGTGTTGTGGACAACATACAGAATGGGCTTTGTGGGTGAGGTGTGTAACATATGTGCACAAGCTGACAGCTGATAATAGCATTGTCACCGCTACATGAATAACCCTGTACCCATTAACTACCACCTAGGCAGCGGTCAACATTATGGACACTGTGTAAGGGATGGTGCTGTGCAGTTCACCTCCCTGAGTTGGTGATGTCTCCAGGCCTATTAGGTAGTCTCATATGAGGCACCCATGTCATGACAGGGTGCCATCCATGAGCATGGAGATCATTGGACAGGCATACTCAGCACTTGGGAGACCTTTATCGGATCACATATCACCTTTAAGGGGTATTGGCCATGCGTGGATGGGCAATACCAGCCTTCACAATCCTCACCTCCACTATGCAGCATGCTGGCTACCTTGCATAAAGACATGTGCTACACTGTGATGTTGGACATGCTACACATACATATCCTGATCTGAAAGACATACATCATGGACAACTACTGTCCTACTACAAGGATCGCCACATGCTGGACAGATCCCTGTGCCATACATGTTACATACTCTTGCCATACCATGCAAACCTGTCCATCAAAGCTGCACATGTCATCTCTGTCATACATGGTGCAATGACCACATTGTAGATGTATTATTAACTGTCTGGATCAGTAATGTGGCACTGATGCAACTCGTGGTGGCAAAATGGCTGCCTGATACAGCTAGAAAACCTTGCCCGTACATGCTATAGTTGATAACCATCCCTGCAAATGATATCTGGCTAGCCATTGTCCCATGTCTATCACATGTGCAACACAGGCGATTCGTGGCAGGATGTTGAACTGCTGTACAGTGCCGTGTAGATGTATATAGCAAAACACATGCATGTAAAGGTTTCCATGCATATGTGTGCATTGTCACTGCTCATGTCCATTAAGGCAGTGTATGTGTTGATATGTGACATATACACAGCATCAAGGTCAACAGCATTACTGTGGACACATTCAGGCATGTGCTGATAGGTAAGAACACCAGTACAGGCAAACAGACATGCCCACATCAAGATAGCATTCACATGGAGTATGAACAATGTAATGAGGTGACACACATATATGGTGATGATATCCAATGCATAACAGGTGTTACATGTGTGCGACACAAACATATCAGTCGTATCAGTGTCATGACGATTTGCAAAGATAATTATTCAGATGTACTAGATTTAATACAAATGTATGTGCAGCTGTATCTCTGCACATCACTGTGATACTGTGACCTGTCTCCATTATTATGTCTTCCAGATAATGCCTCGTTCACACATGCCAGCGTATAGCTGCCTGGAGGATGATGCCCTCATCCCGTACCTCCATGAGAACTATGAGGTGTTGTTCAGCCATGTGCCACAACATGCCCAGTAGCGTGACGACCTGTGGCAGGACCTTTGCAGGAGGGTTAATGATGTGGGTGGCCATAACTGCACCTAACAGCAGGTGCGCAGACACTGCATGGACCTGATACAACATGCAAAACAGCGTGCCAATGCAATCACCAGGGAACAAGGTGGAACAGGTGGTGGACCACCAACCCAGCCCCCAATCACACCCACCGAGGAGCTACTGGCCAGCCTGGGGACACCCTCAGAACAGCATCCACAAACACTAGCTGCCATTGTGGAGGTGGGTGTCTCCCAACCAATGAGCCTGGATTTGCCTGGTAAGTCACTACTGCACATATGACTATTATATCCCATTTAGTTGCATGTGTCACTGTACAATATGTAATGTAACATCATATGCAAGGTATGTTTACACACATGCGCATACTACAGTATGCTACCCTGTGTATGCACACATGTGCATACTATATGCTATTGTACAGGCAAATGTGTTAACATGCACAGTGCACCCTGTGGCTGTCATACAGTCATGGATAATGTTCAAACTGCTGTGTCACCCCTATACAGGTACCTCTGGTGTGCTGCACAGACATCAGTCCGTTGCAGGTGAGACATTTATCAGTATCAGGCATGTTAATGCATATCTCTATACGCCATGTGGCCAGTTAACACATGTACACATAATATATGGTCCAGTCACGATATACAGGTCACATCTGTCATCATTCACACTGGCTACCCATGTGCAATATATACAAACTAAATGAAACACCGACATGAAACCACAATATCTGTCATGCTAGATGTGTAGACAGCTGTGCATACAACGGTGGAGGTGTTCAATGTAGGCATATGTACTATACATTGGAACAACACATGTGTGGTACACAAACAGTACCACACAGTGAGCTGGGATATGGGCAGCCCACAGGAGTCACCATTGTGTAATATGCCTCTGCAATGGGTGCACACATTGTGATGTGCCATCTGACATGTTCCAGACATGTAGTGTTCCGGCTGCAATATTGTCTCACTATCCCATAATACATACCCCACATACCAAGCATACAACCCGTTGTCTGCATAGCCATGTGGACAGTGACATATCTGACATCTATGGGTGTAGGTCATATGGGACAACACAAACATGTGAGATAGACAGTCATCACAAACATTTGGCAAACACATGTTCACACATGGCCATGGAGGATGGCCAGAGACATGTAGCCACACAGTAGTTGTGATATGTATACATCCTGTTGCACATTGTCCACACATGGTCCAACTATACCGTTAGTTGACTGATTATATAGTTGATGTGGAACACTGGACATCCTAAAAGCCTGTGCACAGCTAGTGGAGGTGTCACTTAATTCGACCGTATAAGATGTGTTGAACATCACGACATCAGGCCACAGATACTGTACATTTCCCTTGCTGATGTAGGACATCACTGTCAGCCATGCACCTCGTGTGTGTGGTACATTAATGTCATGTGGGACATGGTGTATTGACAAGTCTGCCATGTGTGGACATGGTTGCCAGGCAGCTAAGACTGTGTAGTAGTTGTGCAGGGGTGTCATCCGTAGGTCTTCCAGTGACCTGTCACATGACACAGCATGGTTTGGTGTGTATACACCTCAGCGACGTGGGTCACAATCCACAGTTATGTAATGTGTATGCACACAGTTATGGCTACACACTGTATAGCAATATAGATGCTTCATGATGCCATGCAATGGCACAGTGTCTGTACTTCACACTGTATAGCAATGTAGATGCCTCACACTACCCTTCAATGCTAATGCACATTTGCTAAATGTGCATTCTATCTGTACGGCATACAGACAACACTGCAATGTGATACCCATTACAATGCTGTACATGTGTCAGGACACCATTGTGTCAGACATGTATGCATGTCAATGCACACGTCAGCAGATTACATGTCAAGGTCACTTCAGCCATGTGTACTGTTAACCTGTGCTGGTCCACATGGTGTATCACAGGGATGCATGGTTACTACCATCATTGTGTGAACTGCATGGTTACTGATATGATACCTGCTTGCTGTTGTGTGCAACGCAGGGATGGATGCTAACTACCACTATTAATGTCTGAGCTGCATGCCGTCTGCTGTATCACATGCATACTGCATGCCGTCTGTCAAATCACATGCATGGTGTGACTGTGTGCGTCTGTTGTAATGTAGTGTCTTTTTTTGCATTCACAGGTGATGTAGGTGCGTTTCCCTCCTGTGGTCCATCTGATGTTAGTGTCCCCACATATACTAGCAGTGATGAACATATGCATGAGGTACAGGCAGGGTTGTCAGGGGCTGAATCTGTGCCAATGGTTGCCATCCCAGCTATGTCCCCCTCTTCCCCGCACACACTTCTCATGCCAACACATACCCCATCACCAGTGGCCATAGAAGAAGGACAGTCAGCATGTGTTAGCTTGGAACAGGAACATGTGGTGGCTACAGAAGGTGTGTCCCCACACCATGGTGTCAGTGTAATTACTGTAGATGTGCCATACAGGCATGTGGCCAGTGCTGCTCATAGGAGGACCTCTGGCAGATATGCACCTGCAGGACAGAGCGAAGCAGCTGGTGTCACCAGATGCATGTTCCAGACTGTAATGGTGGCACATGCATGTGCTGAACGGCAGAACAGAGAAGGGCAGAGGGTTCAGAGGGCTGCTATCCGTACTCTAAATGACAACATCCAGGCATTGGCCAATGCTCAACAGCAGATTGCTGATGTTCTGGACAGGCGATTGGGTGACATGATTAAAATCCTTGACCGTGGCATGGCAATCCGCGAGTGTGAGCTGTCTGAGCTGGAACATCTGGTAGGAGTGAGGCGTAGGCCACATGGACGTAGGCCAGCTACACCACCTAGTGATGGTCAATGTGAACGAGCCACCTCACATGCCCGCTCCCATAGTGCCGGTAGCAGTAGCAGTGCAGCTGGTGCTGCGCTATCCACACCAGGAAACAGGCCACGTGGAAGTGGCTCTGGATGTTCCCAGTGGGGACACGGTTCCAGTGGAAAAGTGTCATTGGACAGTAGCCAATCTGTACCTCCACCTGGTAGTGCTCGTGCAACCCCTGGCAGGCACAGGTCACATGGCCTTGGCTGGATACAGTGAGCCGTACATCCTGGTCTGTACAATCTGGAGCTGTCAATAATACCCCTGTGTAGGCCTGACAAAAGGCAGAACTGTGTGCACACATACACGCACACAGCAGAAACATTTGTAGGGCACCTCAACACCCACATGCATAATGACCACACATGTCCAATCAGATCACCGGACCTTACCCACACACATGATGTCATCCACTGGTGTGCCTATGCCCCTGGCAAACATTATCACCCTGTGCATATGATGATGCCGGTGCTGCATCCCTGTCATCCACACCATCGGTGCAGGGACATGCTCATAATATCTGATGCACAGGGTGAACAGAATAGTGAGATAAGTGTATATTACATTAGTTGTGTACTGTTGACATGCACCAGACATGCCATGTAGTAAGGTTTATAATGCACTGTTATATGTTCACAGTATGTGTCTTGGTAACAACGGTAACAGCATGTTGGTAATTATGCCCTGCTTCCCTCCTTAAGGTCTAATTGCATGTGCCATTACGTTACAGTGTTTGCAGTTGGAGTGCATTGTTGTATGTTCACAGTATGTGTCTTGGTAACAACAGTAACAGCATGTTGGTAATGATGCCCTGCTTTCCTCCTTAAGGTCTGCTTGCTTTGCCAATAACTAGCAGTGTTTGCAGTTTCACATGTGTAAATGTGGACTACTCACAGGCATGTATGGCAATACCAGCATGTTATACGTAGTCTCAACCTCACTGTTAGAAAGGCTACCATTCCACAGATGTCCACACATCTACTAATCCAGAAGCATGTGGGCTGTTTAATAGGCTACAGTGGCTAGAGACGTGACATCCATACCAGGTCACATCCCAGGTATGGTGACATGGTGCGGGGGGTATACACAGCGGTCTGGCTGATGATAACATTAGAGGCCACTTGATAGTATGAGGCCTCACTGTGTAGCAGTAATACCTTGTCACATTACAGGATGAGAACACACACAGACATACACAGAAACACACAGTAACATGCCCACACTCACGGGGTCAACAACACTATAATGCACACTCAATAGTTTTGAGGTGAGGACCCCTGCCTATGTGGTAATCACCCTCACAGTACTGTGCACCCACACAATGTGGCACAGAGAATGAACATGTACAGGTAGTCAGTAAGGCTGAGACCGATGGCATCAACAGGGTAGTACACTGCATCACCATGAGGGGTTAGGGATCCTGTCTGTTCTGTATGGTAGCATACACCCTCACTCCATGCACCAGACAGCCATACATACACACACACACACACACACACACACACACACACACACACACACACACACACTGTGGAGTCCACAAATCTCATTCACATACAGATAGCTGACATGTGTGTGATACACACACGACCCCTGCTACGTCATACTTTCTACACTGCAGTGTGTACAGATCTCTACAACAGTGTACAGGGGTGTGTAACAATTGGGATGTATTCCCCACCATACGTGGCATATATGGTCACACAAGCAAACACACATGGCAGTACTGTGAATGATACACCTGCTATATGATGATACGTCTGACAGACATGCAGCAGTAATGGCCGCATTATGTGTACCAACACTACCTTCAGCAATTGTGCTGCTATATGCACATGGGAGGATATAAGTGTTACAGGTGTCAAGTGATTTACAGTCAGTAACACCCTGACCGCTGTGTAGGTTGTATGTCTTCACCTTCAAGTAACAGTAACAAAGTGCACTGTTTGCACATGTAATGATAGGATGGCTTGTGACACACCTGTGAGCCGTCTTTGGCAAACATCCATCTGCAAAGGTGGATCACCACTTTATGTACACACATCCATCCATACCTGATGTACATCCTACCGCACTGTCAGAATTTTACCATATACAGGTGTCACTGATGGGGCTGCATTGCAACTGCATGTTGTAGTTAGGCACAGATGAATTACATACATCAGCTACTGCACATGCATGGTAGCTGCATACACACCACTACATGTACATGTGTGTTGGTCCTACATGCGTGTCATGTAGCCATGTTTGTATGCATTGCAATTGGACATGTGTGATGACATACATAACACATGGACTGTTGTATAATATGATGGTTATCATGGGTAACTAGTACAGAGGGAATGTTACCTTGGTCAACATTGCTACCTTATGTACTGTTAACATTCAACAGCCATGGACCTACCTTCCATGTGCATGCATATGATTTCTGTAGCCACTTGTCTGTACGGAGGACAGCAAAAGCTATGCTATGTACATATGTGTTGTGTGTGTGGTCCGTGTACATATCCACTGCGATTACATGTATGTCATATCCAAACATGAGTGTTCTTTGATGTACAGCAACAGTCATCTGTAAAGCTGTGTAAGACCCAGGGCCCCTGTTATGTGTAGAGCTGACCTGGTTATGAACAGTGGTATCATTGCATTGCATAACACATAATGGGACCCTGTCAGTACATGTGTAGCCTGCACAGTTGCTGTAGACCTATGTACAGTCCACTGGTCATGAGTCACATGGTGTTGTAGTAATGTATGGATGTGTGTTGCTGGTCAAAAGACATGGTGATGTCTGAGGGCTACAAAGTAGAATGCAACATTTACCACTGTGATCTGCACCTGAGACATCTGTGATGGTTCTTGAGTGTGTACTGGTCAGTACATGTGAGTGGCCTTCATGCACGTGAGGACAGTAACACCAGACTGTGCCCTTCCATGTTTAGAATCTGTGTGCATGCAAGATAGCCCTTCGCTACTACTGTGTGAGCATGCCCAGTACCCCGTTGTGTAGATGGACACACAGTACATTCCAAACTGTGCCCTTCCATGTTTAGAATCCGTGTGCGTGCAAGACAGCCCTTCGCTACTACTAAGTGTGTGAGCATGCCCAGTACGCCGTTGTGTAGATGGACACACAGTACATTCCAAATGGACGTGTGATACTGAGTGTGTGAGCATGCCCAGTGACACCTTGTGTTGGTTATGTGCCTCTGTGTATGGGCATGGCCATTGACATCCTGTATAGCGATGGTGGTCATCCAGGCAACAGATGTCCATAGCCCACGTCAGGATGGATTCCTACATTGAACACACTGGTTGACTGTCTCGAAGGGTGTACTGTCTGTGGCGCATCTCGTATCTATGTAGTGTTGTTATAGTGCTCCATAGATAGGTAGTTGTCCCGCTCACACCACTGCTGTGTGTTTGTAAACGTCTACCTTGGGACAGTAATATGCATTTAGACTGCTCACTCTCTATACATTCCCTATTGGCGTCTTTGCCTTTGCGGATGATATCATCTGCCTAGAAGTATACCTCTGGGATTGCTGCATTCCAGTAATCTTGGTAGCACATTCTGTAACTGCGTAATGCTGTAGTGTGATAAGGTAGTTAGATGTATGTTTGACTCCCAACCCTGCCAAGTGTGTCTGTGTGTGTGTTTCCAGCTGCCTGGGGACAGAGTAATGCTTTTAGATGGCTCACTCCCCATACATTCCATATTGGCGTCTTTGCCTTTGCGGATGATGTCATCCACCTAGAAGTATGCCTCTGGGAGTGCTGTGTTCCAGTAATCATGGTAGCGTGTACTGTAACTGCTTAATGCTGTAGTGTGCTAAGGTAGTTAAGTGTATGTTCGACTCCCAGCCCTGCCGTCTGTGTGTGTTCCCAGCTGCCTGGGGATAGAGTAATGCTTTTAGATGGCTCACTCCCCATACATTCCCTATCACTGTATAGAAGTATGCCTCTAGGAGTGCTGTGTTCCAATAATCTCAGTAGTGCGTTCTGTAACTGCGTAATGCTGTAGTGTGATAAGGTAGTTAGGTGTATGTTCGACTCCCAACCCTGCCAAGTGTGTGTGTGTGTGTGTGTGTGTGTGTGTGTGTGTGTTTCCAGCTGCCTAGGGACAGAGTAATGCTTTTAAACGGCTCACTCCCCATACATTCCCTATCAGCCTCTTTGCCTTTGCGGATGATGTCATCCACCTAGAAGTATGCCTCTGGGAGTGCTGTGTTCCAGTAATCTCAGTAGCACATTCTGTAACTGTGTAATGCTGTAGTGTGATGAGGTAGTTAGGTGTATGTTTGGCTCCCAGCCCTGCCAAGTTGTGTGTGTGTTCTCAGCTGCCTGGGGACAGAGTAATGCTTTTAGACGGCTCACTCCCCATACATTCACTATTGGCATCTTCACCTTTGCGGATGATGTCATCCACCTAGAAGTATGCCTCTGGGATGCTGTGCTCCAGTAATCTCGGTAGCGCGTTCTGTAACTGCATAATGCTGTAGTGTGATAAGGTAGTTAGGTGCATGTTCAACTCCCAGCCCTGCCAAGTGTGTGTGTGTGTGTGTGTGTGTTTCCAGCTGCCTGCGGACAGAGTAATGCTTTTAGATGGCTCACTCCACATACTTCCCTATCAGTGTCTTTGCCTTTGCTGATGTCATCCACCTAGAAGTATGCCTGTGGGAGTGCGATGATGCTGAAACTCGGTAGTGCGTTCTGTTACTGCATAATGCTCTAGTGTGGTAGACTAGACAGGTAGGTGCTCAATTCCAAGGCATGGCAGGTGTGTGTGTTTGGCAGTTATACCATATTTGTTGGTATCTGTGGGTGGCTAGATGCGGGATGTGTTCATTGTGTTTTGTTGCTGACCTATATAGTGTCCACAGCCTGCATATTCTGCCAAGACACTGGGTTTTCAACACATACATTCCCCAATAGGTCTGGTGAGTAAATTTCAGCAGCCCTACTCTTACCCTTGATACGGTCTGACCCATCTGACACAACAAAACACACGTTCCTTGACAGTAACAACACTACATGATGCAGGTGGCACATGTAGTTTCCTTTCATTCCTGTCTAATGCTTTGATGTCATGTGGTCCGCTGTTGTGATATAAATGCAATATCTACATATGTGTGTACATGTATATGTGTGTATGTGTATACAGATATATAAATATATATATATATATATATATATATATATATATATATATATATATATATATATATATATATTTATATATATATATATATCTATGTATATATGTATACAAATGATATATATGATATATGTAGATATAGAGATAGATATAGATGTGAACATATATGTCTGGGGACATCAGCACTATTGAATGTCTGTGCCAGATGATCTGTACGTGATAACCTGGGATATATGTATATCTGCCATGGTGTGGTGGTAATGCACATCGTCTGTAGTGTGCAGGGTCATGGTTGTAGTCATGTAGACACTGGTTATTTTGTTGCTGGGAAGACCATGGGGCATCGAATATGGTGATAGTAAGGTACCTGTTGCCAGTTGTGTATGGATCTGAGTGACACTGAGCAGTGGTTATTCATTTGGAGGTTCGGTATGGGTCATATAACTCTTCATTAGCAGACTATACTATGCAGATGAGGTTGACAATAGTGTATCCCATTTATCACCAGGGTGTGATGCAGGTCCCTGGAGTGCATGTGTGTAGTCAGCCGGGTGCAGGGCTCGAATATAGTTGACAGCATGGGGGGGGGGGTCAGACATACTGTAAGTACATTGCAGAACTGTGCCTCGGGAGTGCTCCTGCCTTAGCATGCCTAAGCTAGGGGTGTGTCTATACCTGCCTGGTGACATTGGGAGGGATGACAGCATTGGTGTGGTAGTCAGGGTGTAAAGGCTGCACAAACAGGTGTTGATCAGCACAATCAGCAGATGACATGGCCAGCCCACACCTGAACAGTACGGTAATGTGAGCAAGTAGCATACACACAGGTTTCTTCCGCACTCTATACCACCGGTGTATACCTGCGGGGACATTTCACAACACAGTCCAACCAAATGAGAAGGGCTGCAGCAGGCAACATATACCAACATTTGCAGGAGGCTGGGGTAGTGGGGATGTGTATGCTGCCGAACAACCCTTACTGGGGTGACATAAGACTTTATAGACCCAGGGTGACTTACCAGGGGCTACATGGGCTGGGGATGGTGGAGCACTTTGGGGTGGACAGAGACCTCCTACAGCAGCTTGTTGACCTGTGCCTGCCACACCTGACACATCAAACAGGCCGAGGGAAACCCATCACAGTGGATACCACGGTATGTGTTGGCCTAGGTGTACTAGCCACAGGTACCTCACACAGCACAACTGGGGATATCATGGGTATCTCACAGGCATCTGCATCCAGGGTATTGCACCAGTTCACAGATGCCATGTCAACACATGCTAGTGAGCACGTACATGTCCTCAACACACGTAATTAGTAGACCAGCAATATGCATCACTTCAACCACATGGATGACTACCCTGGGGTACTAGGTGCTATAGCCTGCACACACATATGGTGAGCGGGGTAGGGCCTACAGTCACTGCAGGGGCATACCCTCCAACAGCTAGGCCATATGTGATGGCCAGGGCATGAGATTGAATGTGTGTGCTGTCTGCCCTGGAAGCTATGATGATTCCGATATATGGCTTCTGACATAGCTGTACCACACCAATGCCAATATGGACATCCCCTACAGTCTCCTAGTGGTGGATGCTGGGTAAACACTGGTGTCATGGCTAATGACACCCATCAGCAATGCACACACACCTGAACACTCACACCATAATGAGGCGGATGCACAGGCAAGACATATAATTGTGCATTTGTTTGGGATGCTCACTTCACGGTTCTGGTATCCGGACACATCTGATGGAGCTCTGCAGTATTCACTAGCTACATGCATACAAGTTGTTATGGTATTTGCTATGCTGCACAATCTTATCCTGCAGTAACAGTTGCAGCAGGAACAGCATGGGGCAGGGCCACATAGAACCAAAAATGAACTGCCAGAAACAAAAAGCTGTGGAAATAAGGTTTATTAAGTCATAACATCAAATAACAGACCGGTTTCGGCTTGGATTTCACCTAGCCTTCATCAGTGTAACTTTACAAAAAAACAATTGAAGTCATATATACCTTTGAATTAATTAGAAACAAAAAGTGATTGGAGAACTCATAAATATTAATGTAGCTATTCATAAATATTCATAAATATTCATTCAATCCAGGATGAAAAAGCGAGCCCATGTCTACATGGCTTGTTGCAGCTGTCATGCCTTCTATATTGGTCAAACATCTAGACCTTTTAAGTTAAGGGTTTCAGAACATCTGAGTGATATTAAATGCAAAAGAACAAGTAATGCACTTTACAAACACACACCTAAACATAATACAGCTAAATTCCATTTTTTGGTTATTGACATGATCATTGGTGATCGTTCGCATAAATCTGGTTGGCACAGCAAATTGAATATTAAAGAGAAGAAATGGATTATTAAACTGGGCTCGCTTTTTCATCCTGGATTGAATGAATATTTATGAATATTTATGAATAGCTACATTAATATTTATGAGTTCTCCAATCACTTTTTGTTTCTAATTAATTCAAAGGTATATATGACTTCAACTGTTTTTTTTGTAAAGTTACACTGATGAAGGCTAGGTGAAATCCAAGCCGAAACCAGTCTGTTATTTGAAGTTATGACTCAGTAAACCTTATTTCCACAGCTTTTTGTTGCTGGCTGTTTGTTTTTGGTTTAGTTTATTTTGGCCGTGCAACATTCTCCGTGCAGGGGAATTGTTTATGGTTGCAGGGCCACACAGCCCAACACCACTGCCAAGGCCTATACAGGCACAGTGTGACTTGGTGAAGGAACTACCTGAGCAGGGCACAGTTGGCGAAAGCCCGTGCACAGTATGATCTGCCCTTGGCAAAGAGGCAACACAAGGCATATGCGCTGACACAGTAGGTACCCACGGATTTTCCCTCTCTGACCCGCACACAGTACAATGGATGCCAAACATGACACTACCTGTGCGCGGCCATATATAGGAGGTGCACTGTGTGCATCTGACATAGGCAGCCCTCCAGCACCGTCCTCAAGTCCAGAACACACCCAGGGTATGTCTATTGACCTAACAATTGGCAGTTGTATTAGAATGTGTATTTACCCATTGCTATGGTATGTATGTGAGCATACAAGTGACTGTGGGGGCCGAATCTTAGGGCAGCAGACAGTACATATCCATAGTGGCACCATGACCTCTGTAGCACATACGGGGGTCACAATGGTAGCAAGTAGTACACAGGGTGTCCTAACCCACTAAAGATTGTGGGCTGACCATCATGTGTGTCCGTACAGCCCACACACATTCCATGCAGCTGGACAGACATATACCAATACTGACAAATGCTATACAATGGCCTATGGATATGCCCAATGAATGACCCCAACCCCCTAAGACATGCACAGACTACAGCAGGCCAGGCAGTTTGATGTAGGTTGTGTAAGCTAGGCTGTCCAACACCACTGTGCTGGTATTTAAAGCTGGGAACTGATGTACACTGGTATCCCTCCAACCAGCAATTTAGGTAGGTCCACACACTGACAATGAGTACCTGGCATACCAGTACAGTAGCGGCAGATGTGTACAACTGTCAGCTGTGCCCTCATCAAACCTACACATGTGAGAGTCATGTGCACCACCCACGGTACTGTGTAGGACTGTGGTTGTGGTTGGATGTCCCCCCACGCTATGCAGACATGTAGCAACTGTCAATGCCACATGACCATTAGCTACCCTGCAGACACAGCATGACACCTGTCTGTGTAGAACGGAGGGGTCAGAAACACAGTACTACCTATCTGGACATGTGACACATGCAATACAGTTGACCATACTTGGCATGCTCACACACATGACAGTATGACGGTAATGTTGGTCGACAACATGCATAACAGTCATACTGGGCATGCTCACACACTGAAACACAGGATGGCCAGACATGCATACACCAGTGGTCCGGACATATCTGCCAGTACATTGCTATACTGTTGGATGACTGCACTGTATAGTGTGTGTGTATGGTCTATTGTCTGTACATATGCCATGGTCTATTGTTAATTCACATGAGCTATGTGTGCAGGGTACTGCTACCAACATGTGAATAGGGCAGTTCTTTCTTTGTGGACAGACCGGCGCCTTTGGATACGGACTGGGTAAGGCACATTCCAGCAGGTGGGAGCAGTTGTGCGTGGGTTTGCACAGTGTTAAGCACTGCTGACCTCTGGTCACAGCACCTTATACCTGTTTAGACTCCACATTTCTTTGACAGTACACTACTGGCATACTGGTAGACAAACACGCTTACAGCCGCTCATTCACCTACATTTCTGCTTACATTTGTCACTCACGCTGGGTGTGTGCAATCCCTTGTGATGCATATTACATCGGACTACATGACTACAGTATCAGGTATGTGTAACCATTTGGCGACGGCAGGCATTCGACTGTACGGACTCGACGGCCTGTCCAGTGACGTAATCATATTATATGCGTGTTCCTCATACAATGCTGACATGTGACTATGATTTTGTTAACGCAGCTGTCCGCCGAGTCATGCTACCGCATACCTACTGTACATTTTCCACCTTTCAGATTGCACGACGGGAGACTGTAGGAGTGACACCTTTCCCACTTTGCATGGGACAGTCCCTCATTAGGCACATCTCATGTGACAATACCAGACCTCTCCACCAATCGGGGACACATTTCTACAGAATCAGGGAAAGGTCAAGAAAAAATCAGGGACACTTTTACAAAAGTAGTGCTATGAACTTGAAACATTGACAGAATCAGAGAATATGACTTAATACACATTTTCTGAAGTAAAAGAAGTTTATAACTCTTAATTATTCTCATTAGTCATTAAGTGTAATTCACCACCTTTCCTTTAAAAGTCACTAATTTTAGGAGGAATTAAGAGGGACAGAGTTAAACTTTCAGTCAAACACAGGGAAGTACCTGAAATTCAGGGACAGTTGAGAGGTATGGACAATACTCTAGCACGTGCAACTGTCCTGATTAGGGGACATTCGTATGATGTACGTGTCTGTACTGGTTGCCTGTTACAGGTCTTGTATACCTGACACATCGATATGTTATATGTAGTAGCATAAGCAACTTTACTGATGCTAGACTATGCTTTGATTTGTGCCGATATGTATACTTCTGTACTATGCATGGCTGTAGGTATGTTCTGCCCTGGTACATCTGACATTTCAACAGAGCAGGTTCCACTTTGGCCATTCAGAATGGTGGAAGCCCTATTGAACCTATATGTAGAGCTATCACATGTGTCAAGGCAACACATACCCACAGCCAGTAGTAAACTGACGACTTCCAAAGTTTGCATATGTTAAGGTTATTCACGTAGCATTATAATTGATAATACTGTTTCCTATTACATGCAGCTGTTTCTGATACAACAAATTAATTTCTGACACCACTACACACACTATATAGCCTCCTTTCCCGAACTCATAGGACATGTGCCATAACTGTCATTTTGCAGGGCACAACTGCCCAGGCGGGTGTGTCCCTCACAGGCGTATGGGTGTTGAACCACTTCTATTATGCTATCATCTACCTAAGGTGGTCAGCAAATTACGTACTTTCCATCAATAGCAGAACTCACATACCAATGGGTGTGAATGAACACTGTATCAGGAACAATGAATAACACCCTGTGGGACACATTTAGACGATTGGTTCTATTAACCATACACATTTACAGTCACAGAGAATATGTATTCATTCATGTTTGTCGAGGTACATGCTGTTTATGACTCATACATGTTGTCATCTGTCATTACCTGTATTCCGCCACCTGTCCACCTAATATGACTAGTTCTGGAAGTGTTTAGTTGAACTTTGTTACATTCTGATACATAACTATGGACTTCCATGCTAATTGGGTACACGGCACTGATTTGGTCTCTGTGTATTCCCCCGATGGTTTACAGACTATCCGGTAGATGTGCTCTTCAGGTTTTGGAGGTGTAGGAATATGCTATGCCCACATAGGAATATTAATGACTTCCACTGGGCAGACCTACTACATCTCTGCCAACCAGCACCTGCACACTTAAGCCCATTATTGCATACTCATGGTCCACCTACCTGGCACCCCTCTACAGCAGTCATGACAAATACTTACTGCGAGCGCAGCTGGGGTATGAGCACACCCCTACACATTGCCCACTCTCCCCATCTCGGGACACATTTCGTACGTTTTGTCAACCCATGTATTATCACACTTGCACAACCTACTGTTCCATGTACAGCTACATCCTGCTCATATTAGTGTCAGCAAATTCACACGTACCCTGAATTTTTGGGGTCCTGCAAGGGACACCGTTATCCATGTTTAAAGTGTAGACCTTGCAGATCTCTCCCACTGGTACTTTCCTACCAGTGTTTTGGACAGCAGCAGTGTATTGATCTGTATTGCCTGTCTGTATGTCTGACCGGCCTAGCTGGGCAGTGTGGGGGGTACAATGCTTATTTATTGGACCTTCCAGTCACATATGCCTGGGCTGTGAATATGTTACCCCTAATTGCTGTGAAGTAACCTATTTATGTACATGTGTATATCTACACTGACATATATATTTTGATTGTGTGTGTGTGTATATCAATACCTGTTGTTTGTGTATATATATCTATCTATCTATCTATATATATATATATATATATATATATATATCCATAGTATATCCTTGTGTGAGTGTGTGTATGTATATATATCTATATATATATATATATATATATATATATATATATATATATATATATATATATATATATATATACACATATATATATATATATATATATATATATATATATATATATATATATATATATATATATATATATATATATATATATATATATATATATATATATATATATATATATATATATATATATATATATATATATATATATATATATATATATATATATATATATGTTTTTCTCTATATATAGAGCTGTGTGTCCGTTAACCTATACATTTCCCAGACATGGACACTTACACATGCGTATTGGGTTTTATCTCTGCTTCAACAGCATACTATTGCCTTAGTCATTATGACACCGACACTTCACTCCGGTGAACTTGTGATCAGTATATTGCCCGTTATACAGCGGACAGATGTCGCACGTTTTTCATGTCTGGGGTGCTGCTGCTAACTGGGATGTGATACAGTGTCATTTGACCTATTACTCATATACGCAGCCTATTATTCCTGCTACTGTGTTTGTTTCTGTGGACATTCATATTATTACTGTTGATAGAATGAGTGTTTGTGTTACTGTGATTGTACGTCAACATATTGATATCTCCATGTAATTGTGTCTTTCTGCTTTTCCTGGTTTGGGGTTGTCACAGCAGAACTCCATTCTGCTCATGGGTGGCATATAGGTTTTACGTGCCAGGCTGCCAGCCCTGACGCACAGCGTCTGACAACGATACGCCCATTCAAGCATGTCTCCATGCAAATGACACTCTATCTGGAAATCGCACCTACGTACTAGCTGACCTCCATGGGCCACTCCATTGCACCTGGTGCAACATACCCTAGCATCCTGTGTCCATAATCGCATATCCATAGTTTCTCCAGCACACCCGTGTTGAGTTTCCACACATAACAGCCATTATACACCTGATATCACAGCCATGACACACCTTTACACATTGCCCTCTCCAGAGTATTGGGGCCCTACACACATTTTGTACCACCTCATGTATTCACAGGCTCACCATCCATTCATATTTGCACATACGTGCCTTTCCTGGTGTTATGGATTACAAACGATTTGTGGGTTACAAGTGTAGGTGGTTGCAATATGTACTACATTCCGTCTGTTTACAATGTTGATGTAGCACTTTAACGATGTTATGGCCACTGGTATAACCATGTCTCTGGTGTGAAGAGCGGTGCTCTACTCACACTTGTGCAGCTTTATCTGACATATGCTGCGAGCACTTTATAATTCCTTACTTGCTCTGGATTCCCTTCACAACCCTTATGTTTTTATGATTGCTTTCATCTTTCGGCGTATATATATATATATATATATATATATATATATATATATATATATATATATAAATATATAGATATATATATATATATGTGGTTCCACTGGGTGGGGGGGGGGGAGTTCCATGTGTTTCCTTCCCATTTGACTATTTCATTCATTTATAGATACAATGAATATTATTCTGGACATCTGTTATAAATTCACTACAGGTATGCAATAGTCCTGTCAACAGATGTGACAGTTGGTTGGTGTACTTATGTGTACGGACCTCTGTGATACTTGGGGACTTGTTTCTACAGTGACAGGGACAAGGCTATGACAACTCAGGGACAATCACAGACACTTCTACCATATTAGTACTATTAACTTGGAACATGTTGACAGATTCGTAATACTACTAATCTTCTGCAGTTAAATGCGTCTATTACTCTTCATTGTTGTAAGTAGTCATTCTCATTCAACACCTTTCCTCCAAAGTTCACTGGCTTTGTGAGTGGTTAAGAGGCTGGCCAGTTATTGTGCGAATGCTCTGACCACTGGCAGCGTTGACATTGTCATATGTACAGGTTGGGATATATTCTGGGGACTAGGGTTGCCACCTTTTCAAATGTTCAAGATGGGACATTTTCAGAACACACATCAGATTTTACAGGCCATCACATATCCACGGTCAGTACAAAGGATAGAACTTTACTTATTTGCCTACATAAAAGCCTATTCTTGTAGCGGTTTAGTTGCTTATTCTGTTTCTCGTAACATCTAGGTATTTTAGATACAGAAATAATTATTTTATGCAACTATTACATAACATATGGGACATAATTATGTCCTACAATCTCTGGACATTTGCCATTTTTAATATTTTTTGTCAGGACACAACTGCCCAAAGAGGAACTGTCCCTCGCAAAGTAGGACAGATGGTAACCCTACTGGGGACACCAGATTGTTTGGGCCAACACATAGCCATGGTCAGTGCAGGTTTAGAACATTCATTAGTTTCCTAGCTGTGAGCCTATACCTTTAGCACTTTTGTTGTTTGCCTGTTTCTTGTACGAATTACATTTATTCTATCCTGGCGTGACCACTTTAGGCAACCGTTACATGCAGTATGGTACATAGTTATTTCCTACAATCACAGACATTTGGCATTGTATCATTGTTGGTCAGGTCAAACCTACACACACATTAATTGTCCCTCACACAGTGGATCATGGAGTACCCTGTTTACGTTAGTGCCTTCAACACCCTTATACCATGTGCCACTATGCAAATGTGTGCAATATATTCTCTCACTTATTCGTGTCAGGACACGTGCGTCACGGGCAGGTGTTTGATCCTGGGTAGTAGGTTCTGCATGACCATCTAGGGTTGAACAGTCTCGTGCACCACTACTGCACATTCCAACTTGTGTCCAGATGTCTACAGGACTGGACATCGTGTCTTCATACCCATTCTAATGTTTACACAGGTTACTTATCCCATGAGGGATATTCAAAAATTTAACAAGACCGATAATAACAAGACCGATACCGACCATTCTTCTGGCATTGCAAAAATGTGTTGGGGGGTTTCAATGTGAGGGATACATAGTTTGCAATCCTGAAACTGCCTAGGGTGACACTACCTGCTACATATGCGTAGTGGTCACTATGTGTAGATGTAGCTGCACCAAACTAGTAGGCCAAGTATGGCTGGAGTTGGTGGACGTTCAGGTATGGGGGCGGGTTGTGTGCTGTGGAGGGGATTCTGGGTAGTCCATTATGCATCCAGGTGTGTTGCATTTGATATGGCCAGTTCCATCAGGACCAATCTGTGGGTATGTGCCGGTGACATTTCTGTACATCTGTATCACACATTTTAATATTCATATGTTTATGGGATTGTGTTCTACAGTATGGCCTATCTGGTTGTATTACAGATGTGTATACATGTTTTTGTGTTTCTTTCTGCTTCACCCGCTGCTCCCTCATACACCTCCGGTTCCCCTATTCTGCATATGACACAGTGTCGCCTTTGAGGATTATACCATTACCCATCCCCCACACACATATTCCTGACACTCCATCCATCACTGCTTTGCTTGATGGCCCATGACACGGTCAAGGTAACACATTGCATACCCTACATATGTCAGGTACCTGTATGGTTGTGTGGACTACCCTGCCATGTTTGACCTTCCACATGCTATACCTCATGCACATAAGTACACGCCCATACTTAACTTTCATGACATGGTTGGTGTACCCGGGTAATACCCGTTCAACTGTGACACAACCTGACAAGTTCAGGTTTGGACTGCAGATGTGCAGATTTTGGTCGACTGTTCTAATCATTGGTAAGATGCCACCTTTTCCTATGTCCAGGATGGGATATATTCTGGACACATATCCGATTGTACTGGACAACACATACCCACAGCCAACACTACGGATAATACTGTTCCTTTCAGCCTACATGTTGCCTTATTGTTATAGCAGTTTATATGCTCCTTCTGTTTTGTTTACATGCTTATTCTATTTCCAGTCACATTTGGTATGTGAAATGCGGACATACCTATTGTATGTGATTATTACATGCATTGAGGGATATAATTTGGTCATACGGTCACTAGGTATTTAGATTTATTGTGTTTTTTTTATGGACACATCTGCCCAGCTGTGTACCCTCCCTCACAATATGGGTCAGCTGGTGACCCTGACCATTGGGCTGGACATACCTATTGGCGGCGCGCTAACATATGATGCGTTTCACTTCCACTTGGTATAACTATCTATACTGCGTTGGACTACGGGCACATGGTTTTCAATGTCATTTGTTCACTGGATAGGGACCTGTTATTCCCTACGGTGCATTTGTGTTTGCTTCTTCATTTTGTGTTCACAGGAACTGTCTTGCATGCTTTGCATATGTTTCATTATCCATGGACACTGACAGATGTGATTACCATTACTTGCAAATTGTTATACGCAAGCATTTTAGGTTGCACATCGACAGCTGACATTTCCACGCCTCCATGCGACACTTCGACACGCCCTATGCACTCACGCTCCTTTCCTATGCAAGTGGCTGTGGTGGCAGCACGCCTTCATTAATATGCATTTGGCACTACTGCACCATCTTCACGCCACACAGTCGGCACAAGCCTAACACCGGCCTTGCGCCGAGCTTCATGAATCCTGGGGTAAGGTTTTATCTTACCATTTTTATTTTTTAGTGTCATTTATTTCTAAACATGTACTGAGTTTTTGTTGAGAGTTAGGTATTTAATGTGGGTTTTATACATTTTAATATCCAAATATGGTAATGTGGAACCATGCCATTGGTCAGTAATATCACATGATTTTTGAATGCATGTATTTAAATAGTTGTTTGTGGTTTATATGGCAGTTCTGAAGAAGTCTTTTACTAAACAAAAGCGCTTGACTGCCTTTTATGCAATAAAGTGGTTGTTGGTCGCATTGTCTTTTGAGTTCATATTCAATTTTTTTATTGGCGGTGGTGTGTTTTTGGATTACTGTCTCTAATACCTTAATCTTTTCTATTGTAACTTCTGTCTTAGCTTTTTTATGCACCAACCAGTATTCCTTCTTAGTCTGGCGCATATATTCTATTTCCCACTTTTTCCTGTGCTCTTTTTTTTTCTTTAGATGACTTCTGCTTTCTACTAACATCTTTCCTCATCTACCTTATTTCCATACCTGGCTTAGCTACATATCTGTTCTATAGTCACCACACATGCTGCTTTGTGGCACTGCCATTCTTCTTCAACTCCACCTATCTCCTCTTCTTCCTGATATGCTAATGCCTTGAGTGTTTCCTGGAGCTCTTGTGCTTTCTCTCCTTTCATCTTACAAATTTTCACCCTAGTCTCTGTTAACCTTCCAGCCCTTTCTGACCACTTCTTGGAGCTGATTCATTTTTTATGCTGTGGGCTATCCATTTCAGTGGGCTGACTTGGCAATCACTGATTCTATCCCAATCCTCTTTCATTGCTAGGAGAAAGTCTACCCATGTTGCATGTTAGCCACCCTTTTATATGATCTTGTGACTGTTTGTCTTGCTGAACTATGTGTTGGCCACCATGGATCCATTTGTCAGACAAAAGCCTAGAATGGCCTCTCCTTCTTTATTCCTGTTGTCCCATCCATATAGATCCAGGCAGTCCTCATATCCTGTTTTTTTTCTACCCCAATATGTGCATTCAGGTCCCCCATTGTCAACACCAGTTCATGTTGTCCTGATTATCTAGTAGGTCTTGCAATTACTGTTTAAATGCACTTCTCATACCTGCTGTGGTGCATGAGCTGAGATTATGATTACTGCATTACCCTTACACAAGAGTCTGATTGCTATCAGTCAGTCATTAATTCTGATGACATCACATACTGTCTTCTGAAGCCTTTCCCCAGCATATTTCCCACAGAATACCATGCCATTTTGAGTCTATCCTACCCTTGACTAGCAGACACTGGTTCCCAAGCCACATGGCTTTGCTGCACTGTCCTTCCATCTTGTCTCCCTGATACAGATGATTTACAGCCTCTTCCTTATCATTATGTCATTCATTTCAAAGCTCTCTCCTCTCAGCGAACCTATACTGAGTGTACCAAGCTTTACTTCATCTGTGGCAGGGTGAATGGTTTCATGTCCAGCTTTTGCATAACAGAGCTATCTCAGGTAATCCAAGGTGGACAAATACACACCAGACAGCCAGTAGCTTATGGATCCAGGACTTCTGGGCTTTATGCCAGAGATGCACTTACACCCCTTTAACTGTTAGCATGAGTCCTTGGTGTAGGTTGCAGTAGCAGATGTCCCCAGCAAATACACATGCCCATTTTTGACAACATTAGTCAATGTGACCAAATTATCTAGAGCCAATTTATACACTGTTATGTGGACATTGTGTTCCCTTATCTGGAATTTGCTATGCATCACAGTTAATGCCTAAAGTGGTTGGTGTATACAACTCGACCACTCCCCCCCCCTACAATAGGCACCATTTAGAGTCTGTGATGCTGATCACAACTCCATTTATGGTGGAAACACTCAGCATGTTTTGGGGAGGTAGGAGGAACACCAGACAATCACAGGGAGAACATGCAAACTCCAGACAGGCATTGGTAGGAGTTCACAATCAAACCTTATTTCTTGTGCAATATGATTTATACATTGTTGATAATTTAATATGTCTAACTATTGTAATAAAAATAATTTCATGTGGTTCATATACCAAGGAAGTAGTGCTAATACTGGTATACGACCCACAACAGACAGTAGTCTAGATTTTTTGAGGTATGTCTCTACATGCATAGTGAAGACAGTTAGATACTTTTCCCAGTCCAGCTTAACTTGACTGCCTCAGCATAGTTTTATGAGTAGATTTAAACTGGTCTACTTCATATACATGAAATCTGACTTACCTGAATTTTAAATAACTGAGACAACAACACCAAAGTTGCATTTTAATGAACACTAACATTACCAATAGTGTAACCAGGGAAAGGGGAAAGTCAGCCAAAAGGAAAAAAAAAAACATACCGAAGCACAGAAAAATCTATGATATGTCAAACCCATCCAAGTGGGCTACTTTGCCCCCACACCCCACTAACTAAATGTACCATCTCAGAGATCACACTGTAGTGGGGAAAAGGGCAAACTCCCAAATGTTGGCCGATTGCCTCCTTTCCCTGGTTACACTATCAGTAATGTGAGTGTTCATCAAAATGCAACATCTATGCTGTTGTCGTCCCAGTTATTAAAAATTAGGTAAGTAAGATTTTGTTTATATGAAGTAGACCTGATTTAAACACTTTCATCAGATCACTTGTTTGAGATAGTAAGGGCTGTCTTTTGTATGTCTTTTTATTAAAGCAGTTTTAAGTATACAGATTAAATTCACAGCAAGCTTGTCCAGAATTCAGCGTGGTTCCGTAACAGAAGTGCATTGATTTCAATGTACTCAGCTATTTGGCTGAAAACCATTTTTCTAGAATGTTCCAGCTGTCAGAAGGCTAGACCTTGGCTAATAGTTGTTGGAAGCTGAGCTTGGCATGGGTATTTTAGGTACTGATTTTAATGAATGTATCTTTCCTGACTATGATATACTGTAGCATTATGGAAGCGTGAACGACTGTAGGTTTGGTATATGAGAGTGCGAATGTATTTTTCTAATGATCTTGCAAAACATGGATGGAGGCTATCTGTGCATCAAGTGAAATTTAGTCTATAAAGCTTTGATGTCCCTTGGTTTTGTTTAAAATAAGATGAGTATATATTTTAGGGGAAAGAGTGTTTGGTACGAAGCATTACTTGAGGTCTGAGGGATTTACAGGAAGATGAGAGAATTCTTTAGGAAGGTTCCAGAGGGCAGAAAGCATTTAAAACACTAAATTCTATTAAATGCAATAGGTGAGTGACTTTTTGATTGACCTGTGAGATTAACCTGTCTCCAGAATATCTTTTGGTGTTCAATGAGCAGAGCTTACTGTTTGGGATGGAAGGGTTCTTTCTGATGTAGACATCTTTTTTGGAAATGTTCCTAAGGGGCATAGAGCTGTTAAGGGTGTCAGGGTTGGAAAACTGGTTCCTCATTAGCCAGGTTCCATCACTACACTTTTCATGGGGCCTTCTGTTCTTTTGTCTTCCATATGTTTTGCTAAAGTTTATGTAATTTTGTAGCATTGTGAAGACTATGCTTTATAGTTAGAGAAATATAGAGGTAAGTGTACTGGCTGGATCATTTAGACCTACTGGGTTTTATTGTATGTTGTGTGTGTAGTTTAGAAAAGCTTTAAATGCTTTTTAAATATATAATTCATTATGTTGTGGTTTACAGGGATTTGAGTAAAATTCCAGCACGAAACAAGCAGAAGGATAATATCAGCCTGGATAGATTGTCAGTCTATCACATGGTGTGTCATTGCATATATTCATATTTACATACACAGATACAGCAAAGGAACAACTTAGCAATTCCAGTCAACTTTCCATGTCTCTGGAGTATTACAGCAGAGAAGAGGCAGCGGGTGAAGCTGCTGCAGACTCAGGAAGACATTCAGTCTCTACAGTGGAGGCACCCAAGTAGAGAATCAAGGTATTGAACCCTGTGAGATAATAATGCTTAAAACTATGCCAATGTCCTTACCTGATCAGGACTGACAGCATATTAAATTCTGATTGACATGATTTTTTTTTTTTTTTTTTTACAATCGATTTATCAGGAAAATATAATCTGAGCAATTGAAATAAACATAGATTTCCTTATAAGAAAATAATAAGTGATATAGACAAAGTTAACTAATTTCACCTGTTCTTTTATTAATACATCTATAATTAGTAATGGTTTGAAGAAAAAACATGTGCAAGACAGGATGCAATGTGATTTGGATGCTTGTCCAGCACTCTGATAACACAAATGTTCTCACGCATAAACACACACACACACACACACACACACACACACACACACACACACACACACACACACACACACACACACACACACACACACACACACACACACACACACACACACACACACACACACACACACACTGCAGATGATACACAGATACAGGTACAGCAAACAAATTTCATACCCTTGCTACAAGAGTTCAGAATCAAAGCAAAGACCCTGCAACTTAGATGTTGCAATAAAAAAATAAAGAATCCGAGGCATATTTTTAGTGCATTACTTTTGTTACTGTGCGTCTTGCTGCTAAACTTGAAAATACTTAGTTCCTGTAACTCTGATGCAGCGATAAAAAAAAAAAAAAAAACACTGCATGACTAGTAAAACATTTAACATACATTTTTTGTTATTATCTGTGTAAAGTGTTGTAAAAGCTGCAAATATCAAAATCCTTCTTTGGATATGTAAAATATTACTGGGCTATGGTCATTTCCTATATCCATTCTTTACACTCCTCCATCTTACCACAAAACACACAGACATTCTTATCGGTTTAGTTTAAGGCAGTTATCTCTTTGGCATTTTCCAGTTCGTCGGCGTTTAAAGAACATGATAAGAATATTAACCAATCTGTTTTTTCCACAATTATTGCAAAAAAGCAATTGGGTTAGGTGTTGGTAATCAAACGTCTATGTGTCCATTGCTGAAGCCATTATTTTAAATGAAATTTATCATTGACATTTCTATCGCCCACTTTTGGTCGGTTACCTGGTAAGTTAAGGGAATTTTTTGTACTCTGCACAAAATTCAACATGGCAAGAGTGTTCTAAATGCCAAACATAAAGGCATTCCCTGTAAGTGACTCAAAAGACAGGAAATTAGATTAACTAAGCAAACTGTATCTGGATCACTGGACCAAATAATTAAAAGGACCACCAGTGTGCTCAAGGAATAACACTTATATGGAAACTACAATTATCTTACTTATGTAATACAAACAAATGCATCTTGGTTGTGCTGAGTGCAACATTTATTTATTTATTTCCAGTTTGTCTATTATTTTGGGACCACCTTCAGCAGAGGTCCGGGCGGAAGCTCCACAAAATAAATTTCACATGATTCAATAAAGGTGTACATGCAGCCAAATAAAGTGCATATTTTTGTTATTTGTTCTGTTATCTTCTGTTGTATATAATCAATATACATATGTGCATAGAATACATATAAAATAGGTAGGCATACACATGAATAAAGACTTGAATAAAGACTAGGCATATTTAGATACATTGTGTAGAACAGACATACATGCATGCATGAAATGAAAATAGAAAACTGTGAAAGTGTTTGACTAATCGGTTAGTAAGAAGAAAAAGCCACACACCCCTATCAGAGTAAATGGCATCAAATTCCTAAGGATACATATCTTGCAAGGCCTAAGTTGGGCCAGAAACACTTCCTACCTTATAAAGAGAGTCCAACAATGCCTCTGTTTCCTTACAAGACTTCATAGAACTAACCTTTCACCACAGGTCCTACTCACCTTCCACAGAGCCACAGTTGAGAGTCTACTGACAAACAGCATTGTTTGGTATGGAATTACTCTCACATTGATCAGAAGGCACTGGATAAGATTGTTAAACAGGTCACACAAATTATTGGCTCCAATCTTCAATCCCTACAGGACATATATTCAAACAGATCCTATGGCAGAGTCCAAAAAATATTGAGGGATATACACCATCTGAATTATGTATTGTTCAAACTCTTGCCAGCAAGGAAACACTATAGAAGCATTAGATGCAGGACATCCAGATTACAAAATAGCTTCTTCCTACACACTATCAGATTGCTGAATATCAAACCTATAGCCTAACACGCTACATGGGTGAAACATTATTTGTGTGAAATATGTCACTGCTGTTTACATAAAACTGTCTGAATGGCTCACTTCATACTTCTCTATCTATACCAGGAAAGCTGTGAAATGTAAGTTTATGGTATATATTGGTGGTGCGTAAGTTTACATGTGTGCCTCTCTTATTTATTATGGTACTGTTTTTGCATATCCTTATATTTCTACTGAGTCTATTCCTGCTGTTGTATGTGTTGTGTTTCTGATGTAAATTGACCTTTCAGATTTGTTTTACTTTATTTATTTTTTTGTATCATTTTATTTATTTTTATTTAACTTAAATTTTTTATTAATTTAATCTATCTACCTTCTGTAAACAGACATTCACATGGTATGAGCTGGAGTATCGAAATTTCGTGCAGCAATACATACTTTTTCCTTTGTGTTGATCTGTATGACAATAAAGTTTACTTTGAAGTTTGACTATGTCTTTGACCAATAATGAAAAAATAAATGAATACAGGAATATATACATGAAGTAAACAGAACAGGTGTATGTGGCACCCCTGCACTGGCCTGGTAATCAAGGAGCCTCAATACTCAACACTAACACCAGTGAGGGATGTGCACATTGGGAGGATGACAAGTATACACACAGTGAAGTACAATTTCCTTTAAGAGCACACTGAGATCACAGTCAGTCTGGGGCTGGCTTCTCTCTCTTTCTCCAGATCCCCAGTAAGACTCCCTACCGGCACAGCTATAGGGTTGCGATCTCAGCTGAGTAGCCAAGCCAAAATCTCCAGCACCCTCTCTGTTCTGTGTTTCATGTCCCATGAAGTAGCTGACAAATACTCACTTTATTTGATTGATATATAAACACACACACACCCAGGAAAGGTTGGCACAGGTTTACTAGCTATTCCCCTTTCTGCCCAGACTGTAAGGTAGTACCAGCTGCCACCATCCACTCTTACTTATCAACTACTGTAAGGCCCTTATCAAAGG
Source organism: Protopterus annectens (assembly GCF_019279795.1). Lineage (NCBI taxonomy): Eukaryota > Metazoa > Chordata > Ceratodontiformes > Protopteridae > Protopterus > Protopterus annectens. Next base: position 431,975,108 of record NC_056744.1, on the reverse strand, counting down.
GTGTCCAATCCTGCTCTGTAATGCTACTATTATCCAAATGGTAAGTGTGACCAAGACTTTCATGGATAATTAAGAGTGACTTGCACAGTGTCACCAAATACATATGCAAGTACTCTAAAAGCTTAAATATCTCTAAACAAACCAGCCACAATTAAAAGGTTTAAATACATTTAATAATAAATAATAAAAGAGCAGGTCAATACTCAAACAAAATAATAACTACAGAGTTCAGAATCACAGGAAACATTTTAAAACAACATTGCAGGACAGACTCAAATAAATGCAGACATCTAAAGTAATCTTTACTATATTGCTATCTATATCTAAAATATACTATGCCCTAAATAACTTACTTACAGAGCAACACGCAGGCAGAAGTGCTGAATGGATGTTTCTAGTTCTAAGACAAGATACAAAATGCACAGTCTGTGAGAGAGTTTCCAAATTAGTATCAAAACATTACTGTTGGTTAGCCTGGATGACAGCACTTTTTGTCACCTGCCCTCAGTTCCTAGGCTAACAGAAACTTAACCAAATTTAACATTTCTCTGTGAAAATACATATCTCTCAGATGTTTGCTCTGAGCTGGAAGTCGTAAAACAATTAAATACTTTTACATTTTAGACCTAGTAATTACTTCTCTCCAAGACAATAAAAATAAACTTCTAGCTCTAGACATTGTATGTGCTTGCTGTGCTGAAACTACTTTTATAGCACACCGTAAAGTACTTCTTATTTCAACTTATTGTCTAGATGTTTTGCAAGTTAGCTCTGTATGTTCCAGATTCTACTATTAAAACATATATTTGAACAAGTATATAGTTTAAAGACATTTCTGTTCTTTTCCAGTAGGATACACTTTGATTACATTCTTGAAGCTCAGTACATAACATACAGTTCTGTATAAATCATAGCAATATTCACAAGTAACATAGAATTATTTACAAATTCCAGATAGCTGGGCTGGCACTGTCTTGTTTAATGGTAAGGGGTTTTGTAAGGTTAGGTTAGGGACAGGGACAGAGCTGGATTAGACAGCGTAAAACTCCACTGCCAATCATGAGCAGACAGATGATCCACTGTGGTGAGCCCTAACCGGGAAAAGCTGAAAGAAGAAGAAAAATAAGATCTTGTAGTGTTCAGACTATTGAATCTTGTAGCTAAACTGATTCCTTTTGTGATCTGTTTTTTCTGTTGACTGTTTTGGGATTTTGATATGTTTTGTATTAATCACCTTGTGATCAATGGTTTTGCAATTTGATCAATTACTGTACACACACACGCATATACATATATATATATATATATATATATATATATATATATATATATATATCAAATGATCCTGAGTAAAACAATTAAATACCTTTATGTTTTAGACCTAGTAATTACTTCTCTCCAAGACAATAGAAAGAAACTTCTAGCTCTAGACATTGTATCTGCTTGCTGCGCTGAAACTACTTTTTATAGCACATTGTAAAGCACTTTTAGTTTCAACTTATTTTCCTACTATTAAAACATACATTTGCACAAGTATATGGTTTATAGACATTTCTTTTCTTTTCCAGTAGGATACACTTTGGTTACATTCTTGAAGCTCAGTACATGACATACAGTTCTGTATAAATCATAGCAATATTTACAAGTAACATAGAATTATTTACAAATTCCAGATTGCTGGGTTGGCAGTCCCCCGGATTCACAAATCCTCCATGTAAGACTTAATAAGTCTTACTCGGTGGCTGCAGTTGAACGGTATGACGTCAGCGTGCCATGAATATTCATGAGGGCACACTGACTCAACAGTAAGTCTTACATGGATCATGTAGGAAAGCAGGGGGCATGTCCGAATGCCAAGCAGTCTAAATGTCCACGCCCCCTGCAAGGTTTGTAAAAGTAAAATGAAATTACACAAGAGCGAGTCCGCTCAAATATCCTTGCACCCAATACCACACTCCCTGACATTGTAAACCCCCATCACAGTTATAAAAAGTAAAACATTAATTTTATTTTTTTTAAATTCCTGAAATAGCTGCCCGTATTTACGCATGTGTGCGCAGGTGTGCCCATTGCTTAGCTGTAGTTAGCAATTCTGACATGGAAGAGCATAAGACAGAATGTTTATGCAAATCACACCAAATAGCAATAGTGTAATGGTAAAGCGTTCGCACAAAGTAGAGGCATTCACGGTTCGAGTCCTACCACTCCCCTTCTTATTTATATTTTAAACCAGTATATGGAATAATACCTGACAAATATGATTAAAATATTAGTAAAAAGTAGTGAAATGGCCAATGTATCAGTGAACAAAATATATATTTTTAAAGGATCCTGATATATAATTGCTTGCAGTTAAGCAGCACTTTACCCAGCGCAATAGAGTTGCCCATAGTTTAATAGCGCTTTACCCAGCGCAATAGAGGTGCCCATAGTTAAATAGCACTTTACCCAGCACAATAGAGTTGCCCAAAGTTTAAGAGCACTTTACCCAGTGCAGTAGAGGTGCCAATAGCGAAATAGCACTTTAACCAGCACAATGTGTCTGCGCGGGCGTGTGCGCCGCGCTAACCAGGGCACCGTAGGGCACTGTGGAGCAACATAGAGCAAAGTTGCTTAAATGCAGCCACACCCCCTAACCTGTCTGGACAGTATGAAAATAAAATGAATGACAAGGTTCGAACCCAGGATTCTGTGCATCATAATCAAAGTACATAACCATTAAGCCATGACAACTTAGGAGAAATCACCACTGTTAACATACATATTCTTAGTAATGGTAGATTAACCATTACTAAGCAGGTCTGCAGTCAGCCAAGAATTTTCAAAAATGGCCAATCACAAAAAAGTGCGGGAAATGTGGCATATTTAAGCCCGATAGGCGAGAATACTCGCCATAACTGATTGTAGCTCACATCTGCAGTTAGAATGGCTGGTGCTGAAGAGGGTACATGCTTCCGAGCACAACACTGGGGCATCGAGGATTTGAAATACATGGTTTGGCTCCTTGTCCACCGTCATGAGTCAAGACTCCTGCAGGGCCAGTTCCAAGGGACGGAATACAAGGCATAGGCTTGGAACCGGTTAGCTCATGACCTCGCCAGTGTCACAGGCGTTCCTCGGACTGGTGAGCAGGTCCGTCACCACCATGCAGACCTGAGGAGATGGAAGCAGGACTGCCTGAACCAATGGATACAGGAGGCCCGGGGGATGCAGGATGCCCCACAACTGAGTAGATAGCCATGGAATGCAGTATGTAAGAATTGATAATTGATTCTGTATAATGGATAGGTATGTCTCAATATCCCTTTATTTACTTTACAGCTGCAGGTGACCGTGCTGCAAATCAGCAAGCCTATGCAGATAGGCTGCTAAGGCTGCACCACCAGGCAGGTTAGTGATTATTCTGTATGTATTGTTATGTAAAATAGTGGAGAGAGCATGAAATAAAGTGTTGTAGTCCAATAATACAGCCATAAAATGGTCTGAATAAGTCCTCTGCGTGTACTGTCAGATAAAGAAGTCAGAGATCCAGGAAAATAGTGTAGTAACCCATTAAGAAAGGTAAAATATGTCTGGAATAATATCTCTGCAGGTACTGTCATATAAAATAAGTGAGTGAGCCTGAAAAAGAGTGTTCTAACCTATTAATAAAGGTATAATATGTCTTGAATATGTCTTCCATATGCACCATTATAACAAATAAAGGAGTGAGCCTGTGCTAAAGTGTGTAATGTCATTAATAAAGGTCTAAAACCCAGAGTGTGTCTGTGTCACTTAGCTTGAAATGTTGTTGTACCCTTGCATTATACAAATAGTACTGTTTTAAAAAGTGCTGGCAACCCAGAGTTGTGCAGTCCCATATGAAGTGGATGAAGGAAGTTCTAGTAGCTGTGAAGCATATATACAGTCCTCAGCAGTCAGTTACTGGCTGGCCTGCATAAGTAAATCTGGCACACGAGTAGCATGTTAATTTATTCCCCAGAAATGTGAGTGTGTGTCAGGAAATGCAGGGTTCTGTACAAATAGAAGTGAAAATGTCATGTGAAAACATCCAGATATGTAGATAAAGAAATATAAATGCAATCAAGGAATATGTAGCAGTAACATCTGCATCTTGGACAGTTAATATGTCAGATATAGGTCAGGCATATATTGAACTAGCCAAACCCATTACACAACATAATGCATGGTGGCAAGTGTAATAATACATGTAGGGGATATACACTTGCAGTCACTAGTAATGTAGTGTAGACTGAAAGTAATTATAAGATGTTAATCAAGGTTATTTTCTACACTCTACTGTATGTGCATAAACCATGCAATTCCACACCACAATGGGTATGTGTAATCTTAAATATTTGTTGGGACATATGTCCTATTGTTCTATAAATATTTGCATTCACGTTGATGCATGTGCCCTGTTCAAACACCACAATCACGGTGGCCTGTTGCTACCAAACATCCGTGCATGTTGTTGGAATATCCACTGTCATTCAATATATGCATGTGTTATGCTTGTTGTTCAACTGTTGGAACCTTGGTGTGTTGGGTTAATGGGAATATTACTGCATGCTGTTACAACTAATCTGGAATGCTGTTGTTTATGTTGTAATTAAACACACCTAATCACAGAACATATGGGAAGGCCGGTCCCAGCGGACCCACCTGTCCATCCTCAGCTGGTGAGTGCACCTGGCACCAGCAGGTCCGCTGCCCAGTCTGGGCTGCCCTCCTCCATTGGTCCTGTACCACCTTCAGGTGGAAGCACTGTAGGGGATGGGGCTCGTCCCCCCAGTGCAAGCATGGGCAGAGAAGGGCCCGGGCTGTGGTGCATAGGGAGATCTAGCGTTCAGTCACTGATCCCCTACGCAGGCTCAAGGTGAGAGTGACATGTCTCACGGGTGATCCTGCCTGTCCTTTGCAGCCCCCAGCACAGCCACCCTCGGGGCTGTGAAGGTGCAATGGTGATTGCCCATGGGTGGAGATCTCAGTTCCACAGTTACCATTTGTGGGCTCATGGGCTTGCGATTTCGAAACATCTGACCCCGTCAATTGTGTTCACCCACCCCATGTGTTATACACCACCCCTGTATGCGTCTTGTCTGTCTTGTCTGTTTACCTCCGCAACCTACCTCCCCAAACATACCTACTTCCTCTACCTCACTTTCCACTCTCACCTGAAAAAAAAGGGCAGTTTGTACCCACAAAAAAATTACACCCCATACATAGCTGCTCATTTCACACACAAGTCCATTGGACATGTAAACTGATGATTATAATTGGCAGTACAACATACTTTGTTGTCTTCACCTCTCTCCCAGGGGTGGATGGTTTCAAAATTCTCTCCAAATTTATTGCATTTGCACAGCTGTTGCTGGTAAAGAAATGGGCAGCTATGGACCTTCCCTACACCCATCCTGCACATCCCAAGCTTGCTTACCTACTGTCTGTCCCTCTTTCTGCCCCCTTTTTCACCACTTTCCTATCTCTCCATTTTCTTTTCTTTAAAATAAATTAGCGCGGGGGTTAGCGGGAGTAAGCACTTTTAAGCGGTACTAAGCGGGTTTGAGCGAGTGTGCGCATGTGTGAGCTTAGCTAAGCGTCAAGCAAACCCGTTTACAACTGCTTAAAAGTGCCTTAGTCACTCTATGGAAGGGCCCTTGTTCTGCTTAGCAGGAAAAGAAAAGACCTCTGCCAGTCTCAAACCCCAGACCTTTGTCACAATAGACTGCATGAATTACCACTAAGCCACAGAAGATAAACAAATAACTTGGTGCTGAAATAAATATATCATGCATTACAATGAGGGAATGTAAATGGAAATTAGGAATGGTATAACACAAATCCTGTTCTGTGGGTCTTTACCAGCAGTTGTGGAATTGCATGACATGACTGTGAAAAGAGAACCAGCCATCCAAGCAGGGAATAATGTTACAGTAGCACCTTACAAACACCACACAGTATCAGACCAGGATAAATACTGGCAAAGTTGAATAGGGCAGAGGCCAGACACCCCAACTGTGACTGCTTTACAGGGATGTCCCTGATTTGTAAACAAATGTTAGCTGTGCCCCACTGAATCACTCTGAAAAGTGCTAACTTTAGGCAGACAAGTGTGGAATCACACATAATGAATAATGTCAATAGGTGAGAGTAGACACTGCTTGCACGTCAGAAAATGTGTAGGTATACATATGCTCTGATTCCCAAGAAAGTTTCAACTGCAGTATGTCTGTAATATATTGCATGTGTATCTCACTTATATGTACCTTTCACTGAGGCCGTTCAAATATATACCTGAGAGTATCGGAGGCCTGGCAGAGGCAGAAACACACAGGCATATCAGCATTACTGCTGTTACACACTCTGCAAATAGCTTTAGAAGGAGTTCCACAAGCATGCCCTTATGTAGGAGTACAACACAGAAATATCACAGGATGTAGCCATGTACTGCTAGCAACCAACTGTGACAATGCCAATGCTGAAAAGACTGGTGTGGTGCACAAAGTATAATAGGCTAACCTCTAACTACTATCTGGATATGTCCATACGTGGGAGCTATGCAGACAGACTACTTGCCTTGATAGACTAACAGGTACACAGCAACCCTGTATGTTCAGCAAGATAAACCTCACATGATAATAAAAATGCTCTTTGCAGTTCTGCACTCCTACCCAAAGGTACAACACACCTGTGTATTCAAGCAAACACCAGGGTGTAGGTAGGCATACTCAGTACTGAAATATGTCCAGTTGTGTTGAGAAGTCTGTGCTAATGTCAACACAAACAAACCACAAACTGTTCAGAAGTGAGTAAAACATAATAATTACAGTATAGCAGTTCACAAACACTACATGTGCCACAGGAATACAGTGCACTAACCACATTTGTTTGGCTGCTAAATGTCTAATTCAGAAAGAAAGTACATACTCCCATGTATCCTGTGTTAGCATTTGGAGGGGTGAGTACATGTCTACACTGAGATGTGTGTACTGGAAGCAGCAACATTAAGGTTTGAGTACAACATGCATATCACTGGCTACAACCCTAGCTTCAGATAAGAGACATATACCAACCTTCTGATTGACACAATGGTGTCCAGAGCAAACAAGCATGGGCTCCACCTTGGAAAGCTGAAAGGGCTATGCCTACCTAACCTAGCATTTTATAGCAGTGGGCTGCAATCACAGTGAGTAATGCAATCACCACACAGCAGGCTGCATGCAATTACTGAATGCTGGGCAGCAATTGGTGCAGAGGCTCTCACATGCACAAGTGCAGATACCTAGAAAAACAGGCTGTACCTGCTGTCCACACATGCAATAATATCATTGCAGGTACAGTGAGATAGAGAGCGAATATTCGTCAAAGATACCCACACCTCCAAGTTGGTGGCACAGCACGAAGCATCAGAGACTATCCATGTGCAACTAACAGTGGGTAAAACTGCCTTCCAGTTTATAGCCTGCTACAGACCACCCTCCCAAACCCAGGAACCCCACTCGGCCTTCCTGAGAACACTGGAAGATATGAAGGTCTCTTCAAACACCATTATATTCAACTACCCAAACATACACTGGGAGCATTACTCTAGCTCCAATACCCTAGCTCAAAGGTTCCTAGAATTTATAAACTCAAATGCTATGGAACATACTGGACCTAATCATCACCAACATGGGGACTCTATGCTCCAGACCAGAAGTGTATCCCTCACTGGTAAGATCAGACCATAAACTAATCTCACTGAATATTCACATCCCAACCCCACCCCCTGCCCAGAAAACCACAGTGAAAAACTTTTCTAAAGCAATTTTTCACACTCCTAAAAAACCGAGGTGGAATACTTCAAAGCCCCCGGGCCTGTAGAAAATATGGCCCAGACCGTAGAATCCTTTATAAATGCATTCTATGAACACCTTCAGGAATGCAGGATCATGCAATCCCAAATAAAACCAAGACCCAATCCTCCAAAGGCAGATGTCCTGTCTGGTGGACCCCAGCCATAAACAAACTATACAATAGAAGGAGGAAGCTACTACATGATAGAGCAAAATCCCAAAAGGGAAGGCATCTCTGATCAGTGTTAGCAAAAAACTACAGGCAGTCATAAAATCATCTAAGGCCAGCTTCGAGTGAAAAATTGCACAGGACACTAAGGATAATCACAAGGTTTTCTTTAGTTATGTTAGGAACCTGGGTGGGAATTCCCATATATGCTCAGAATTAGTCCAAAATGACAAAAAATACACCAAACCCACAGACATTGTCAACATCCTAGCTGACAGGTTCAGCGCAAACTTCTCCCTCCCTCTCCACCAAAAGGGCAAATATATATCCCAGCTGAGTGCTGCACCCCTGACATCTCAGATGCTCAGGTAAGAGCTGCCCTCTCCAAAGCAAAAAACACAGCATCAATGGGACCAGACGGTGTCCCGGCCGTCCTACATGAACTCCAAGAAGAGCTAAACCCAAACATAAAACTACTGTTCAATCTCAGCCTTACCACAGGATATGTACCCAAAGAGTGGCGTACAGCAACAGTGGTCCCTCTCCACAAAGGTGGTGCCTCAATGGATCCTGGAAATGATCGCTCCATAAGCCTGACTAGCTTGGCCAGCAAAGCTATGAAAAGGATCATCATGAACCTCATAAAAAAAAATATTGGGGACCTACAGACACTGGATCCTACCCAGTTCAGCTTTGTTAAGGGCGGATCCTGCCTCTTAAACCTGGTTGATTTCTTTGAAACAGTCACCAAGGCCATTGAGGAGGGGAAGGTGGTCCACACAGCCTACCTGGACCTCGCAAAAGCCTTCGATACAATACCCCACTTGGGCATTATAGATAAGCTCACCAGCTTAAATATAAACCCCTATGTCACTAGATGGGTTGCAAACTGGCTCAAGGGCAGAACCCACATGGTTAGAATTGCTGGAGCCATATCAGACTCCAAACTAGTTACAAGTGGCGTCCCACAAGGCTCAGTCCTGGGACCTCTCCTGTTCGGTATATATTTCTCAGAGGTGCAGGCCAACACGGAAGGACTGTGGCTGACCAAGTTCACAGATGACTGCAAACTGGGCGCTATAATCGACTCTCCAGCCAACACAAGCATCCTCCAAAAGGGCCTCATAGAAACAGACAACTGGTGCCAGAGCCATGGCCTCAAGCTAAATGCCAAAAAGTGTATAGTCATCCCCTGTGGCAAAAACAAAGTGCCCAGAAATTACCACATAGGAGATAATCCATTAAGTATGGAAGAAGTAATTATGGACCTGGGGACCCAAGTTGATAGCAATCTCTTATTTGACAACCATGTGGCCAAAGTGGTTAGAAAAAACATTTTATATAGCCCACCTAGTCATGAAGGGATTCACATCTAGATCAGGGGAGGTCATCGTGCCTCTTTGCTCATCCCTCATCAGTCCCATAATTGAGTACAATGCCCATTATGGGATGTACCTTACCAGACACCTGCAGCAACTGGAAAGACTCCAAAAGTACCTCACCAAGAGGATCAAAGGGCTCAAACAGATGCCATATGCTGCCTGGTTAAAGAAACTCCAGCTCTACTCAGTGGCATACCGCCTGCTCAGAGGCAATCTGTGCCTGACGTATAAAGCCATGTCCAACCTGGAATTAATGGACATGCTGCACCTCAGAAAATCCAAATCCCATTGAGCTACACGCTCGAGAGACTTGATCCTCAGCACTGAAATAAATAGGACATGCTGGAGGGACAGATTCATAACCCAGAGGCTCCCTTGACTCTGGAATAAAATCCCAGTCCAGGTTAGGCAGAGTCCCTCATTGACTCTCTTCAAGAGGAATCTTGATGAGTGGATGGGGGATCGTAGGTTTACCCCGGGTATCACTTCTGTGTCACTGTTAGACAGAGGCACAGTATACTAACCTCGAAAAAGGGCATAGCAAAATTAATTTAAAATGGGTGGCGAAAGCCAAACACACTCTGGCTAGGCTTATAAATGCCCTAGGGCAGATAGCCTAGTATGAACCTATGAGAGTGAGAGAGCCACAGACAGAGACACAGACAACAGAGATAGAAACAGAGACAGCAACAGAAACAGAGGGAGAAAACCCAAAACAACCAAAAAAAAAAAAAAAAACTACAAAACTGTAACAGACAGAGTAGGGAAATACAAAGGTAAGGTATGTAACTCTTATGTATATGTTGTCATGTAGTAGATGTTCCTGAAGAGTACTCTACACACTGCAAATCATCCATGTGTGGCAGCAGCACGTATCTATCTGTATCTGCACATATGCATAGGGCAAGGGACATACTGCAACTGTTAGTGAAGGGTGGACAGATATCTGTCGCTGAAGGTTGTTATGTGCATATATCTATGTAGGTCGTAGTGTGTGTGGCATAGAAAACAGCATGCAGTGCTGATATATGTCATGTGCTGGTTAAACACTGTGGGACTGATATGTCAGATCTGCTGTGTTACAGCCAGTGAGGCCTGCTAAAGCTACATGGGCTGAGGACACCCACATGCACTCTGCACAACACAGTGCAGTATAATCACATAACTGTACATCCCACAACTGTCACATAAGTGATATCCCCACCATGAAAGGTGGACTGTACATGTGCCTATATGTACATCTTTGTGTACAGCAATGGATGTGTACATATATGTATAGATATGTATATATATATATATATATATATATATATATATATATATATATATATATATATATATATATATACACATAGAGAGAGAGAAATAGGGCCATAGGGGCCATATGTACTGCAACAGGTGTGTGGTGACCAAGGCATGGACTGTAGACAAGTGCTGATACTGCAGTGCCATTCCTCCTTTCCAAAACACTGTACCCATTAACTACTACATAGGTAGAGATCTACCCAACACCAAAGGTGTGATAAGGGAACATGGGACATAGGTGGGCAGTAGCCACCTCTTTGATAAAGACAGTGCCACACTAGACCTGTAATCTGTCTGTGTGGTATGTGTCATGACAACAGGTGTGTCATCTAGGGAGCTATAGGTCAGTGTTCCCCTCTACTCATCACAATTCCCTGTGAGGTATGTACCTCACATGACAACTACAGTGGGTGGAAAGGCCACAGACATACCTCACAAAGGGTAATACTGGCCGCAAACAGATGCCCTATGCAGACTGACTCACAACACCACATCTAGACTGTATTGCATACTGGCCACACAGAGGTGACCTCTGCCGGACATACAGAGGTATGTCACACCCATAGCTGGGTGACAACCACCACGGCAACATATCAGAATCCCTCCGGGATACACGCTCTAGGGCCCTAAACCTCATCAGCTCACTAAGCACATGCTAGAGGGATAGGTTCCTATCTCAGAGATATGCCATACACTGGAATAGACCACCTAGCAATAGCAAACAAGGCTCCTCATTAGCAGTTGTCATAAATACCCCTGATGATTGTTTGGGAGATTGGTAATGCACCCAAGGAACCCCCTCTGTGGTTCTGATTGGCAGGGGTAAGTGAAATCAAAGTACATGTGTGTCAAAGGCCAGGGTAGCATATGGCTAGGCTGCTTTAGGCCCTAGGGCCAATAGTATATTACCTACCTATGACACTATGCACTCACACATGTACTCAATGCAATACCTGCTATGTGAAGTTGAATAAGTGTAATGCTGAATGTATGCAAGGTCTGTAAATGTGTGATAGGTTAGTGTGAAGTTGTATCTGACATGGTAGTGTCTATCCTAGCTGTGACACCAGCAAAATATGTGTATTGTACTGTTAGACAGACATAGTAGTATGGCATACGATGTGATGTAGTTCCTTATTGACGACCATGGTGTCTCATTGTAGGCTAAAGCAATACATGTATGCTTAGTGAGTGGTACTGCTGGTGAATCCAACTCCCATATGAACTGTAGTACTATCTGAAGCTGTAGGCCTAAACAGCACAGTATGGTGTGTGTTCACATTGCTTGGAAACACTGTCTTGTGTGTTTCCTGTAGTCTGCACAAGGACAAAACTCAGTCATAAGGGTTTGTAAGTAGTGGCACACAATACTGTATGATACACAGGTAATGCTCATCTGTGTTGGCATACAGTGGTGCATTGTATGCTTGTCTGATGTGTGTGTAATTATGCCTGTACCATGGCTGCAATCATATGTGTGTTACTGGGTATACGTGTGTATCCAGCAACATATATACTCTGTTACAGCAGTATGCCACCTATAGTAACAACTGTACATATATGTTAGGCAGGGCTATGGCATCAATGATAGGGTGGTTGACTGGTACTACTGTAACTGTACTTTACATTCATTGCAATGGATGACATCTCTGTTTGTGCATTGGTGTGATATATTCCCCTGTGACGAGGTTGAGCATTGTGTCACAAACAGTGTGCTGGGTACTGTTGTATATTGGTGTGATATAAAGAGTGTGCCAGGCACTGTTAGTCAGTTGTGGCCTGAGAACCAATAAGTGGTATTGAACGTGTGTAACCTCTGACAGACAAATGGATAGTATATATGTTAGTAAAGTGATATCTTTGGTTAAAGGTTTAAAGTGTGCCACAAGACTCGCTCACACATATTGTTCATATCTTTTTCAGTCAGATGGCCCACCAACGCAACCCGTCGTACACAGCAGTGGATGAAGATGAGATTTTGTAAAGCCTGGTGCAGCAGTACACAATGCTGTTTTCCCGAAGCAGCCATCACCAGCAGGAGTGGACTGCACTGTGGCAGGATCTTGTTCGTCGGGTAAATGACATAGTCATGCATAACCGTACATATGAGCAGGTACGCCATCACTGCAGTGATTTAATTAGACATGTCCTGCGGCGTGCGTCTGATATCCAAAGACAACAGCTTGCCACAGGTGGTGGGGTGGCCATTCATCCCCCCTCACCAGAGAAGGAGCTGCTCCTAAGCATGGTGGCTCCTGGACAACAGCAGCAACAACCTCTGACATGTGTTGTCATGGAGGCCGGAGCCATCCAGCATGTTCACATGGAGCGAGCAGGTAACATGCCCTATCTGTAGACTACAGTTAACTGTATTGTTAGATTATGTCTATGTGAGATGTGTACTGTGTGTTTAGCAGTTGTGCTGCCTAGTGTTGTGCAATACTGATATTTGGAATATTATCTCTACACCTGTGACTGTTGACTGTTGTTCTACTGTAGTTTAGCATACCCACTGTAGCAATGCCACAGTTGTGGCCACTGACGAACTCTCTCATATTTTCGTAGGTCCCTCTGGTGTGACAGCAGGGCAGATGATCCATGCTGGTGAGTGTGGTATAACTGCAGTGTTGGTAATGAAATGTGCATGTCATAGATGAGGTGTAGGCCATGTACACATAACACATCTACGCATAATGTATGGCGTGCATGTTTGCTGTAAGACATTGCACAGCTCAATAATGTCAGTAGCTGCCTCAATGACATGCAATGCAGAGAGCATCAGACACAGTTGTGGCAACACCGTACTGCACATTGGATAGGCATAGTTGCTACAGCTGTACACAAGATAACACGTTTATCATACGCAGTACAAAAAACTTGCTACATATGGCATTACCACACACCCGCTGTAAGGTCACACTTCAGTATCCCACATGTCATCCACACACACATGATGTACCTCAGGGGTAGAGGCCTATCATGGGGCTGTGCAACACTCTTCAACACATAACAAAGTCATAGGCAATGCTCCCTATTGGGCACCTCACACACCCATGTACAAAGTGGCTGTGTAATTGTGAATTTAGCCACGGCACTACAGTTCAGGTACAGCATGATAGGCGGTGGTCTGTCACACATTAGTAGCCATGAGAGACCATAAGATGCATGATGATGATGGCACATGGTACTACACCTCATCCAGTTATAGTGGCCACAGTACTACACATAGCAGTTATTGCTTTGCACCTTAATGTTGTGTGTGTGCAAACATATGCACCTATACACAATATGCATAGCATGTTGTGTGTGTGCTTACATATGCCAGTCTACACAATATGCACAGCAGTCACCATCTGTACAAAGTGTCACATATATGTCCTGGAATGCTATTGGGTGTATAGGTCACATGACACACATTGGGTATGTGTGGTGTTTAATGTTGCAGTTGTGTAGCATGCCATGTCATGGCTGGCACCGACATACCTGCAATATGTCCCACACTCACCATAACCGCTGTACAATGGCCATGTTGAGCATTAGGATTCCTTCGCGTCTACATGCACTACTCATTCCGTTTGTGTACATAGCATGCATGTGCTACACCTGCGCCCACTATTATCTGCTATGGACACAGACACTGTAATCACACATGGCAATCTATGTGTCACACAGATAACATATGCAGCCATGGTATGTATACCTGTGAGTGATGGTGCACAGGACATTGCAGAGCTGATAATACAGGCACAGCAATGTTGTGTCCATGTAAACATTGTGTTCCAGGGTGTAGCCAATCACTGAACAACTACACATATGCATCAAAGCCATGTATAATGTCATTAAATAGGGCCGTCTACACTTGCACTGCATGGTATTGAGTAACACATATCCTGCATGCTGACACATGTGAGGTGACTGTTTGCCTTGTCATACTGTCACCCACCTTCACCCACTATTGAGTATGTGTTGGATTGCTGGTGTGTGTGTGTATGTGCTGTAGTGAGAAGTGTATTTGTGTGCATGCGTGTATGTGTGCATGTATGCTAACATCATGTACAGATTGTATAGTGTGTTTCTTGTCTTCCTCTTACAGGTGCTGAGTTTGGGGTGGCTGAAAGCAGCAGGGAACTTGAAGTCACTGCCATTAATAGTGGAGATGATGAGACATGTATTCTGGCACAGGAAGGTTTGACAGGGTCTGTCGTTGGTGCGCCAATCAACAGTACACAGCATTCAACCCCATCTATGTGCACACTCATACTGCCAATACATCCCTCATCACCAATGGCCTTAGCCAAGGGACAGCATACAGTTGGCATTGACCAGGAGAGTGTGGTACCCATGGCACTTGCATCCTGTCACAGCAGCCATAGCCGGATTCCTGGAATGATACCACATAGGCGGATGTCCAGGGGTTCTCGGGGGAGCACCACTGGTCATATTGCCCCTGGCAGACATGCCCCCAAAGGTATTACAACCTCCAGTATGTTCCGGGCTGTAATGCTGGCACAGGCACGTATGGAACGGTATACCAGACAGGGAATAAGGGTGCAGAGGGCCCATTACACTGCTATCAATGACAGCATCTGTGACCTTGCCGGTGCTATCCGGAATTACACCTAGGTCATTGATAGACATTGGGGGGAGACATTAGATGCCCTCCACAATGTGTTTTCCATGAGCCAGGACCATGCGGGACAGTTGAGACGTCGACACGGATGAATGCCAGCAGCAGCAACAGATGGCAGTCGTCGCAGATGGCACACAGATCACAGCCACTCCCGTAGTGGCAGTACCAGCCACAGCAATGCTGGGGCTGGCCTGTCCATTGACCGTCCTAGTAGACCACGTGCACGTGGTTCTGGCCAGTCTCAGCAGGGACATGGGTCCAGTCATCATTCCTCTGCCTCTGATGATAGTACCCAGTCAGGGATGGTACCTGATACTGCCTGTAGCACACCTGCCAGGCACAGGTACCATGTCCATGGCCAGAGACAGTGATCTGTACAACCTAGCAGGTATAGTCTGTGCTGTCCCACAACCACCCGTATATGGCAGCCACATGGTGGAGCTGTGTGCATGCAGACACACACATTAACCAAACAACTAGGGCTCACACATACACACACACATTACATCGACATTGGCCCATGCTGTACTGTTGTCCCTCACACACACACACAGACATGTTGATTGGATGGGTCAATGTCGGGCTCTGTCAAACCAACAACACACCCTGTGCATATGATGACACCTGTGCTACCTCCTGTCATCTGTAACATTGATGCAGGAACAGGCTAACAGGGTCTGATGCACAGGGTGACATTATAGCAGTGCAGCAATATTAGCAAGTTGTCAACAGGAAAGTGTAATGGTATCCTTGTAGGTATATCTGAGCAGGCATTATGCATCACAGCTCTGATTGTCAATGTAGCATTGTTTACACCAGTGTTAGGTCTGAGTATGTATTGTCCACCCATGTGCCACTTGGCTGAAGTGTACAGTGTTGCCAGCATGTGTTCGAATAGTAGACAATGTATGTTTTAATAGTAGAATCTGGAAAATACAGAGCTAACTTGCAAAACTTCAAGAAAATAAATTGAAATTAAAAGTGCTTTACGATGTGCTATAAAAAAGTAGTTTCAGCACAGCAAGCAGATACAATGTCTAGAGCTAGAAGTTTCTTTCTATTGTCTTGGAGAGAAGTAAGTACTAGGTCTAAACCGTAAAGGTATTTAATTGTTTTACTCAGGATCATTTTATATATATATATATATATATATATATATATATGTATGCGTGTGTGTGTATAGTAATTGATCAAAATGCAAAACTATTGATCACAAGGTGATTAATACAAAATGTATCAAAATCCCAAAACAGTCAACAGAAAAAACAGATTACAAAAGGAATCAGTTTAGCTACAAGATTCCATAGTCTGAACACTGCAAGCTCTTATTCGTCTTTCGGCTTTTCCTGGTTAGGGGTCACCACAGCGGATCATCTGTCTGCTCATGACTGGCAGTGGAGTTTTATGGTGTCTAATCCAGCCCTGCCCCTGTCCTTAACCTAACCTTACAAAACCCCTTACCATTAAACAAGACAATAGGCTGGATTCACAAAGGCTTGCATGGAGTCTAAGAGTAGAGTAATACTCCATGCAGCCAACATGTCCACCGAGCAATCCAGGAAGAGCCGGTAGGAGCGTGCAACAGAGCTCTCAAAACTAGTCCTTCATGGACAGGGCTTGGATATGCAAATTACCTCAATTGTAGGTGAAAGCTATGCAAATGAGGTAAATTTGCGATCCAGGAAACCTGAACCTGTCTGAGTAGGAGTAGTGTTATTTGCAGAAATGTGCTCAGTTAACAACTGAGTACGGTTCTGCAAATAGCAAAATGGAGCCGTGACAGCTCCAAAAAAAGGATGCATTTACAGGAGGAAGCATGCCAATGGCCCAAAATATGGCCATTGGCAATGTGAAGTGATGCAAAATAAAAATAAAATAACTTTTTTTTTCATCCCGATCTCCAGGGTTTAAGCGTAGCACAGCGCTGCACAAACACACTGTGCCCTAAATACCAGAAAATCAATAACTAAGATCCACAAATGTGGATTTTATTGTTGATATGAATTTACAATGCAAGTGAATGGCAGGCTGAAGACAACATGGCCACCAAGTAGAGGTTGCTAAGGGGGGAAGCTCAGTCTAAGAGATGTAACCAAGCATTAGTAGGCAATCCTATGCAAATGATGGTTAGGATAGTGACATGCAAGTTTACATAGCAAATGAGCACAGTCAGTCGAGTGTAGGAGTATGATAAGGGGAGTAACAGAGTAGAAGATAGGTGACATCACGAGGGGGGTATATATGAAAGAAGTGAAGCTCATTGGAGCAGAGTGGCATATGCCAGCTGACATTTACATATCATTGAAAGAGGTGTTTCAACAGGTAGGCTAGGTAAAGTAAAGAAATTGAAGGTGTATGCCGTGGATAACACCAAAGTTTCTTGCTGAGCATGCATGCGCGCATGTGCGTACCAGTAAACCTGAGTAAGACAATGTGTGCATGTGTTAGCGTGTGTGCACGCGTGTAAGCTGGAGTAAGCATATGTAAGGCTGTGTAAACAGTTGTAAGCGCGTTTGCGCCGGTGTGCATGTGTTTTAACAAGAATAAGCAAGTTTTAGTCCATGTAAGCATGTGTGCGTGCGTGTGAGTTGCTGTGTGCGTATTTGCGCTTGTGTGTGCGGCGCTCCCCCCGAGGAAACAAAGGAAAAAGGAAGCACACCAAATAGTAGGAAGTTACCAGGGAGTACTAACAGAGCTCTGAATACAACACCTCCACTCCTTCAATGCTCCAAAAAATCACTAAGTATACAAAGCAAGAACACAATCACTGGTACGTTTGATGAAACTTTTAATTCTGGTACCTCGGCCTTCGCCTTCTCCTGGAATACAGCAATCAACATTGTGCATCCTGAACATTATCATAGGTTCAGAGGTTGATACTAGGCTATCTGCCCTAGGGCATGTACAAGCCTAGCCAGAGTGTGTTTGGCTTTCGTAACCCTGTCAAAGTAGAACACTGTGCCTGTGAATAGTAGTCACACAAGATAGCCCATTTATGTTTAGTGTATTGTGCCTCTGTCTAGCAGGGACCCAGAAGATATCCCATGGGTAAACATACAATCACCCATCCACTTGTCAAGATGTCTCCTGTAGGTGGTCAGTGGGTGGCTCTGCCCATGCAAAACCGGGATTACAATCCGGAGTGAGTGGAGCCTCTGGGATAAGAATCTGTCCCTCCAGCATGTCCTATTAACATCTGTGCTGAGGTATATGTCCCTGGAGTGTGTAGCTCCAAGGGAGTCGGATATTCTGAGGTGGAGCATGTCCATTAAATCTGGGTTGGATATTTCCTTAAACTACAGGCACACAACACATCCGAGTAGGTGGTAAGCGACTGACTAGAGCTGGAGTTACTGTATCTGAACTGTGCAGAGCATCCATGTGAGTCCCTACATCTGCTTGTTGAGGAACATTTGTGGCCATTACAGTTGCTGCAGGTGTCGGGTAAGGTACATCCCAAATGTGGCATTGTAATCAAGCATGGTCGTGATGAGTATAGGGGCACAATGACCTCACTTGATCAACATGTGAAACCATATAGGATAAGGTGGGCTGTATAGAAGTTCTGTCTAACCACTTTAGCAATGTGACTGTCAAAGGCGAGAGCACGAACAAGTCGTGTCTCCAAACCCCTAACAACTACTAACGTATGTAATGGATTACTACCTATGTGGTAATGTGTGGGCATGTTGTTATTCCCAAAGGGGATGACTATGCAACTAATGGCATTTAGATGTAGGCCATGGCTCAGGCACCAGTCATCCTATCTCTGGGAGACCCTGTTTGAGTATGCATGTGCCAGCTGGAGAGTTGATTAGGGCACCAAGTTTGCAGTCATCTGCGAACATGGTCAGCCATATTCCTCCTGTGTTGGCCTGTACGTCACACAAATATATACTGAACAAGAGAGGTCCCAGGACTGAGCCTTGTGTGATGCCATGTGTCACTGGTGTATAGTCAGACATGGCACCTGCAATACTGAGCATGTGGGTGCTATCCCTGATCCAGGTAGCAATCCATCGTGTGAGATATGTGTCAATATCAATGCCAGTGAGCCTATGCATAATGGCCGAGTGGGGTATTGTGTTGAAGGGATGTGCAAGGTCCAGGCAGGCTGTGTGGACAACCGTCCCTACACCGTTGGACCTGGTAACTGTTTAAAGAATACGAACAGGTCCAAGAGGCAGGATCTCCCCAAAACAATGCTGAAATGTGTAGGACCCAGTGTCTGTAGGTTCCCGATGTCTATGTGCATGAGTCCCATTACAATACGCTCCATAGCTTTGCAGAACAAGCTAGTTAGCCTTATAGGCAGATATTGTCTGTGGTCCGTTGTGGCAGCAACTCTGTGGAGCGGGACCACTATCGCTGTACGCCATTCTGTGGGTACATATTCTGCAGTAACTCTGATATTGAATAGTGACGTAATGTGAGGGTTACGTCTGTCATGAAGCCCGTGTAAGACGCAAGCCGGGACCACGTCTGGTCCCATTGATGCTGTGTTGTTCACTGTGGGGAGGACAGCACTCACCTGTTTATTTGTGATGTCAGGGAGGTTACACTCTGTTGGGATGGACAGTAGCTCCTTAGGGGGGATGGGGGGAGACATCTGTATTGAACCTGTTTGCCAGGATGTTGGCAATGTCTGTGGGTTCAGGGTATGTTTAGTCAGTATGCAGTAACTCACAGCATATCAGTGAGTGTCCACCCAGGTACCTGAATTAACTGAAGAAGGCCTCGTGAGTGTCCTACGTGTCTGGTGCAATTGTCCATTAGAAGTGGGCCTGACATAAATACATGAGTGATTGTAGCTGTCTGCTAGTACAGATCACAGATGCCTTCCATGTCTGGGATTGTGCTCTATCATGTAGTAGCATCCTCCTTTCGTTGTATAGCTTATTAATGGCTGGCTGGGATCTACCAGACAGGTCCCCTGCCATTGGAGGAGTGAGTCCAGTTGTTATTTGGGATAGCACGATCCATGCAGTCCACTAGGTGTCCATAGAATGTGTATGTAAAGGATTCAGCAGTCTGTGCCATACTTACCACTGTCCCAGGGTCTCTGAAGGATACCACCTTGGTTTGGAGAAGTGTGACGTTTGCTTTTGAGAAGTTCATCAAGATTACCCAGGATGGGTGTGGGGACGGGATATGGATGTCCAGTGAGATCAATGTATGTTCTGACCTTACCAATGAGGGGTATATTCCAGGTGTGGAACATACAGTCCCCATGTTGGTGATGATCATGTCCAATATGTTGTCCTCTCTTGTGGGTGTGGTGACCGGTTGTGCCATAGCATATGAGTTTACAAATAGTAGCAACTGTTGGGCGAGGGTGTTGGGGCCTGTGTATTATCCCCAGTCAATGTGTGGGTATTTGAAGTCACCCAATATAATGGAGTTCGGGGAGACCTTCATATTGTCCAGTGTTCCCAGGAAAGCTGAGTGTGGTTCCTGAGTTTGGGAGGGTGGCCTGTAGCAGGCAACAAACCAAAAGGCAGATTTGCACAATGTTAGGTGCATATGTATGATCTGTGATGCTTTGTGCAGTGCTACCAACCCGGAGGTATGTGTATCTGTGATGTATATGGATACTCCCCCTATTTATGTTGGCCATTATGAGTTTTGTGGTCAGAAAGCATGGTATGAAATATAACCTGGTAGTGTTGGTGTGCATTTGGGAGCCTGAACCAGGTGTCTGTTAGTGCACAGATATCACTATTGTTCATACTGAGGAGATTCCTGAGTGGGCACAATTTGAGGGTAACACATCTGGTGTTGAGCAGCATTACTCTCAGTGTCATGTACTCTGTAATGTCTATGGAGGTGGGTTTGTCTTTTGAGCCCCACTTAAAAAAGGCAGTATGGTGGTAGCAAGTGCCTTAGCCAGTATTCGAAAGTCCAAGGGTGACAGGTGCAAGCTGTCCATAGGGAAGCTACGTGGCATGTTGAGCATGTCACCGCAGGCTGACAGACACTGTATCCCCTGTGAATGACACCGATATGTTAGCCAACTGTTAAATGTGATCAGTTTGTTGGTATATTGTGACATCATACTTGGTGAGTGTAAGATGCTAGACAAGGTCAGGGTCATACTGGCCTGGGCTACATGATCAGAGAGTTCCTCTATGTATCATGTCATGTGGTCCAGGGAGGAACGTCTGAGGTTGTATGCACCAGCATGGACAATGATGGAGCCAGTCCTGTACTTGCTTTGGAATGACCTGAGCGCATGTGTTATGTTTCAGATCCTGGCACCCGAGAGACAGCTCAAAATGACTATTCCCTTGTTTGGCCTGGTGAGTGGGACGTCAGTGTGTCTGACAATAAGTGTCACCTATCAAAAGTGTATTAGGTGTGTTGTTTAGCCTGAAGGGCAGTGACTGTGTGGCACACTGACATTGTGAACTATGTGATATGTGGGTATTGTAGTGGGGTAGCAGTTGTTTGTGTGTCTGCTTTGGAGGTCTCTGCTGCTTAGGCAGAGTTTATGTAGATCCTCCGAGTATGTTTATGTGTGGTAATGTGCTTTGATTGCTGTCACTATACGTTTATGTGAGATTGATATGTGTTGTGTGTGGTTACCTTCACCACATGATAGACTATGCCAGTCATGGGTCGAGAGAGCTCAGTCTCCTGTATGTCAATATCATTGCATCTCTCACATATATCTGAGTTTGTTGGGAGGAGGAGAGGGTTGTCTGTGTACATGAGGCAGATGTGACATTGTGTCAAAACCACAATATTCACTAGCTGGACTGGAGAGTACACACGAAACCGACCCCTGGACATGACAGGATATTATGATGACATATTCCGTAGCCTGATCACAAAAGATCAGTAGGGTGTTAAGTGTGTAAAAGAGTATAACAGGGATTAGTGCTCAGGTTTGTTGGTGTTTTGTAAAGAGTAGCTAAGAAGGAGTTTGGACTGAATCATGACACCTCTTGCAGCTATGTCATAAATAGCAATGTACACTCATATATGTCCTGTGTCAGGGCCAACTGTACCTGACTGACAATGCCGACATCCTGTCAGACAGGCCCATATATACATACCCACCTCCCACTGACGATAGTCCCTGTCATCATACCAGGAGATATCACATGTAGAATGGCTGAACAGCTCCCCCAAAAGCCAAAAGCATGGCAGCAATTGGATTACATTGTTTCCCAATATGTGTCATGCATGAACTACAGAACAAACAGACCCTGCACCTGAACAGTCTTTGAGCCTCACCCTCTCCACAGGATCTGGAACCATTGAATGTGTCACAGCAACATATGGCACTCCCCACAAGTGTTGGTGCACAACACACCATGGAAAGTATAGTCCAGTAAGCCTATGAAGTCTGATCTGCAAGGCCATGGAGTCCATCATGGTTGAAGTCATAAACAGAGCTATTGTAAGCTGACAAACACACAACCCTACCAACTGTGGTATGTTCATGTGCAGATCATGGTTCCCAAACATGCTATACTGTTTGCAAGGTAGCCACCCAGGACATACATCACTGAACAGAGCTACACATGTCCCACATAGACTTTGAATAGCCCTTTATCAACATCCCAGACACATGTCGTATCCACAAAACCAACAATCTATGCAAAAATATATGTTGACATATGAAGGAATGCCAATGTGTCCACAGATAGATCACACAAGGTAAGAATTATGGGGACCTGTTCAAGCTGTTGACACCTGCCGACCCACATGGCTCATTCCTGGGATTGCATAAAACAAAGTGTACACACATTACCATGTCCAGTCTGAAGATGTCAGCATCCTGAAAATATAGCAGGAGAAGAGAAACCACCCAGTAAAGCATATAGCATGCCATGTTAATGCATATCTCTCTAGTATCATAACATAGTTAGGTAGGGGTTTGAATCCTGCAAACACTGACAGTGTGTGTTTGGGTGTGTGTTTGTGTGTGGGGGGGGTGTGTCTGTGTGTGTGATTTCCTATGAGAGGAGTGCCCTTTTTGGAGACTGGGAAAACACATTAAAAGAGGTACATTCCTCTTTGGAAAGTCTGATGATGACAGCATCCTACAAATATAGCAGGAGAACAGAAACCACCCAGTAAAGCATATAGTGTCCCGTGTTAATGCGTATTTCTCTAGTATCATAACATAGTTAGGTAGGGGTTTGAATCCTGCAGACACTGACAGTGTGTGTGTGTGTGTGTGTGTGTGGGGGGGGGGGGGGTGTATGTGTGTGATTTCCATTGAAAGGAGTGCCCTCTTTGGAGACTGGGAACACACATTAAAAGAGGTACAGTCCTCTTTGGAAAGTCTGATGATGTCAGCATCCTACAAATATAGCAGGAGAAGAGAAACCACCCAGTAAAGCATATAGCGCACCATATTCATGCGTATTTCTCTAGTATCATAACATAGTTAGGTAGGGGTTTGAATCCTGCAAACGCTGACAGTGTGTGTTTGGGTGGGGGTGTGTAGGTGTGTGATTTCCTATGAGAGGAGTGGCCTTTTTGGAGACTGGAAAACACATTAGAAGAGGTATATTCCTCTTTGGAAAGTCTGATGATGACAGCATCCTACAAATAAAGCAGGAGAACAAAAAACACCCAGTAAAGCATATAGAGTGCCATGTTAATGCATATCTCTCTAGTATCATAACATAGCTAGGTAGGGGCAGGCAAACATCCACGGGAACCTTGCTCCAGAAGCCAAAAAGTAAAAGCGTCCACACCAGAGCGTTTAAACGCTCTGGTGTGGACGCTTTTACTTTTTGGCTTCTGGATCAAGGTTCCCGTGGATGGTTGCCTGCTTGTAGTTTTCTTTGTCTGATTTTTTTAGCTAGGTAGGGGTTTCAATTCTGCAAACGCTGACAGTGTGTGTTTGGGTGTGGGGGGGGGGTTGTGTATGTGTGTTTTTTTCCTATGAGAGGAGTGCCCTTTTTGGAGACTGGGAAAACACATTAAAAGAGGTACATTCTTCTTTGGAAAAGTCTGATGATGACAGCAACCTACAAATATAGCAGGAGAAGAGAAACCACCCAGCAAAGCATATAGTGCTTTGTGTTAATATGTATCTCTCTGATATCATAACATAGTTAGGTAGGGGTTTGAATCCTGCAATTGCTGAGTGTGTGTGTGACACAGTTGGTCAATGCAGTGTGGGTTTTGCTTTTTACTATGGTATGACATATCATTATTAAAACAGTATGTGCATTGCACACATCAGGTATCTGCATGGCAAATAAATGTGTGTACATGTGACCTCAATCAGTACATAGGTGTGAAGCCTGCATACTAAATGAATACATTTGTTTCCTTTGACAGATTGTGCCGCTGCTTCTCAGATCGTAGGTCACATATGTATGTATGTGACAAGCCCGGCCACTGTAGTGATCTGTGGCCAAAGTCATCTGTGCCACACACACCCATGACAGTTACTATAGAGTACTGTGAGTGAGGGTACATGTCTGGGGTATATGTCAGACATGTTCATACACAACAATGACTGGTAATAACGGACAGTCATTATAGGTGTACAACAGCCCTGTGGATATGCATTCAGGCCCCTAATGTCTTATGTGACACACTGAGGGACTCCACAACACCTATGGATATGTGGATACCAAGGGACAGATGACATAACATGTGGCTGTATGTACACTTTGGTACCCAACAAACATGTTGAGGGCTACCACCTATGTGGTACTGTGGGGATCGTATGTATAGTAAATGTGGATGACTATGCCATAGTCGGCTTACTGCTATACACCATGTATTGGACAACAGATATCTGTCTGTATGATACCCTTGTGTAGGATATGTGTCCCATCCAGGGAATGCATTGTAGGCCAATGCATGCATTTCCAGATGTGGATGGACATATCCTTAGTGTGTTTGCATGTATCTAAGAGTGCTATATGCCAAACAGGTGTGGTCCCAGGAAAGGGTGGCGGTCAATACCACTGGTTACTGTTATAGTATAGTACCGGAAGAATCCAAGTGCTACTGAGTTCCCTACAACTGTGTGTCATTTGTCAGGACATCATCTAATGATTGGTTATAGTCATGCTGTTGAGGTTGTGTATACTACCAGACTGCAAATCATTGACAGATATTAACAGTATCACCCACACCATAGTGTCAACCCATGTATAAATATATATGTATATAGATATATATAAAATTATCCTGAGTTCAGCCAAGACTTGTGTCATTAACAATTATGAAAATACAATTTCTGAAACTTAATATGTAAGATGTGATATAATCTTACTGAACTTGTACATTATTTGTTACAGTGTTTTTCAAAATGGAACAGCTCTGAATTTGTTTTGGGTCAGACACAGCCTTGCAGGTATAGTGATGCCAGTCTTATTTTCAATGCTTCTGAAATGTATTTATTTATGTATTTGTGTGTCTGTGTGTGTGCGTATGTATGTATATGTAAATTGGGGGGTCAGTATCATTCATCTGGACTAGACTTTAAACATGTTAATGAGTTTACCATGGAAACACTCAAAGACTGACAGTTCATTGGACATAAAATATTGAAGCATTACATTCATTCTTGCTTCCTAGTGAAGCATTCATAATGGCTTTCAAAGACACGGGTTTTTAACTCAGTAGCATTCAGAAATGCTATTTAGCATACAAAACTCGATTGAATAATTTTGTCCTACCACAGTTGCTGGGATCATTGAGAAGTGGGAAATTGTCAGGTTCTGTGCAAACAAGGATATGTAAAGCTGCACTTTAAACATGGCACTAAAACTAATCATATGGTGCACCGCTTTATTAGCTACATTTTTGTCTACATTTTCTTGTTTATCATACTTTTTCAGTTTCACATTATTCTGTAACACTTATAAGGCAGTGGTCATTTGGCTTCATCTTATTTCCTGTTTCATCAGTGTATCAATTCAATCATATTCTCTGTTTACAGGATAGAATTAACTGGAAAATATCACTGAAACCAGAAAAAAATGTGAGCTTAGAACTGTGACTCTACAAGCACTGAGAAAATGCCCTCAGGCTTACCTCTTTGATTGAATTCATTAAATTCTGCTTTAATGTATATTTGCTGTATATATTACTGTAATCAAACAAACTAGATTCCTGCTTTTATGTGTATATTCTGTTTATGTTACTGTATTTACTGTCAGTGATACTATTTCTACTTCTGAACCAATTAATGTTTATATTCTTTTCTGTATCTATGTTCTTGATGGAGCTTTTCTCCCCGGGCCTCCACTGAAAATGGACACTTTTAGGCCCAGTGGATTTTGCAATAAAATAAATAAATAAAATAACATCCCTTTTAGCTGCTGCACCTCCTGTTCCAAAGTCATTTTAATTTTAATGAAAGATTTCTCTTCTTTTCTATGTATCACTCTAGCAAATCTTTTCACCTTTCCATAAAGACCTTTTTTCCTCATAGATATAACGAAGTACTCCTCACTTTCCAGTTAAAGGTATTATGTTATAACTCATTATCTGCATTCCTTAAGTGTAAAAAAAAAAATAGGTATTCCAGTAACGTCTCCATCTGTCAATTTAGAAGTGCAAGCAAAAATAATGTTGCCAACATATTTCAGAACTCTTTATCCCTTTAAAATAGTATCACCATAAGCAAAACCCTCCAAAAATTTGATTCCAGAAAAGTATGTAGTATTCTAAGAGACATTTGCCCACAAATGTCTTGTCACTCACCGAGCCAGGCTTTGGGGGGGGGGGGGTTGTCAGGTTGAGCTATATATATGCTTTGCTGTTGCCCTAACTGGCACTTCAGTGACTGGCTTGGTGAAACAGCAAATGTCTACTAGCTGATTCTGATAAAGTGTCTATTACTGAGATGAAAGCACTAAATCAGTAGAAGTTTTAAGGAACATATCAGTTGTTTGCAGTTATTTGGTTTCTTATTAAAAAAACAATGATAATTAATATTATTTTTAGTCTGGTAACTTATTGGCCAACAAGGACCACAAGAACCATGCTAAAGCCTTGAACCAGTTATCAATTATGCATGTTAAAAAAGAAAAAAAAAAGAAACAAAATAGAAGATCTTCTTGATTTTCCTTATATGGGTGGCACAGGGGCATAGCTGGAGTTTGTCTGTGTGAAGTCTGCATATCCTGCCTGCATCATTTTTGTGGGCTTTCTCCAGGTTATCCAGTTTCCTCCTACATTCCAAAGACATGCAGTAGGAACTGACTGAGCATTGGTGTGTTTGTGTGTGTGTAAAATGGAAGAACAGCAGTAAGATCTTAGGCCAAGGATGGGCAGTAACATTTTTTGTTTTGTTTTGTTTAATCAGCTGAAATCAGAAAATGCTTCCTCTCAAAAACAAGCTTTGAGCAATACAGGAAGAGGACCATTTCATGGACAAGGGGAGGCAGATCCTTTTACATGCAGCCACGCACTTACTGATTCCTATTCACACTTTAATTTGCAATCTTGTAATGAAAGGTTAAGGAATGCTCTGATAAGCAAGCGGCATTGTTTTTATTGCAAGGATTTATTACAAATCTCACTATTGGTTCATCTGTACCTGTTGATTCTAAGGTTATTAGAAATTTATGATTAATGAGACAAATGGAGGGAGAAGATAGTTAACAAACTCATTGTCAGAGTTAGCCAGGGGTATTTTAGCAGAACCATTTGAATAGTAACATTAAGTGTCATTTTAAACTTCTCCTATAGGTCTCAAAAAAGAAAGAAGGCAAATTCCACCTTATTCAACGTTTATATTTTCCAATGTGTTCATCAGAGAATGACTACATTGATAAGGACAAACCTCAGGTGCTTTATGCATCTTCAGATGAGGCAGTCCTGTTATTAAAGAATTTTCAGTCCCTTGGCTCGGATAAGCTTACTTTCCTCAAACATGTTAGCAGTTTTATGATTTTATTAGATAAGAGTGATAAAACACTCTAAAATAAAAAAAATGTCTCTTCTTTTTGATATTGGGTTCCTCTATGTAATGATTTTAAGTTCAGTCTAAGATGTGATTAGCTATTTAATGGATGAAAATGTTAAGCCCAAAGTAAATAGACCTGAATTATTATGCAGATTTGTCTCTATGGGAAAAAAAAAAAAACTTTTGGTTAGCGGTGGCATGGCTGCAGAAACTCACACTGCTTCTTTGCAGTGCCCTGACCCAGACTTGACTCCATTGTGCCTTTTTGTACATACATTACAAATCAGAAAAGTGGCAAGCATATCCCAGTCATCTAAGAGTCGTAGCTTATTTTTCCAAGATACACAGATGACTACAAGAGTCCACAACCCACCAGCATTTAACAATTTTACAAAACAGCTGAATGACTTGCTAAGGAGTAATTAACAAGGAAGTGAAACTTTTTCTGCAAGTCAGGACATCCAGCATATAAGGCCAGCTAAACAATTCTTATCAGCAGGCAAAGTCTGTTTATGCCTTTTCGTATTTCAAGACAAGAGCAGGTTAGGAAAAGTGCCTAACCCCTCATTTCACTTCATTTTAACATATCCATGTATTGTAGGCTTAACCAACAAGTCTGTAGAGTCCTGGCTTGCTGTGTCCTATATCTTCTAATGCATTATATTAGCATTTTGCTTCTACACATTATCTGGGAAATCTGGCCTTATTGCTGAACAATGGCCTACTGAATGACTCAGTGCAGTGGCCTCTTCCAGATCACTGTCACACAGTGCTAAGAACCACTAATACCCAGAGAGAGAAAGATAAACTGGCCATTACAAACAAAAACCTCTTCCACTGATGACCATCTTGCATCAGCATTGCTAATCTGACCCAGTTCGCCTGTGCCACAGGTGTGAGCTCTTCTGCACCACCAGGCTCGCCAACAAATTCTGTTTGTTTTCCAGTTATTTAAATAGTTAAAGACAATCATTCTAGGAAATATGTTGAGGAGAGGAAAAGGCAGAAGAGTAAAGGGTAGAAGGAATGAATAAAATGGTTCAGGGAATGGTGGATGTGGATAGGCCTAGAAAAATAAAGAAACGTGACATAGCAATAAGACAATGACCAGCACTGTAGCAGACATATAACAGAAGAAATCCTAGAACTCATTGATTGGAGTACACCTTAGAGCAACACTGGAGTGTAGAAAAGGTGTAACTTATAGGAAGAGGAGACACTGAATATATTTGGATGTGAAAGCTCTTGTCACTGGCTGCAGGTCAACCCAGGAAATGTAGTGGCCAGCAACAAATATATTCTTTAACCCAAGAAAGAGAGAGACTGAAATCCACAGTATGCAATGCCTGGACATAACATAAGACATCCTCTACTGATATTGTTTTTAATATTTAAGAAACTAAATAAAAATGTTGGAAAATGAAAACAGGCTGAGGACATCTGGAGTAATATAAGGCAGCATGGATATGGAAAGCATCGCTGCTTCTTATTCCCTGGGGCCCCTCCTAGGGCCAGTACATAGTTTTACTATGGCAATCATTCCATCTAAAACATACTTCTCAACCTCTGAGCACAATATTTCTTGACAAAGTCAAAAATAATTGGGAGGTCAAAGGCCAAAAACAGAAGCAATGGATCTTGTAAACCTAAAACATTGGTAGCATAATATGCTTTGCAGTACAGTGCATTTCTGAGGGATATGAAGTCTGAAACTGAAATGTCTTCAGTTCTCAATGATTTTCTAGAAAGACAGATATATTTATGAGGAATACATCACAAATATGAGGCAAAATCTAGACTTTTGTGAAATCCTGGACAAGCGAGAGCTATGCACTATAATGAATTTTACCCTCTGACAAAAAGGGAACCAGTCAAATATAATTTGCCATGCATTCCTCAGATTTAGAATTATCAAAGGACTGTAATGCAATGATATCCTTAAAAATTGGGGGGGGGGCATTGTTGAAGCTTTATGCAAAAGGGTACTACGATTTTGAAGCTCTTCATCTTGTTTACATTTATTTTAAGTCTCAGAATATGGGCAAAGCAAGATATGTAACTTGGGGAATATTTCTAGCTTAGTTGTGAGCAAGAATCTGTCCATCAAATGCATAGAGCAGTGCCCCTGTAGTTACCTCATGAATGACCACCCCTCAGCCTACCTTCCACTGCTCAGGAGATTATTCAATAGTTCAGCTGCTACAAGGAACTCAGCATAACATGGGGAATCCCTGCCTTGTTTCTCTGAACAATCAAAATAAGGAAGAAATTACATTGTGGGTACATGACAAAGTCAGAGGGTATAGATATAGTGCGTGGGTGGACATAATGAAGCATAGAGGAAAGGTAATGTTTTAGTAGCTCACTTAAGCATGAAATCTAGTATTACTGTGACAGGTTGCTCAAGAATATATTGAAGACCTTTCGTATAGATAGTAATTGTATGTATATTGTTTTCACATCTGCCAAATACAAGCCATGCTTAGGAAGATCAGATCAGCAAGGGCATTATTTTCTTTTTTTAATGTGGCAGTTATAATTCTTGTGTATAGTTTCATATCTTTGTTGAGTAAAGAGGGTAGACTATACTTTTGTGCATGAAGATGGGGACTTACACTTAGTGCTGTAATCACTGATGACCTATAGGGAGCATTAATTATCTCATTAGTTAGGTAATATCTAAAATGATCTGACAGGATGGTAACAGGCATGATGATTGTGCTTTGTAAAGTTCAGTGTTAATGTTATCCAGCCTTGGATCCTTCCCACTGGGAGATGCTTTCAATGCTTTTCTAATCTCAGTATCTGGGATCTGTGCTACTAGCATTGCCATATCAGGTGCGGTCAGGGACAGCAGGGCAATGCTTGATCAAATAGGTTCATAGTTGTATACTAAGCAAATGACCATCATGGCTTTTATAAGCCTAGTCATGCAATACAACCTGATTGTATCTATCTGTATCATGGGCACTTATTAGGAGTGGGTATGTTAGTTAAGAAGCTTCTAGGGGTTATGTTGGTGGAGGTATATTAGTTTTGGCATTACTGTCTGCCTGTCTGTTAGAGACATGGGGCTATATCCAGGATGAGCTTCAATTTCCAATCCACTGGTCAAGGCTAAGCTTAAATAGAGTTAGGGATTGACTCTTCTTCACATGGATGGGGAATCTGTTCCAAATCATGGTGATCCTGTGAGACACATATCTGTCTCATCAGTGTCTTATTTATTTCGCAAGCAAAATTTAAATCCTTGAATCTAGTGGTTCTGATACTGTTTGTTTTGTAGATGTTCAAAAGGTCCATCATTGCTGGATCCAAGGATGTCTTGTATGCCAGACATAGATCGCCTCTCAGTAACTTGTAAGAAACAGAGTATCAAAGATAGGGCTTTAAGGCAATCTGTATATGACAATGTGTTTATACCCTGGATTCTCCTGATATGGAACCTTTGTTGTTGTTCCAACTGTTGCATAGGACTAGTCAGGTACATGCCGAAGGGGGCATTATACAAAATGGTGGGTCTGATAAGGGCCAGCTAAAGTGGTACTATGACTTCCTTGGATGTGGATGCCATGCCCTTACTTATAAGTTGGATGACATAGAATGATTGTCTTACTATTTTGGCCATATGTTGGTCAAAGTCTAGATTACTATCTACATATGTTCCCAGATCCTTGACTAATTGTTCAACTTCTCGGGCTGTCTTAGTAATTAAGTAATTAGCCTAGATGGCAATTTTCACAAAAGGCACTATAATGCATTTCTTGGCACTGAATTTAGTCCATGACTTTGGCACCAATAATTTGTCTGTGTTACATCCTCTTGCAAGATGTTTGTATAATGGGAGGAATCTATGATGGCTTGCATTTTACAGTCATCTGCAAACTTGGTTTGCCAAAGGCATTAACTTTTACCTCTGAGAAGAAGAGTGAAAACAGGAGCAGTCCCAGAATGGACCTCTGAGGTGCCCCACTGTTGACTGGTCCCTTAGTGGAGGTGGTATCACTGATCCTGACTTCCTGGGTCCTGTCTGTGAGCCAGCTGGCAATCCAGCAAGTTATGTAGGGGTTTATGCACAGTTCAGTGAGTTTGTCAACTATATCTGAGTGGAGTATTGTGTCGGACATTTTAGCCAAGTTCAGGTAGGTGATGTGCAAAGTTTTTCCCTCATCCATTGCCTCAGTGACCTTCTGAAAGAAGTCCATCAGGTTTAGTAGGCATGATCTTCCCTTGACAAAACCAAAATAGGTTGGGTCCAGTATTTGAAAGTTGCTTATGTCTTTGTTAATCATTTCCATGATAATTAATTTCATTGTTTTGTATATTAGACTAGGCAGACTAATAAGTATGTAGTTTCCATGGTCAGTTGATGGTCCACCCTTATGTAGTGGGACAACTGCTGCAGTCTTTTATTCTTATGGTTCAAAGCCTGTTTTGAGGCTATAGTTGAAATACAAATCTAAAGGTCCTGATCGGCTATGTTCCCAGCTATTTAAGAGGCATCCTGGGATATTGTCAGGGTCCATTGACACTTTGTTTATGGCCTTAAAGAGTGTTGCCAGGATCAGCTCATTGTTAATAGTTGGGGTTCTATGCTAGTAGATATTTCAGGGAGGAAGGCAGGGGAAAGTGGGAGGGGATGCAATTTGAGCTGAATTTTGTAGCCAGCAAACTCTCTTATGTCAATCTGTTCAGTGATTGTGGCACCATTGACCACTGGTTTGGAACACAAGCATTGGGATGCTGGAAAAGGGTTCAAGTGGATTTTGTAGGACCTCCTCTAACTGCACAAGGAGGATTCTGCTTCTTACTCACCCTAATAAATGAATATACTACATGGGTAGAGGCTAATCCAACAACAAAGAAGTTGTCAACTCAGTAGTTAGAAGAATGAGTGAAAAGATCATCCCAACAAGGGGAGTACCCAGAGAAATACCTAGTGATCAAGGAACTCACTTTGGGAATTAAACAAAGGTTTAGAATTCTTAACCATCCTCAGAGTTCTGGGGAAATTGAAAGAGCTATTCCAACTCTGAAAGAAGAATTAAAGAAAATGTTTACTAAGTATGAGAATTATTGAGTAAAACATTTACCTAACATTTTGTTTAAGATGCAAAATTCTCCTCAAGGAAGTGGAATATCTCCACATGAATTAATGACAGATCAACCTATGAATCTGCAAGGAGGAGAAATCACTTATGGGCTACCATTAGAAGAAACAATTATGGGACCAGCTCCAACATCAAATCAGTTGGGCAAAAGGCAGAGTCTGGGAAGCTGGACAAGCCCATAGTCTAGAACTTTACAAGCAAAATGAGATTTGGAAAAAAGAGGGAGGTACAAATGAAAAATAAATCAATGAAAACAAACCAAAGTCTTGAAAAAGACTTATAAGATGAAAAACAACGAAGATTCCAGGTTGAGAATTTTATTATTAAAACATGTCTTAGCGCCTCGGCCACCACAGCCTTCAATGAGCACACAATTCATGGTAGAAATACATTCCCTTTTATACAAAGTGTTAATAATCTAATTGATAAAAAATCAATTAAACAATTAAATATTTAAAGAGACTGCACTCACTCTCAAATAGAAATCCATACCAAAAATATCAAAAACTAGTATAAAATACATAAATATAAATACAATACACTATTATCTAGTTCATTATATCAGGTATTTCCAATTAATTTTCATATTTAAACCATAAGGTGATAATGTATTATATTTCAATATAAAAATAGATTCCTTATATAATAACGTATTTTTTTAATAATCTATGATCTCCTTTTTTAACAAAAATTTCTTCTAAAATAGTGGCTTGTAATAAATCAACATTACTATTATGAGTTTGTAAAAAATGTAAAGCCACTGAATTTTCTATGGCACCCCTCCTAATATCACAAATGTGTTCCTGTAATCTGAGCTTAAATGTCCTTTTAGTTTCTCCAATGTAAAACAAATTACAAGGACACTTAAGGCAATAAATAACACCTTCAGAATGACAAAAAATTGTTTATTTGGTGTAAAACCTTTATTATTTATTCTATTAAAGGATAACCTTATAAACCGACATACATTACAAGAGTGACAAGAATAAGTACCACAGGTACTTAATGAGAAATTTAATTTATCAACAGGGCATCTAAAATATGCCCTTATCAATATGTCACCCAAGTTTTGTCCCCTTTTATATGCAACCAAGGGATTCGAAGGAAATAAGGTACACAATATTTTATCTTTTAATAAGAACTTCCAATAATATTTAACTGCATCCCAAATTTCTTTACTCATTGAATTATATGTAGTAACAAAATAAATATCATCTCTTAGTGTTTTGCTATTCAGTTAAAATTTATTACTTAATTTACTATGTCCTTCTACAGAAGCCATAAATTTATCAATAGATTCCATAATTGAATATATAGTATAACCTCTACGTAAAAATACATTAGTAAGTTTATTAATTTGTTTCTCTAGATCTAAATAATCGTTACATAATCTAGACAGTCTAATCATTTCACCATAAGGTAAAGATTTCATAGTATGAAGAGGGTGACAGCTAGTACCAAATAAATATTGATTTCCATCAACAAATATTTGAATGTACAAATATGTTCATCTTCTTTCCCTATTAAAGTAACATCTAAAAAATTAACTTTTGTTCCAACTTGTAAATCATCAAATTTAATATTATATCTATTCTTGTTGAGCTCCAATATAAACTGATCAACAGAATCTCAACCTCCTTTGCACAAAAAAAATCAAATCATCAATGTAACGAGAGTATAATATCACATGATTCTGTACAAAGGAATTAGTATAAATATAGTCCAACTCAAATTTCGCCATGAAAATGTTAGCATACTTGGGGGCAAAAGGTGCCCCCATGGCTGTACCTTTCAATTGATGATAAATAACTTCATTAAAACTAAAATAATTATTTAATAAACAAAATTGAGTTAAATCTAACACATAATGAGAAACTGGGCTGTCACCCAAAAAATTATATAAAGCTTGCATACCATCTTTATGATTAATATTTGTATATAGACTGACAACATCTAGACAAATCCAAAACATGTCTTGGGTCCAATTAATATGTGAAATTTTACCAACAAAATCAAAAGAATTCTTAATATAAGAACCTAATTTTTCCACAAAAGGTAACAAATATTTACGTATGGTTTGCCCTACATTTTGTAAAAAATTAGTAGCTGCCACAATAGGATGACCTGGAGAGTTATATACATTTTTATGCAGTTTAGGAAGACAATAAAATGTAGCTAATTGACAGTTCTCTGTACAGAACTTGGTTTCCAAATCTTTTTTACTAAAATATCCTAAACGCACACCTCTTTCAATGAGAGCAGTAAATTGTTTAATAGATTCTATATACTCCTCATATTCACAAATTTGATAAACTAATCTATTATTAAGATGTTCCATACACATTTGATAATATTGAGTGTAATGCAATAGTACAATTTTATTACCCTTATCAGAAGGTTTAATGATAAGATCATTCCTGTTTTTCAGTTTTTTCAAAGAAAGCCATTCACTCTTTGTCATATTAAAAGAACAAGAACATTTATCATACGAATTTACCAATTCCTGTAGTGAAAAATACAACATTTCAGAGAATTATGTAATTGTGCCATTAATATATGTGGGTATAAATTTGCTCTCATATTTAATACCATCAGTATTTAAAAGGGTGTAAGCATTAAATACTATATTCTCATCACTCTTAGAAGTACAAGAGAAAAAATTGTCATCACTCGAATCACTTTCTATACTACATTTTTCATGAACATCATAAACACATCTATCACCACGGGCAAAAAAGTATTTCAAATGCAATTTTCTAATAAATCTAAAAGCTTCCTGTTTAATTATATGATATCTAGGAATAACTGTTGGTACAAATTTAAGACCTAACTGCAAAACAGAAATTTCTTCTTCTGACAAAGAAAGACCAGATAAATTAACAACATTCAAACTACAAGTCAAAAATAAATTACTTCCATCTGCTTCGTTTAGAGTTGTGTTTAAATTGTCCTTCACCCAGTGGAGAACCCCCATTAACTCCTTTCTTCTTATTGCCTCTTTTGTGATTGTCTGCGTCAGCTCGAAAGCGCTGTTTATGGGCCTGAGGATTTTGCGCATCTGGCAATGGAGGAAACTCTGACAAATCACCTTCAGAATCAGTAGTAAAACCTAAACCTTCTGAAGAGTCAAAAGAGGCAAAAGAAACAGGTACAAATGAAATAAGGAGATCTTGTAATGGTCCTCAAGTTTGGAAACACAAACAAATGGGACTCAAAATGGTTAGGGTCTATGTTGTTACCAAAGCTGGGCTAGAGGCTGTACAAGTCTAGCCATATAAAAACTAACCACAAAAAAATGGTTGGATTATTAAAGATCAGTTAAAAGATTAAAACTGAGAGGGGAAAATTAATTAAATTATGAATGTAATAACTAATACTTCTAAATATTAGAACAAAGGGGCACAATATCAGATAAAACTAATAAGAATGTGATTCTTTTCTCTTACAGACAATTTTAAGAAGAAAAGATGGAACTATGAAAATCTAGATATCAACCGTGATCCTGATAAACTTTTACTAAACAACACAATGTAAATCGAATGTCAACACATTCACTAAATCACTGCAAATGCACTCAGAATAAACTTTTAATGTTGAACAATGTTGGATATATGCTGAAATCCCACAAGGTGCAAAAAAGTGGAATTTCAATATAACCTATTCTATTTACTCTTCTAGAAATGTTAATCCTCACAAAATATGACTAGGTCCAAAGAAATGACTTGATTTAACAAAACAGAAACTGAACATACTTTTTAAGACTTGTTCATACAAATGTGACTTCTGATGTTTGTTTACAAGGAGAAGGAAATAATGGTCATCAATTTGTGGGAAAAGTTCTTGTAGCATAATCCATCCTACCACAAATACCACTGAACAAAGTTATGAACACTTTAGTAATGAAACTTGCAGGACATTTAAATAAGTAAGAACTAAGCATTAGTTTAAAAGCATGATTCCAGTTCAGGCAGGCATATATTAAATATGTGGAAAGGACGCCTGCAAATGGCTTCCTGAGAAATTGATTGGATCGTGTTACTTAGGACATGTAATTTCAGTCACTAGGCATACTTCAACATTGCCTAATTATAACATTAGAAATGTTAGATTAAGAAGGTATATTGACATAACAAAAATAGATGTAGGAGATGACATCCTAGCAGAAGCATCCATCTTTCCATTCTATGGAACAGGGAAGACAATTTGTGCAACTTGAAAACTGGAAGTACTATTAGAGGAATTAAGTAATGGTACATTTGAGACAATAGATAAAGTTACTGTACAAATGACTGCCATGAGGACTGTTGGTCATCAGAACCACAGGGCATTAGATTTGCTTCATGCTAATAAAGGTGGTACTTGTACATTGGTGGGAGAGGAATGTTATACTTATGTTCCTGATAAAGAACCTGAAATCAGGAGCCACATCAAGCTAATTGAGGAAATTTCTCAAAAAGCACAAATAGAAAAATCTTGGCTGAGTGGTTATATCAATGGCTGTGGAGGAAAATAGTGCAGCTTATATTGGTTATAGTTGGCATTTTAGGTTATATAAGCTTAGTAATTATTGCCATGAAATACTGAGTGTGTGAGATGTCAAGCACTGCAGATTTTGACAGTGGGCCAGGTGCATCAATTCCAAGATATAGTATGATTTATAAAGTATTCTGAGCCACTGAAGCTTTGATATTGATGATATCTTCTGAATAAAAACAACAAACTTGAATCCTTGTGTCTGTTTAGGGGGGACACTGTTATAGTATTGGAATCTTAAATAAATTTGAGACACCAGTTTAGAAAATCTTCTCTGAACAGCATGTGTAAACACTCTTTTTATCTGAATGTCAGCCCCTGGAAAACATGACAGGAATTAACAAAAGAATAAAAAGTTACAAGAAAATACCTGATTTAAAAGTGCTTCAGCTAAGAAATTCCTTATACAGAATTCTTCTATCTAAGCAGGCAATATAAATGAATAGTTACATTGAATGGAATTAATTCCTCTAAAAGTCAGATGTAAACTCACTATAACACTTTGCAGCAGCCTTTTGAATTGTCAGCTCAGCCTGCTACTAGGATAAAATTAGCATGAATAGAGCATAGCAGACCGAAACAAAGGGTCACACATTGACACATAATTTGATGTAGTGTAAACGCAGGGAACTTCTATAAGGAGTCTCATAAACATGTATTAATCAGTAATCTTCAATCAGAAATATTCCTAACACATATGGGTAGAGAAAAAAGAAAATGTAAATACATATTAGGTAAAATGTAAATATACATCTACAAACCTTAAAAACTTGTATATTGCTTTTACTATATATATTGTCAAAGAATGAAGGACAAGAACATATGCTGTATCTTGCATATATATGTGCTGTACTGCAGACTTGATTATATGATGATCTTTTTTCATTAAGCCTTTGTATTACTTCTTACATTGCAGACTTTCATTAACTTTTAATAATTGGATAGTATATAATTGGATAGTAATAGCCAAACAGGTATCAAATATAGCTATAATAATATTGGATAGTCTTTCTTATCAGAGTGATTTGAGAAATAATCATGCCATGATAAAGCTGAACAAGGAATGCTTATATCTATACCCTTTACAAAAATAAATTGTCTCAGCAGCATTTCTGGAAATAACTGTATGACCAGATTAGCATGCAATGTAGTAACACACTCTTCCCATTTAAGGAAGAAAAGTTAAAATAATTTTGTGCCTGATTATGTAAAACTGAAGGGCAGCACAGTATCTTTTAAGACAGTAAAAGTACCTTGTGTCCAGTTGCAATACTTGTCAACTACATGGAAAATAAACTGTACTTGCCCCATTGTTGTGCTTTACTTGCTTGCTTGTTATTCTAACTGCTCTTTATTTTTCCTCATTGATTCAGCACTTGTGAAATCATTATTGACAGTCTATAATCCCTTGACCCAAAATAGTTTTGAGTTTGTTAAAGGTAGATCCTGCTTCCTAAACTCAATGGGCTATTTAGAACAAGTCACTGATGCATCGGCTGAAGGCACGTCAGTAAACTCAAAATATATCGACCTGGACATGGCTTTGGATACCATCTCACATTCTAGCATTGCTGATAAGGTAATCAAATAAATCTAATCCTTTATAAAGCCTGTGGATAGCAAACTGGCTCACTGCCAGAACTCAGTCTGTCAGTGCAGGGGGATTTCTTTCATCTAAAAGGGTCATTAATGGTGGAGGCCCTCAGGGATTAGTTCCAAGGCCACTTCTGTTTGATATTTATTTCTGTGATGTCAAAATGGACAACAGGGCCTGTTGAGTGAGCTATCATAAACTTTTTAGTGTACTTCTGGATTCTTCAAGAGGGTTTAATTTGTGCAATTAAATGGTGCCAGTATCATGACCTAAAGCTAAATTACAACACACGTTGCCCTTTATTTGGTTAACATGTACAAAGGCATGTACCACAGAGATAACATCCTCAAGAAAACTAGCACAGTTTTTAAAGACATGCACACTTCTATAGACAATGAATTGTCTTTTGACCACCATGTATATACTGTTGTTAGGAAGTCCTTCTATCTAGCCTGATGGATTAACAAGACCATATTTTTTTGGTGAAAGGAACTTATTATCCCTCTCCACTTTTCCTTTATTAGCCATAATGGAATAAAATGCCCCTTTCTATTTGTACCTCTCGAGAAATATGACTCAACTTGAAAAAACACAATTTCCTAAAAAAAAAAAAAAAAAAACAAAACAAAGATATAGCTTCCATGTACTATACAGACTACTTGAGAGCACTATCTCTCTCCTCTGTTTCTTACAGGCTCCTGACGAAGGGACATTTGTCTTGATACTAAGCATCCAATGACCCAGTGCTGAGTGCCCTCCTTCTCATTCACAAAATAAACACCATAAACATCGGCTTCAAAGAACTAAACTTCTTCTAGAAGATAAACAGGTCCTGCTAGTGAGATAGGTGTCTATCTCAAACAATCTGTCTCCCATGGAATAGACTTCTGCTAATTGTGTTTTTTTTTTCCAACAAACATCTTTATTAAATTTTCACATATGGCATAGACAATCTTACATTTATATAAATGAAAAACAAACACAATGACACCACTTTAGCTGCAAACAGTATATATCACAGACACCATTGAAGCAGTTATAGTTGCAAAAATTATACATCATTTATAATCTAGCCAGTCATTGTCAGTTAAGCATTATATGGCTCAGTCATATCCTGCCTCTTAAAACTCATTCCTGCTCTGCATATATTGTTCCCACAATTCCCACTTTTTCCTATATAGTTTGCTCCTTTCCTAAAGATTCCAGTTCCAGTTATTTCATCTCTGTTACTATATTCACTACTTCTAGTAAAGTTGGTTTAGACTTTGATTTCCATTTTTTAGTAATTGCTTTTATGGCAGCCACCATAATTAAACTCAGCAAGGCTTTACTATGTCTAGGCAAATCCGATTCTGCATCATAACTCAAAAAAAAAATTATCTCACCAGTCAGTCAATCTGTTCCACCAGCATCTCCAACAGAGTGGTACACTGAGAATCCATAAAGTCTGCCAGCTCATTGCACTTCCAAAAAATATGTTCCCAGCCACCTCTTTCTTGCCCATCATACCTCCAACATTTGCTATCCACCTGAGGAAAAATTCTTTGAAGTCTGTTTGGGGTATAGAAATACATATGTAAACACTTCCAGGCAAATATTCTAAATCTTCTAGACTTTGTTGCATATTTGGGAGATGCCCATATACCCCCATTGTCTCTTTGTGAATTGCTTATCCACTCTCTCTTCCCAATCCTTTCTAAGCTCCTCTGATTGATTCTTATAATTA
This sequence comes from Protopterus annectens, assembly GCF_019279795.1. Lineage (NCBI taxonomy): Eukaryota > Metazoa > Chordata > Ceratodontiformes > Protopteridae > Protopterus > Protopterus annectens. The sequence goes on along the minus strand of NC_056744.1, from coordinate 431,933,922 downwards.
TCATCCAATATACTTATAATTATCATCCAATATTTTACATGCTTTACTAATTTTTCCCTTTTTAATGATGGCTTCTGTTCTAGATTCTGATTAAAAAATCTCACATTTAAGACACTACCCTAGCAGACTAAACATGTATCCCTACACTAACTCTTTGTTACAGCTTCTGTTCTAGATTATATTAAAAACTATACCAGTGCTGGACTTTCATTCAGGATCCCCCTATTTCTTTCTCTTTGCCTATATTCTGATATCAATCCTTGATAGGGAAGGCAATCTCTAACCTGCAGTCCAAACTCATTCTTGGCCTCTTCCCTTTCTATTACCCTTTCCTTTATAGTTATTTATTCCTTATACCTTGGTTCCTTTGCCAGTTTTCTCCCAAAAATCCCAGCTCCCTCTCTTGCCTATTATCTGTATCCCTGACCACAGTCATCCCTATCAGCAACATCTCTTTTCTCCATTCTTGTGCTGGTTTGGATCTTACAATACTCCCTGCTATTTTATGAATATAATACTCCATATGATTTTCATTGTTCTCCTTAAAAATCTGTATCCATAATCCCAATCTCTCCTTATTTCTTCAGCTTCCTCCTTGTATGAGCATCATTCCTTTCCACGTTGAATTATAGTTTTCCGCTTGTGCTATGTATAAGAGCCTTGACTGTGTTGCTCTAAAATATCCCCTCAAATTGGGTAATCCTAGTCTGCCTTGTTCTAATGGAAGAATCGGCTTATCCCACTTGGCCCATACTGTCTTCCCTTCCCAGAAAAATCCTTCAACTCTTTCTTAATTGCTATCCACAGCTGATTAGACTCCCACTGATTGTTAAGCAAAATAGGGCCTTCATGATTGCCTTCACCATCTTCAAATTCTGCCTGGATGAATGGAGAACTGTAATTTCACCCCAGAACTGGTTCTTCAGACCCTCATTGAAACTGGAAGAGTGTAGTCTGTAGTTACTTATACTGACGAATGCTGATGAAGTTGAATGTTGAGGCCAGGCTACTAAGGATTTCTTGAGGATAGGCTATCATTGATCTATCTGATTGACAGCACACTATGAACTTGTGAACCCATCAGTTGAGCTGATTGATTTAAAAAGTAGATCATGGCAGAACATTCTAGGTGAAGCTCTCCTCTAGTAAGCACAGAAGAGAGCAAGTGGAGGAATACAGGTTTAGTCTGCTAGGGTAGCTTAAGTGTCTTAAATGTGAGATTTTGTAGTTAGGCATCTTTGTGGCTTTTCCCTTTCTAGGTGCAGAAGGTACCTACATAAGTAAATTCTAAAAAGGTTATTACATTCAGCAGCAGGAATATAGAGGGGAAGTGTAATGTGGGACAAGGTCAATCCTGCACTGAGAACAGATGCCATTATAGATGGGTTTTCTGACTTAAACAGATTTTATTACCAGTGTGTGTACTTAGGTCTCATAATGAGGCTTGCTTTAAGAAAAATGCCAGCAATATGCTAAGAGGAAGGGATAGAGATCTTACTGAATCGGACTATTCTATACTTTTAAGCATTTAGGGTGACCCCATGATTAACGCACCAGGAGTAGTTCTGATCTTGTCCTAACAGCACCAACAAACTTGCAGTGGTTAGCAAACTTAATTATACAGATACAATGGATGTTCAATGCTACATTTGAAAATGAAATGCCAAATAAAAGGGTACCCAAGACTGAACCCTGTGCGATACCACTAGCAACATTTCTTTAGGTAGAGGAGATAACCTCCTACTTGGAGTATTTGAGTTGCATCACAAAACCAACAGGCTAGTCAATAGATAATGTATGGGTTAAAGTTGAGACTACAGAGTATGATCACAACTTCCTCATGAAGAATGGTGCTAGAGGCTTTAGCATGGTTGCAATAGACCGTATGTGCAGTCTGGCCCTTGTCTAAAGATTCTGTGCCCTTGACAAACAAAAACAAAAAAACAACCAAGCTGACTTGGTACGATCTGCCCTTAACAAATCTAAACTGGCTGCGATTTAGAGTCTTAAGGTTACACACGCTGTTGCTGATTAGGTCAGTCATAATGCGTTCCATAGCAATAGATATAATTCAAGTAACACCGGTAGTCCTAGAGTTAAAGTGATCTTTTCATGGGGATCTCCTTATGGAGGGGGGCAGCAATGTCTATTTTCCAAGCTTCAGTATGACAACCTGCGGAGCGACTAAGTTTAAATTTAGAAGAGGCTAGACTATGTGGTGTTTCACACTTTTGAGCTAATAGCTTGTAAGATTGAAAATACCAATAGAGCTAGTATTTTTTAGTTTTGGAGAGATCAGATGCATCATGGTCAAGAGTGATGACAGATTGCAAAATCCAATAAGAAATTGTGGAGGGAATGGGTGTGTAAAAGACAAAAAGATGGAGCTAAATTTATCAGCAAGGATACTACTTACAGATTTTATGTCAGAGTGTGGGATACATCATCCGAGCAGTATGACTTGTGAGCATCCTAATGCAGCCTTTGTGGTTTTCCTTCGTATTGGAATCAATTCTAAGCCGTTAACTGCCTTCACAATCCCTTCAGAATAGTTCTGAATATGATGCAAGGCATCAGTTGACTAACACATGTATTTTCACAGGATGTACACTCTAACATCAAATTTACATAAGATGTGGGCAGAACAATAGCCTCTGGTTTTAGAAACACACCTTGGCTGGGGGGGGGGGTGGCTTAGAAACAAGGTAAAATCGTCACATAGCATCAGTCACAGAGCTCATGCAGTTCTCACACTTTACTTACTAGAGTTATCTGCAGGTGGAAGGAGCTTATCCACTGAACTGTCATACGTTTAGTGACTTCATACACTTCCTGTACAGTACACAGAGCTTTCACTGTTTAATACATTTTTGGTGTCAAACTCTAGACTAGAAATCTTATTTAAATGTTGTTGACTTAATGCTAATATGTGAATGTATTATTCTTATCTAGGTCAGTTATTATTAATTTATATAGCAGACAGCTATGACTCAGCAAATGAACTGGCTTGGATGTTCCAAAAATGAATGAGCACATTCATTCTTAGAACAGTTGTTTTAATATTAACTTTACACAAACTGCTTTTTGTTAGGGGAAAGTAAATGTTACCAGAAAGGAAGCGGAAGACCTTAGTAGCTATCTAAAGATGTAACAGATGCTAAGAATAGCACGATCTTTTCTTTTACAAATAAAATTTAATTGCCTCTATTTTTACTTTAATGTGTCACATATTTATAAATAACACCTCATAGATAATTATACAAAACAAGAAAGAAACACATGTGGTAACAAACTATTCTATTCATTCAAAGTGATGAATTTTTGTCAAATAAATGAATACAGCTCTGACATAACCCTTTCCTTTTTTTTCTTTCTTTGTATAAGTAGGGTATTCACAAATATGCAGACAAAAGCATTACTTTTTAGTATGCAGCATAACAAAACACGTTTTAAAGATAATTTATATTCTACTGACGTACTAGAACAGAGATTATATTACACTGGTCATCAACGGGCATTAGAGTATGTGCTGTTTGATAGTCTAAAATCAGAAATAAATAATTGACATCCTGCAATGTATAGATATATACATATATATATATATATATATATATATATATATATATATATATATATATATATATATATACACACACACACACACACACACACACACAAGTTGTGAAATATTAAACCTTGTGAATGGAGATCTCTGTACAGTGTGGAACAGGACATTTACCATTCTCTTCAGTGTAGTGCAATCTCAGAGTTGACTTATTTAAGTAGCAGGGGGTCTGGGGGTGCAGGATGGCTTGCCTCCCTGCAAAAATATGAAAGAAGACATTTTCAGCTGTTAGATTTTTTTATGTTCAATATTTCACATCTTCTATCACCTGCTCTTCAATGATCAGAGGTTCGATGTGAAATTTCGATCCTTTGAAGTAGACCCATATATATATATATATATATATATATATATATATGTATATACACACACACACACACACACGTGTGTGAGATAAATTAGAGTTAATAATATTTTGTACAGAATCCAAGGAGAAACATCGGCCTAAACTAACATAGACATGTGATGTCATGTCAGCAGTGTTAGAACACATTTGGAGTGCTGAAGTGCAGCAGTATAACTTGAGAATCAATATATGAGACTGAACCAGCATCGAATGATTATATGTACACAAGAGCATATAAGATGCTGCTAGACGCTCTGCTTTACATATCCAGATCTGTTTCAAAAATCATCTACAGTTGAGGCTTCCCATCCCTGTGATCTATTACTACTGTACAGCTGAGGCCTTCCTAGCCCTGTGATACATTACTACGGTACAGTTGAGGTCTTTTCAGCCCTGTGATATATTGCTACTGTACAGCTGAGGCATTCCCAGCCCTGTGATATATTACTACTGTACAACTGAGGCCTTCCCAGCCCTGTGATATATTACTACTGTACAGCTGAGGTCTTCCCAGCCCTGTGTGGTATATTACTACTGATATTAAGCTTATGAGCAAAACGAGTAGATGGTTAGATTGAAGGTACAAAAAGGGGCATAAAATATTTAAAAAAAAAAAGACTTTACAAAAAGAGTAGAATTACATTTAAAATGTGCTAGATGAAAAAGGAAACCATATTTCATTTCTTGATGGAAGCACAGATAGTACTGACCAGAAAGATAGAATTGAACTTGACAGATGCTGGATTCTACCCAGCTTGGTTTTGTCATAGACAGGTTATGTCTATTTAAACTGATGGTCATCTTTGAGAAGATGACTAAAGCAATGAACGGGGATGAAACAGGGCACGCTGCCTACCTTCACCTAGCCAAAGTATTCTAAACAATACTTCATTTGGGCATTGTAGATAAACTTACAAATTAAGGCATGTGTCACCTAGTGAATTGCCAGCTGGCTCACTGACAGGACACAGGAGGTTATTATAGGAGAATCCACCATCACAAGGAGGCCAGTACCAGTATAATCCCACATGGATTGGTGCTGGGGCCTCTCCTTTTTGGCATCTACTTCTCTGAAGTCAAGGCGAATGTCAAGGTTCTCTGACTGACCAAGTTTGTAGATAGCTGTGAACTAGGCATGATCACTGAATCCCCTAAAGATACAGATACCCTTCGACAGGGCCTGACACCAACAAAGAGTGCTGCCACAGCCATGAACTGAAAATCATTACAGAACAATGCATAACAGTACCCCTTTTTGGTGAGAAAATCATTGTACATTGCACAACTTATAAAGAAAGGCAAGGCATCTGGGTCCAAGGGGGATATAGTTTTGCTTTATTCAGCTGTCATCAAACAAATTATTGAGTACATCTCACCCTTTGGCATGTACCTGACCAGACACTTGTAACACTTTAAGATGCCATGAAGGCGTATTACAAAAAGAATAATGGGAGTAAACAATACGTCCTATGTGGACCATGTCTGAACATGTGGCCCAGGCCGGTATGACCCTGACCTTGAGTAGCATCTTACCCTCACCAAGAATGGTGCCACAATATGAAGACAAGATGATCAATTTCAACAATTGGCTTAAGTATTGGTGTCATTCAAAGGAGATCCAATGCCTGTCAGCCTGGGATGACATGCTCGACAAGCCACGATGCTTCGCTAGGGACGGCTTGCACCTGTCACCCCTGGGCTTTTGGATATTGGCAAAGGCTCTTGCTACCCCCATAGTGCCTTTTTTAGGCAAGGCTCAAAAGACAAACCCACCTCCATAGGTATCACAAGGGATAAGAAACTAAGAGTAATGCTACTCAACGCCAGAAGTCTAAACCTCAAGATGCACGCACTCAAAACTCTCCTTAGCATGGAGAACATCGATATCTATGCAGTAACAGAAACCTGGTTCAAGGCTCCCGAGAGCACCCCAGCACTACCAGGTTATACCTCATACCATGCTTTTCGTCCCCAAAACTTGGACCGAACCACAAAAGGAGGGGGAGTATCAATATTCGTCAAAGATACCCACACTTCCAGGTTAGTGGCACAGCACAAAGCATCAGAGACTATCCATGTGCAACTAACAGTGGGTAAAACTGCCTTCCAGTTTATAGCCTGCTACAGACCACCCTCCCAAACCCAGGAACCCCACTCGGCCTTCCTGAGAACACTGGAAAATATGAAGGTCTTTCCAAACACCATTATATTGGGCGACTTCAGCTACCCAAACATAGACTGGGAGCATTACTCTAGCTCCAACACCCTAGCCCAAAGGTTCCTAGAATTTATAAACTCAAATGCTATGGAACAACTTGTTACCACTCCCACAAGAGGGGAAAACATACTGGACCTGATCATCACCAACATGGGGACTCTATGCTCCAGACCAGAAGTGTAACAATCACTGGTAAGATCAGACCATAAACTAATCTTACTGGATATTCACATCCCGACTCCACCCCCTGCCCTGAAAACCACAGTGGAAAACTTCTCTAAAGCAAATTTCACTCTCCTCAAAACCAAGGTGAAATCCTTCAAAGCCCCCGGGCCTGTGGAAAATACGGCCCAGACTGCAGAATCCTTTATAAATACATTCTATGAACACCTTCAGGAATGCATGGATAATGCAATCCCAAATAAAACTAAGACCCAATCCTCCAAAAGCAGACGTCCTGTCTGGTGGACCCCAGCCATAAACAAACTATACAATAGAAGGAGGAAGCTACTACATGATAGAGCAAAATCCCAAAAAAGGAAGGCATCTCTGATCAGTATTAGCAAAAAACTACGGGCACTCATAAAATCGTCTAAGGCCAGCTTTGAGAGAAAAATTGCACAAGACACTAAGGATAATCACAAGGCTTTCTTTAGTTATGTTAGGAACCTGGGTGGGAATTCCCAGATGTGCTCAGAATTAGTCCAAAATGACAAAAAATACACCAAACCCACAGACATTGCCAACATCTTAGCTGACAGGATCAGAGCAAACTCCCCCCCCCCCACCAAAAGGGCAAATATCTATCCCAGCAGAGTGCTGCCCCCCCTGACATCTCAGATGCTCAGGTAAGAGCTGCCCTCTCCAAAGCAAAAAACACAGCATCAATGGGACCAGACGGTGTCCTGGGCTGCGTCCTACATGAACTCCAAGAAGAGCTAAACCCAAACATAAAACTACTGTTCAATCTCAGCCTTACTACAGGATATGTACCCAAAGAGTGGCGTACAGCAACAGTGGTCCCTCTCCACAAAGGTGGTGCCTCAACGGATCCTGGAAACTATTGCCCCATAAGCCTGACTAGCTTGATCTGCAAAGCTATGGAAAGGATCATCATGGACCTCATAAATAAAGATATTGGGGACCTACAGACACTGGATCCTACCCAGTTCGGCTTTGTTAAGGGCAGATCCTGCCTCTTAAACCTAGTTGATATCTTTGAAACAGTCACCAAGGCCATTGACGAGGGGAAGGTGGTCCACACAGCCTACCTGTACCTTGCAAAAGCCTTCGATACAATACCCCACTCGGGCATTATAGATAAGCTCACCAGCTTAAATATAAACCCCTATGTCACTAGATGGGTTTCAAACTGGCTCAAGGACAGAACCCACATGGTTAGAATTGCTGGAGCCATATCAGACTCCAAACCAGTTACAAGTGGCATCCCACAAGGCTCAGTCCTGGGACCTCTCTTGTTCGGTAAATATTTCTTGGAGGTACAGGCCAACATGGAAGGACTGTGGCTGACCAAGTTCGCAGATGACTGCAAACTGGGCGCCATAATCGACTCTCCAGCCGACACAAGCATCCTCCAAAAGGGCCTCATAGAAACAGACAACTGGTGCCAGAGCCATGGCCTCAAGCTGAATGCCAAAAAGTGTATAGTCATCCCCTTTGGCAAAAACAAAGTGCCCACAAATTACCACATAGGTGGTAATCCATTAAGTACAGAAGAAGTAATTTAGGGACCTGGGAACCCAAGTTGATAGCAATCTCTCATTTGACAACCACGTGGCCAAAGTGGTTAGAAAAACATTTTATATAGCCCACCTAATCATGAAGGGATTCACATCTAGATCAGGGGAGGTCATCGTGCCTCTTTACTCATCCCTCATCAGGCCAATAATTGAGTACAATGCCCCTTTTGGGATGTACCTTACTAGACACCTGCAGCAACTGGAAAGACCCCAAAAGTACCTCACCAAGAGGATCAAAGGGCTCAAACAGATGCCATATGCTGCCCAGTTAAAGAAACTCCAACTCTACTCAGTGGCATACCGCCTGCTCAGAGGCGATCTGTGCCTGACGTATAAAGCCATGTCCAACCCAGAATAAATGGACATGCTGCACCTCAGAAAATCCAAATCCCATCGAGCTACGTGCTCGAGAGACTTGAACCTCAGCACTGAAATAAATAGGACATGCTGGAGGGACAGATTCATAACCCAGAGGCTCCCTTCACTCTGGAATAAAATCCCAGCCCAGGTTAGGCAGAGTCCATCATTGACTCTCTTCAAGAGGAATCTTGATGAGTGGATGGGAGATCGTAGGTTTACCCTGGTTATCACTTCTGTGTCACTGTTAGACAGAGGCACAGTATACTAACCTCGAAAAAGGGCATAGCAAAATTAATTTAAAATGGGTAGCGAAAGCCAAACACACACTGGCTAGGCTTATAAATGCCCTAGGGCAGATAGCCTAGTATGAACCTATGAACCTATGTCAAAGCCCTATCCCTTTACATGGTCTCCTACAGACTGCTACATGGCAGTCTATGCCTAGCCTAAGAGGCATCTTATGATCCTACACTAAAAAAAGCTTCAGAAATACTAGATCTAAGGACCTTAACCTCACCTGAAACAGGACATCTTGGAGGATAGGCATGTGTCTCAAAAATTACCCCCTCTATGGAACAGGCTTCCCACCCATGTGAAGCAAAGCTCATTCTTGACCCACTTTAAACTTCACTCTGACCAACGGATGGAAAAATCACAAATTTAACCTGGTTTGTCACCTATGTGAATGCTTGAAGTGTACGAAACTATATCATAGCCATACAATTCCATGGGGTATTGACACTTGCTAGAAATGTTTTGGTAAATTTGAAGTAAGCTTAGCTAGACCTATAATGGCTCCTGACGTGATTGTCTAGTTACCACCTATGAATCTATGAGTCAAATAATTTCCATTGATTCTTGCTAATTAATTCTTAGAGTTGTAAGGATTTCTGAAAACATTACCATTCTATTATTATGTTGTTACACCCAAGTGTGCTTTGATGTAAGTCTTATCTTAAAATAGGTATTATTATTTAGCATATATTGAATTTCATATATTTCTATGACCTCATCAGTGTGTACAATAATCCCCTCCAAATTAATCTTATTCAGGATTATGACAGACTTAAATATCAAAACATCTGAAGAAGTCTTCAACACAAACAGGTCTTATACCCAAATAACCCTAACTTTGCCACAAAAAGCTCTCATTAGTAAACTCAGATCTCACCAGGATACATTCTTCACAATACATTTTTGACTCTGTAAATGAAAAGAAAACAACTTGCTAACTCCTGAGGTCCAACCCCTATTAAAACGTTGATGATACATTGCAGGTATGAAGCAACAAGCTGTCCCCTAGCAATAAACAACAATATAGCTAACTAAAAATCTTTATAAAACATGTAAAAGAATAGCACTGATGCCAGCATATGAAAACATTTCAAAAATCCTTAGCAAAATCCCCAAAACAGTTCTGTAAAAAACAGAATTGAATCACATGAAGGGATATAAAAAAACAGCACTGTCTTTTATCTCCTTCTGAATGTCAAAGGCATTCTACTCTCCCAACTTGAACACACTGACCCCTCATAACCTCTCTCCCAACTTGAACACACTGACCCCTCATAACCTCACTATCAAATGTAAGCTCCACATGCATTCAAGCAGTGCCCAATAACATTTCATTTTATTACCAAGTCCCCCTGAAAATGAGAACCTCAGTAAAATACTGAATAAAGCAAAATAGCGCCTTTTGAGACAAGGGGATCCCAACTATTCAAACATTTAGTCATTCTGACCTTCTTTCCCTCAGCAACTAATCTAATTAGAGAGCCTTCCTCTTTCACAAACCACAATTACTCTGCCTCCAACACTTCAACCCCATCCCCCAAAACCTAACCTGCACTGTACAGATTACTGCTTCTTTATACGTGGTCCAAAACTCTGGAAAAAGTATTTCCTCACAAATCAAGTACAACTCATCCAGTAAAGTCCCACCTGTTGTCATCAGCCAAATGTCATTGCCTCCTGTACACTACCTCCTTACCCAAGGTTTAATACTCTGTCCTACTCCTGTTAGTGACATGCATATTGTCCTTTATATGGCATGCTTTATTGCACTCATCTACACTTCTCACTCACATAATCCTTTGCTTAACTTCTTGCAGACACTCACAAACACTGCCTAACATTCTTCACTCCACTCATACTATCACTCACACTTAGATAACAAACAGTCACACAGATGCCTCACTCTCTACATATTTGTTTTGATTTATTTTCAATAATATACATTAATATTGTATATATCTTTACATTTTTGTTAGCTGATACTTTAATGGTATTTTATAGATGCCTTTTTTCAGTATATTCTATATATTGCTATATGTCATCAAACGTAATTCTGACTTTCTTTGTATTCCCAAACTAACAATGGAACAGGTCACTTGGGAGCAGTGCTCTAACATAACTTAGCAAATTTTAAATAAAATACAAATAATAGTATATAGTGTGATATTATTTTTAATTGTTTCTTCTGTTATGCATCCAATCCTTTAGATGAAAGTCAATAACATTATTTTTTTAACATAAAATGAATGTGGTGGATTGGGGGTGTTCATCCCATCTTACAAAATTAACATATGACATGCATGTGACTGATCAGTGAACGGTGCCTTCATTACAGTTCAGTAGAATGAAAGCTACTAGTAACGTAGCAGCATGGAATTATAATGCAGCCATGTTCTCAGACTGTTAGCATTATGCCATTCTTTATACATACCAACAACAAACTGCACTTCCTGGAAGCTCTTCTTCACCCTGGAGAATGCTGACATCTGTGCAGTTACAGAAACATGGTTCATAGCCATGGAAAGTACTTTGACAGTGCATGGCTATAATTCCTTTCATAAGTTCTGACTACCCAGGAATAAGAAAGAGCAAAAATGTGGAGGTGTGTCTATCTACACAAAAAATAAACACACCTCAAGGCTGGTCAAAATGTGTCCAACTAACCATGGGAAAAATCCATTACCATATTCTTGTTATGTATATGTCTCCTGCCATGACTCAGGAAACCCATACATCATACCTGAAGTTACTAGAATCACTCAACATCCAGCCCAGTACCATACTCCTGAATGATTTTAACTACCCCATCCATTAACTGGGAGGCATATTCGACCACCAACATGGAAATCCAAAGATTTCTTTACTTTGTAAATTCAAATACCTTGCAGCAGGTAGTCTGCACTCCTACTAGGGAAGCAAATATCCTAGGTCTGCTACTCACAATTATTGGGGAGTGCTGCACCTCCCCTCCCCAGTGTGCTGTCATCACTGATAAGATGAGATCACAAAGCAGTGTCCCTTAAAATATAGGTAAAACTAGTCCCCCCACCTAGCCCCAAATACTTTAAGAACCTCTGTAAGGTAAATTACCTCCTATTAAGGAACAACATAGCTAGTTTCCAAATCCAGAAAACACAGAAACCTATGCAAAGATGTATGCAAAATCCCTGTATGACCATATAAACAAATGCATAGAAATGGCGGTACCAGAACGAAATAAACCCGGGTCAAACCACAAAACCAAGCCACCCTGCTGGGCCCATGGTATTAATACATTGTACAACAATAGGAAAAAAAATCTGTTGAGAAGAAAGAGGGAATGTACACAACAGAGCAAAAAATAACTCATTTGTCTAAACAAGTGAATCAGGGAACTAGTCAAGAAATAGCCTTCAAAGATAAGGATAACCATAAAACATTTTTTAGTTATGTACACAAACTTAAGAGCAGCACTGAACAATGACTAGGATTAGTTGTGGATAGCATTACCTATACTCAGCCAGATGATAGAGCAAATCTGCTGGCTGACAAATTCAGCTCAAATTTCACCTCCCATCAACCCCACTTTTCCTCCAAGAAATACCTTCCATCACTCCAGCACCAATTATCACCAAAAGCAAGCTGTCACTGTGTTCTCTAAAGTTAAAAACATGGCTTCAATGGGGCCTGAATATAGCTGCTTCTTAAACAGCTTAAATCAGGACTTATCAAGCTCATTAGGATCACTATTTAACTACAGTTTCTAGACTGGTTTTGACCCGATAGAGTGGAGGACAGCAACAGTAATCCCTCTGTATAAAGGGGGACCATTTACTAACTCTGGAAATTACAGACCCATAAGTTTGACTAGTCCTTTAGGTAAGGCCATGGAAACAATAATCATGGACCTGATAAATAATGACATAGGAAACCTCCAAACACTGGACCCAACCCAATTCAGCTTTGTCAAGGGCAAGCCAAACCTACTGAATCTGGTAGATTTCTTTGAGAACGTCACTAAGGCCATGGATGAGGGTAAGGCAGTACATACCACCTACCTCAACCTAGCTAAAGCATTTGACACAATTACCCTCTCAGGAATTATAAAAAAACTTATAACACTGGGCATAAATCCCTATATTTGCAGATGGATAGCCAACTGGCTAATGGAAAGGAAAGGTGGTTTAAAGTAGGTTAATCTAGATCCAGCAAGATGCCAGTCACTACTGCTGTGTCACAGGGCTCAGTACTGGCACCACTCCTGTTATGAGTATAGTTCTCTGAAGTCAAGGCTAATGTAGAAAGCCTGTGTGTAACAAAGGTTGCTGATGACTGCAAGCTGGGGGCAATTACTGAATCACCCAGTGATCTAGATATCCTTCAGGAGGGTCTAGATCTGACATATGATTGATGCCAGAACCATGGTGTAAAACTAAATGCAAATAAATGCCTTATTATGCCCTTTGGGAAGTCAAATACCCCTGCAAATTTCAACCTCAATGGCATATCCCTAAGAGTCGACGCAGAGATCAGAGATCTAGGTACATGGACAGATTGTAGCCGTGTTCACGGTGGTGAGGAAATCATTCTATAGGGCACAACTTACAAGTAAAGGTATGGCATCTGGATCAGAAGAAATTATAATCCTGCTGTGCTCATCCCTCATTAGACCAATAGCTGAATCCAATGCATCATTTGGCATATACTTGACTAAGCAATTACAACAGCTAGACTGACTTCAGACATTCCTCAAAAAAGAAACTACAGGGTGGAAATTAACATTTGCCACCAGCTTTGACTTTCCTGTCCCTTGCATTTTATCATACTTTTCTTGTTCCTTGAACTGGGCTCTTTCTGTGTCCCTCATAATAGGAATACTATTATCAGTTTATCTTATAAATTTGGTATGGTGTTCTGTGACAGGTTTAAATAATATTTTAAATAGTATTTTCTCTTCTTTTCTGGCTTCTCGAGTAATATCTAAAGGTCCACAGGGGTGTGTATCACATAATAATAAAAATAATTCAAAAGAAATTAACCCTTTTTAAGCTTGTTGTACTTTTCTAACAGGCAGCTGGAGGTATGTTGTTGGTTAGTCCTATTTAATGTCACAGTCAAAATATGACTTTTGACATTAAGGAAACCTTTCATCAGTGTACACGTCTTCATGATGCTTTTTTATGGAAAATAATAATGCCAGCTCCTAAGGTATAGATTTAACATTAGTCTTAAACAAGCGAATATCCTCAGGATACTTAGTGGCACACTGCAAAATAGATAAAAGGCACTGAAACTCCCTGCTGATTTTACTGAAAGACCAATAATAATCCATGGCCATTTCTTTGATTGTGAGGTCAGCAATGTACATGAGAATCAATAGATTTTTGAATCATGAGTGAAAGGATGTCTTCTGGTATTCATGGCATGTGGCACAGATGTTTTCAATTTCTTTCATTGTTCTGTCCTCAGTAAACCCTTGATAGTACCCTAATTTAGTCGACTCTATTTCTAGTTGCCTTCTTAAAGGGACCTAATTTGACATATGCTAGATATTTTCATAGATTTTCTTTTGTCATTGTTATAAAAAGGGGGGTCAAGTAACTGTAAGACTTTAAATAAATAACCCCAATTTAAGGAGTCAAAGGCCTTTTTAATATCTAGACCTATTATCAATGCTTCATGGTTTCCTCTATTTAAGTAATCTATCAGAGTTAATACTCTTTTAATATTATCCTTTGTATACCTGTTATGTGTGAAACCAGTTTGGTCTTCATTAATTATTTTAGATATGGGAATTTTCAATCTATTGACCATAACTGACATAAATAGTTTATAATCATTATTCAACAAAGAAATTGGTCTATATGAGTTGCAATGATTAGGGTCCTTATTCTCTTTTAATATTGGAGAAATCAGAGAATATCTCCAAGAAAGAGGAATATTTGGTAATGTTTGAACTTCAAGAAAGGTTTTATGTAGGAGAGAGATTATAGAAGAAGGGAACAATCTATACATTTTGATAATTAAGCCATCTATTCCAGGTGCTTTATTAGACTTACTTCCTTTAATCCCATCTATAATTTCCTTTTGAGAAATAGGTTTTTGAAGAACTAACTTCCTCAGGAATTCTTATGTTGGGAACTATATTATCTAACTTCTCACAATAATTTGTACTTATTTTATCTTCATGATGCTCTGCATAATGATAATTAAAAGCCTCCAAAATGTCCCATATCTCTGAGGCTTTTATCTTTTTCCCTTCATGAAAGATACTATCAATGTTATTAATTTTTTATTGTATCTTTACTTTCATAGATAGATTATGAAGATGCTTAGGAGAGGTAGCATAAGAATTTAATTTCAGTTTTTCCATAGCTAAATTAGATTTATGGGATAATATTTCATTTTATTTCTTATTTGCTTCTTCTATTTTTTTATTATCTGTAGCAATTATGTTTTTGTTAGATTTAAGAGATAATATTTGATTTTGGAGTTGCTGTAATTCTGAGTCCCATTTTATAATTTCATTTTTTATAGCAGTTAATGGTTTTACCATATAGACAGGCCTTAATAGAATCCCAAGCCATAATTGTGTTTGCTTCAGGTTTATAATTAATTTCTAAGAAAAACTGAAGTTCAGAAGTTATCCAAGATGTAAAGTCTTTAATTTTTGTGATATATGAAAGAATCCTTAAAGTAATAACTAATTGATTGAATTCCAAGTGTACTGCTACCAACAGGGAATTATGATCTGAAAAGGGATAAGGTTGTATTGAAAAATTCAAGAGTTTAGAATAAAGATCTTGTGAGATATAAATGTATTTATTCTAGTCTGGGTACAATGTCTATAGTCCTGGTGTGAGAATAGCAAAGAATTTTGTCCCAAAGCATTAAAGGTATCTTTTAATTTAAACATTTCTGTCCATTTTTAACTGTTTGGCTGAGGACAATAGTCTAGGAGATTTCCTATTGGTAGTTTCTGTAATATCTGTGATACAACTGAAATCAGCTCCTAGTATAATATTACCTTTAGAAGTAGTTGTAATAAAGTCTAAGTGTTTCTTAGCTAGTCAAGCCCCCATACCTGGGAACCAGTATAAATTAACCAGGGTCCAAATTCTATTATTAAACTTAAGTATAACTAAGGTCATAATTCCATTATTGTCTACATGTTTGTAAATGATTTGGGGATTTAAGAAAGTCTTTTTGCATAGAATTGTTACTCCTCTGATCTTATTTTTATAAGAAGATTGAGCAAGCATTGTGTATTCCTTAGGGTCCAACATAAATGTGTCATTTATTTTAAAGTGTGTCTCTTGGAGAAAAACTACTCAAGCTTTGTTTAGTTTAAAATACCTTAGTAGGTTAGCTCTCTTATATGGGTTGTTTAAGCCATTAGTATTTAAGGATATCAAATTTAAATCCATATCAGAATTCTTTAAAGATAAATAATAAAGGAATTTGTATTAATAGAATCCTGCATACATAATACTCTTCCTGAATAGACAATAGAATATCAGTTGTTGTATTTCTATTTATCTCAATCCAAATAACTGTCCCCATGAAAGATAAAAGTAAAACAATTGTGTCAGGCATTTCAAAACTAAAAAAAAAAAACAGTTAAATAAAAAAATAGCATATTTCACTCTGATATAAACTTTAATACACCCTATACATGGAATGAGATATATTCCTAGTCTAGCAAAACAAAACTAAATTTGCTAGACTACCTATCCCAACGATCAACCTTTTTTGGTTCGAGCCCATGAAAACAAAGTAAAAAATGGAGAGTATATTATAAATTAAGAGAAAAATATTAGTGATAAACAACTAATCAGAAATTAATTCCAGTTAGGTTTTAGAGATGAGTACTATGCACTGTTATTAGAAACATTAAACATTTCTACAGTAATTATTCACTAAGGAAGCAAAAGACATATTAGGATATATATAATCTGAATTTAGTGCTTAATAGACTAAGGAAACATTAGCTTTATTAACAATCTAAATGATTACCCAAAATACCTAAACATGTCATCTGTATTAGTTCTAATAAAAACTTCAAAATGGCAGAACAAATCAAAGAATTATTTTGCATTTTTATTTACTTGCCCTCTGAATAAATCTTATTATGACAAACTCCCACTAAATAAAAACCTCACAAGAATTGGGTATTAGCACATAATGAGTGTGTCATTCCCAAAAGATGTTAACATAGATTTTTAGAAGTATTATACAAGACATATTTGTCCTTAATTAACTCCGAAATGTTTGGAATAGCAGATGTTTAAATAACTGCCTAAAAACAATAATTAATTGGCATCAGTTAAAATGACAAAAATTAGTAAAAACATTTATATAAAATTTACTATGGATAACAGGTCTTAAAAGTGAATGACTCAAAGACAAAATTAAGATAGAGATAGCTGCAAATATCTACCATAGTAATAGGGTAATACAGAAACTCGTAACTTGTCTGTTGTGTTATCACAAGTCATAGATATTACTGAGCTTTTTCCTTGTCATAAAGTGATAATATACTAAAAGACATGACTTTATAATAACTGAAAACATGACATCTGAAATATAAATATCTAGGATACAATAAGGAAATCAGCATATTAAATGCAAAGTAATTATAGCTCATTCAAAATTATTCATGCATATATTTGCTAGGATTTAGTATGGTGTTTGAGTATCCTTACAGTTATTACCAGTAGTCATAAGCATATCATTTAAATGTATAAGCCTATACTAAACACTTGTTAACTGCATAGGAAAGTTATTTATAAAGCTCTATTTATAAAAAAAAAACTCCAGTATATTCACTAGAAATAGTGGCTATAATTAACTGTTTACAGGAAAAAATAACATTTCTGTATATATTTGATCACAAAATATAGTCACTTTTATAAAAGGGAATTATGAATATGTTTGCAGACAGTGTAGCTCGTAATTCTTGTAAAAGAAGCCTACTATGCTATATTAACCAGTCAGAGACTTGACATTCACAATTAGGCTTGCATATACACATTAGATGTAATGTAATCTGATCTGCATGCATAGAATGCATAATGTCATGAGCTAAGTAAGAAAGCTTCACTTCTTAGATTTCAAACTGACATTTTCTTGCCCAGCACACTACACCGTACAGTTTCCTGACCTCACTTTAACTGTGTCACAAAGTCTGCTTATTTACAGTAACAAATGCAAAGTTTAACTGTCAGATACTTCCAAACAGTAAAATAACATTCAATGGCAATAAGAGAGAAAAAAAGAAGTTATGTACTTGCCATAATGTTCCATACTTCCAAACAGTAAAATACCATTCAATGGCAATGAGAGAGAAAAAAAGAAGTTATGTACTTACCATAATGTTCCATACTTCCAAACAGTAAAATAACATTCAATTCCAATGAGAGAGAAAAAAAGAAGTTATGTACTTACCATAATGTTCCATGTGAGTTGCTCATCTTGCCTTAATTCTTTACTGATGAGTTTGGAACCAATCCCTCGGCTCCAATACGGCCAATTGCAAAGCTTGAGGTCTTCAAATTGCTCGAGACCAAGTCCCTAGCCCATGATGCACCTGTGAATTACCTCAGATCTTGTTTGCTGCGTATACTAATAACATATGTCATTCTACATTCCTAAAGAAAAGGAAGAGAAGGTTTGAATAACCAGGATGAAACCAGCATCTTGGTCATCTATCAGCCCAGGTGGCGGTAGGAGACAGGGACGTAAGAATGAAGGCAAGATGAACATCCCACATGGAATGTTATGGTATGTAGATAACTTCATTATGTGAAGTTGTTCAATCTTGCCGTTCATTCTTTACTGATGGGTAGTATCCCAGGCACCATCAATCTAGGGTGGCTCATGGGAGTATATTTCTCAGGACCGTGGATCCAAAGGAGGCACTGTCCCCAGAGGCCTCATCAACTTTGTAATGAGTGATAAAAGTATGAGGTTTTGACCAAGTTGGCTGCTGCACAAATATTATCAATAGGAAGTCTGGCAGAAAAGGCAGGTGATGTAGAAACTACTCTGGTTGAGTGAGCCTTAATCTTGTGTTGCAAAGGTATATTGGTAGCTGAATAGGCAAAGGTGATATAATCAGATAACCATTTAGACAGAGTAGTTTTAGCCACTGGTCTCCCTTTCCTGGAATCTGAAAATGAAACAAAAAGCTGGTCTGATTTCCTTAAATCTTTTGTTCTATCTAAATCGAATCTGAGCTGTCTGTGAACATCCAGTTTGTGCAGCATATACTCTAAATTGCTAAAATGATTGGGGAAGAAAACTGGCAAATCAATGACTTGGTTGAGATTAGTTTCAGTGCAAACTCTGGGCAAGAATATGGGATGTGTTCTAAGTGATACTCTGTCAGGGTGAAATATCAAATAGGGAGGCTTGATGGATAAGGCCTGAAGTTCTGACACTCTGCGGGCAGAAGTAATAGCTACCAGAAAGATGGTTTTCCAAGACAAAAATTTGAGATCGCAAGATGAAGCTGACTCAAATGGCAGGAGAATTATACGTGAAATCATAAAATTTAGATTCCATGGAGAATATGGAGATTTCACAGGAGGTCTCATATGAAAAGTTCCTTTGAAAAATGCTTTGGATAACTTGTGAGACATGATATTCAAACCTTCAAATCCAACATGAAAATTAGAAATGGCCAATTGTACCAGAACTGTTGCTGCTGTAGCCACTTCATTGAAAATCATAGTCAAGAATTCTAAAAGGGAAGCCATAGGGGCTTGGTAAGGATCAATAATATTTTTTGAGGCCCATATAGAAAATTTCTTCCATTTGATAAGATATAGCTTTCTGGTAGAAGATTTGTGAGAGGACAAAAGGATTTGTTTTGTCTCATTGGAAAGGTTATGGAACCTGGCTATGATGGGAACTGGAGCAGCCAAGATGTCAGCTTTAAGGACTGCAGAGAAGGATGAAGGTCCCCCAAAAGGTGTGTCAGAAGGTCTGGAACTGGATCCAGGATCCAGGGATCCTCCAAAAGATGAAGTCGAAGGAAGGGGAACCAAATCTGATGAGGCCAATGAGGGGCTATAAGAATGATGGTCCTTCCTACTGATTTTGCTTTCTGTAGAACCTTGGGTATCAACGGGATTGGTGGAAATGCATAGAGCAGACCCGGAGGCCAATTGTGCATGAGTGCATCCCTTGGGGCTTCTCCCATAGGGGAAATGAGGGCAAAGTAACTTTTGCAGTTCATGTTTATGTGAGTGGCAAAAAGACCTCAGCAAGGCTGGCACCACCTGTGGAATATCCTGTCCACAATTTCTTTCTTAAGGGACCACTCATGGGGCAACAAGATTGCCCTGCTCAGTTTGTCTGCTATCACGTTGGATTTCCCCAGGATGTGAATTGCCAACAGAAAGCGCTGGGTGGAAACAGCCCACTGCCAAACTCTGAGAGCCTCTTGACAAAGGGAGCAAGACCTGGTTCCTCATTGTTTGTTCAAGTACCAGACCACCAACATGTTGTCTGTCTGAATTGCAATCATACCTAGAGGGAGAGAGTCCTGAAAGTACCGCAAAACTAAAAGTACTGCTCTCATTTGCAAGACATTGATATGCAGATGTGTCTCTTGATAGGTCCATGTGCCTTGGGCAGTATTTCCCTGAAAATGCCCACCCCCACCCTATCAGGGAAGCATCCGTGGTCACTGTGGCTGCTGGAGGGGGTAGCACAAATGGGCATCCTATCTTAATATGAAGTGAGGTCAACCACCACTGAAGGTCCTTCTTGCAAGAATTTGTGATCATTATGGCATGATTCATGGGGAGCTCTTGGTAAGACCATTGAGTGAACAATAGCCATTGAACTATTCTCATGTGCATATAAGCAAGTGGAATGGCTAAAATTGCTGCTGCCATTATGCCTAATACGTTCAGAACTTCCAATGCTGCTGCTTTGTCCTTTGATATCAGGATGCTGATATGATGACAAAGAAGAAAGACTCTTTCTATTGGAAGCCTTTGAGTGGTGGTAGTGGTGTCCAATTCTGCCCCTATAAAAATGATATGCTGCGACTGCGACAAGGCAGATATTATTGAGTTGATTGTAATGCCCAGGTGATTGCAGAGTGACAGAGTGAACTCACTGGCCTGAATGAGTTGACGCCTGGTGGTGGTGGTAAGGAGCCAATCATCTAGGTACAGAAACACCTGGAATCCTAGACACCTCAGGTGAGCCGTGACCACTGCCATGCATTTGGTGAACATTTTGGGGGCTGTAGTGAGACCAAAGGGCAGGGCTTGAAACTGATAGTGATTGGCTCCCAGCCAGAAGCGCAGGTGATCCCTGGATGGTCTGGCTGTTTTTATGTGGTAGTACGCATCCTTCAGATCTATTGAGCACATCTAATTGTCTTTCCCTAAAAAGGGAAGTATAGACTGAAGCGTGACCATCCAAAACTTTTCTTTCTTTATGTATTGGTTCAGTTTGCTGAAGTCCAATATGGGGGTTTATATCACGCTATCGAAAGATGAAAATAGCAAATGCTATTTCATCGAACCTAAAATATCTAAACCACATAATATCGAACATTCAGAATAGCGAATTTTTTTTCCTTGGGAAAAAATTCACTATTCCGAAACACACACACACAAAACACAAGCACACCTAAAAAACATCAATACACACACATACACTTAGAATCCTACAACTAACCCTACACTAAACTGTACATACACTACTATCTATCCACTTACCTTAACCCAAACCCTAACCCTAAGGTCCCTCACTATCGTACACTCACCTAACCTGCACCCGAAGCCTAACTCACTTAACCCACCCCTAACCCTAATTCACCTAACCCGCGCCCTAACTCTAACTCACCAAACCTGCACCCTAACCCTAATGACCACACAATCGCACACTTACCTGAACCCGACCCGTAACTTTCCACCACAGTGCTGAAAATAGCGAAGCCACAGAACCAGCCAACCAAATTCTTTCCCTAGGAAAGAATTTGGTGTTCTGCAGCTTCAGTCAAAAAGGGTCGATATTAGAACATTCGAAGTTTTAAAACTTCAATGTTCTGATATAGACCCCAATATGGGTCTCCAGTCCACCATCTTCTTTGGAACCAAAAAGTATCTTGAGTAAGTTTTGGATCCTGTCTGGTCTGCTGGGACTGGTTGGATGACTCTTTTTCTTAGCAAAGTTTGGACCTCTACTGTTGCTTGATCCCTGTAACTGGGTGGAATGTCCGGAATTCGTCATGATTGGAGGGGGTGTGGCGAATGGTAAGACGTATACTCTGGAAATGATACTTTGTACCCAGCTGTCTTTTGTTATATTGAGCCAGGTGTCTGGGTACAAAGATAAGTGACCCTTGACTGCCATAGGGGCTTGGTAAGGATCAATAATATTTTTTGAGGCCCATATAGAAAATTTCTTCCATTTGATAAGATATACTTTCTGGTAGAAGATTTGCGAGAGGACAAAAGGATTTGTTTTGTCTCATTGGAAAGGTTATGGAACCTGGCTATGATGGGAACTGGGGCAGCCAAGATGTCAGCTTTAAGGACTGCAGAGAAGGATGAAGGTCCTCCAAAAGGTGTGTCAGAAGGTCTGGAACTGGATCCGGGATCCAAGGATCCTCCAAAAGATGAAGTCGAAGGAAGGGGAACCAAATCTGATGAGGCCAATGAGGGGCTATAAGAATGATGGTCCTTTCCACTGATTTTGCTTTCTGTAGAACCTTGGGTATCAACGGGATTGGTGGAAATGCATAGAGCAGACCCGGAGGCCAATTGTGCATGAGTGCATCCCTTGGGGCTTCTCCCATAGGGGAAATGAGGGCAAAGTAACTTTTGCAGTTCATGTTTATGTGAGTGGCAAAAAGACCTCAGCAAGGCTGGCACCACCTGTGGAATATCCTGTCCACAATTTCTTTCTTAAGGGACCACTCATGGGGCAACAAGATTGCCCTGCTCAGTTTGTCTGCTATCACGTTGGATTTCCCCAGGATGTGAATTGCCAACAGAAAGCACTGGGTGGAAACAACCCACTGCCAAACTCTGAGAGCCTCTTGACAAAGGGAGTAAGACCTGGTTCCTCATTGTTTGTTCAAGTACCAGACCACCGACATGTTGTCTGTCTGAATTGCAATCATACCTAGAGGGAGAGAGTCCTGAAAGTACCGCAAAACTAAAAGTACTGCTCTCATTTGCAAGACATTGATATGCAGATGTGTCTCTTGATAGGTCCATGTGCCTTGGGCAGTATTTCCCTGAAAATGCCCACCCCCACCCTATCAGGGAAGCATCCGTGGTCACTGTGGCTGCTGGAGGGGGTAGCACAAATGGGCATCCTATCTTAATATGAAGTGAGGTCAACCACCACTGAAGGTCCTTCTTGCAAGAATTTGTGATCATTATGGCATGATTCATGGGGAGCTCTTGGTAAGACCATTGAGTGAACAATAGCCATTGAACTATTCTCATGTGCATATAAGCAAGTGGAATGGCTAAAATTGCTGCTGCCATTATGCCTAATACGTTCAGAACTTCCAATGCTGCTGCTTTGTCCTTTGATATCAGGATGCTGATATGATGACAAAGAAGAAAGACTCTTTCTATTGGAAGCCTTTGAGTGGTGGTAGTGGTGTCTAATTCTGCCCCTATAAAAATGATATGCTGCGACTGCGACAAGGCAGATTTTATTGAGTTGATTGTAATGCCCAGGTGATTGCAGAGTGACAGAGTGAACTCCCTGGCCTGAATGAGTTGACGCCTGGTGGTGGTGGTAAGGAGCCAATCATCTAGGTACAGAAACACCTGGAATCCTAGACACCTCAGGTGAGCCGTGACCACTGCCATGCATTTGGTGAACATTTTGGGGGCTGTAGTGAGACCAAAGGGCAGGGCTTGAAACTGATAGTGATTGGCTCCCAGCCAGAAGCGCAGGTGATCCCTGGATGATCTGGCTATTTTTATGTGGTAGTACGCATCCTTCAGATCTATTGAGCACATCTAATTGTCTTTCCCTAAAAAGGGAAGTATAGACTGAAGCGTGACCATCCGAAACTTTTCTTTCTTTATGTATTGGTTCAGTTTGCTGAGGTCCAATATGGGGGTTTATATCACGCTATCGAAAGATGAAAATAGCAAACGCTATTTCATCTAACCTAAAATATCTAAACCACATAATATCGAACATTCAGAATAGAGAATTTTTTCCTTGGGAAAAAATTCACTATTCCGAAACACACACACACAAAACACAAGCACACCTAAAAAACATAAATACACACACATACACTTAGAATTCTACAACTAACCCTACACTAAACTGTACATACACTACTATCTATCCACTTACCTTAACCCAAACCCTAACCCTAAGGTCCCTCACTATCGTACACTCACCTAACCTGCACCCGAAGCCTAACTCACTTAACCCGCCCCTAACCCTAATTCACCTAACCCGCGCCCTAACCCTAACTCACCAAACCTGCACCCTAACCCTAATGACCACACAATCGCACACTTACCTGAACCCGACCCGTAACTTTCCACCACAGTGCTGAAAATAGCGAAGCCACAGAACCGGCCAACCAAATTCTTTCCCTAGGAAAGAATTTGGTGTTCTGCAGCTTCAGTCAAAAAGGGTCGATATTAGAACATTCGAAGTTTTAAAACTTCAATGTTCTGATATAGACCCCAATATGGTTCTCTAGTCCACCATCTTCTTTGGAACCAAAAATATCTTGAGTAAGTTTTGGATCCTGTCTGGTCTGCTGGGATTGGTTGGATGACTCTTTTTCTTAGCAAAGTTTAGACCTCTACTGTTGCTTGATCCCTGTAACTGGGTGGAATGTCCGGGATTCGTCTTATGATTGGAGGGGGTGTGGTGAATGGTAAGACGTATACTCTGGAAATGATACTTTGTACCCAGCTGTCTTTTGTTATATTGAGCCAGGTGTCTGGGTACAAAGATAAGTGACCCTTGACTGCATCTTCCATTATTACCCCCTCCTCTGCCCATGGAAGGGGGTTTTCCACATGTGTCCTGAAAGGCTCCTCGGGCTTTTTGGAACCACATTTTTCCTCCCCTTTGACCTTTAGGGTATGGTCAGGTAGGGTTGGAAAAATGAACCCCGATGGACCCTGATGGCAGACACTCTTTCCGTCCTGTTCACACATGGTTAAGGTTTCCTTCACTTTAGGCCTGATAAGGGATGAGCCATCAAAGGGAGTGTTCAAGAAGGAAGACTTGAAAGGTTCTTCAAAGGAACTCAAGCGCATCCAGAAATGTCTCCTAAGCGCAATTCCTGTACTTTCTGCCCTGCTCATTCCATCGGCTGCATAAGGTATGAGGTGCATGGACGATTTGATAGAATTTAGGTAACTTTGTTGGAAGCTGCCACAGCTACTGTACCCTGAAGAGTATCTCCCAACTCCTTAAGGAGATCTCTTTGCAACCTATTAAAATGGGTTAAGTAGTTCAGTGAAAGGAGAGCAAAGGTCGCCAAACTGAACGTGCACTTCCCATATCTATCCATAATCTTGGAGTCTCTGTTAGGAGGATGGATAGACGAGGAAGTCTCAGACATTTCCTTCTTGGTGGCCGTCACCACCACCATGGCATCAACCGGAACACCTTTAGTTAAAAATGTTTTGTCAACTGGGGCTGAATTAAATTTATTAGGCATCCTGGGGACAGGCTCCATAGAATCCGGAGACTCCCACGCCCTTCATGAGACCAGCTGCATCAACTCATAGAAGCAGTGGAGGGCTGAGAACCGAAAGCATTCAGAACTGACTCATCCTCAGTAGGGCTTTTGGACTGACAGTCAACCCTCTGACTAAGGATCTCAATCATCTCAGTGCATGAGATATCCTCAGAGGGGGAATGTGGGGTACTTCTGACTCATCTAAGTCAGTATCCGATGTAAGAGACTCCTGCGGGGGGTCTAGGTGCTTTCTCTTGCACAATCTCTTCCTGGGAACCTCATCAGTGGGGGCCACTAGTGAGGTCTCAGAAGAGCAGGGGCCACCCATTGGGGCTTCCTGAGGCTCTGGGTCTCTATGCTTGGTCAGGATGTGTGATGCAGAAGCAGACACAGGCACTTTTGGGGAGGAGGGCAGACCCGAGGTCAAGGATGTCCTGGGAGACATGACTATCCTCATGGCATGAACAGCACTACTAATCCAATGTGAGGGAGCCAATGAAATCCAGGAAACTGTCAACAGCTCTGGCACGAGGACAGTGGGCCCCAAGCCCGAGGTAGGAGCTGCGCTCATCCGAGCCGAGACCCTGAGAGGCAAAGTCAGAACTGACAAGTCGGTTCGACTGTCCTCCCCAAACCTGACCAGACAGTGTCGACTCCTAGAGTCCTCGATTGGAACCAAGTACATCAGCGTACACAGAACCGAGTACACTGGAGCAGGCATTCCACTAACATCAGGTCTGCCGCCTCTGGCTCCGAAGGACCAGCATGGCTCGGAGGAGGAATAGTAATAGTCGGTGCAATGGTCTTTGGCTCCGAAGCCATTTGGGTCAAAGCTGATAACATTTTGGCAAATGCCGGTGCCGACAACAGCTTCTGTACCACACGATCCAAGTCCAGATCCAACAGGCTGATAGATGATTGTGATCGTCTTACCGAAGGTGGTACTGACTGGAGAATAGGACTCTTCGGAGCTTCAGAGACCGGTTCCAAGACAGGGGACTGGCTCAAAAAGGAACAGACTGTCGGCTCCAAAGACAGTGGAGCCAAAGTCGATGACTTCTTCGATTTCTTTGATTCCAAAGTCTTGGAATACTTTGAAGCCAACTGGAACAATCCTGGTCACTCAAAGCTTCCTGAAAGAAAGCCTTCAACAAACCTCTATTGATTAGTTTCCTCTTCCTTTCCTGCAGGACCCTAGAGGAGAAGGAATAACAAATGGCATAAGTGTCGTGCAAATTCAGAGCCCCTAGACAATAAACACAGTTGACATGATTGTCTGTAACTGACATTTTCTGGCCACACTTAGGGCACTTTTTAAACCCAGATTTGGGGTGCTTGTCTTGATCCGCCATAATAAAGTTAGAGATATTTACTGTCACACAAAAAACAATAGTACATTTTCTCCAAATGGAACGGATAGAAATAGGCTAAGGCACATACACACACACACACACACACACACACACACACACACACACACACACACACACACACACACACACATATGTGAAGTCACACAAAGCAGACTATGCCAGCAAGATAGCTGCTGAGAATAACAATGTTATCCATATAAGTAGAGTACATTGCAAATTAGACAGTAACAAAGACTAAGTCTTATAAATACAAAAAGGCTAGACAGACCACCACTATCTAAGAAATGTGACAAAAGGTCACAAATAGCACAACAAGCTGATAGAAGGAAAGGCAATAAGCTTATCTATATAAACACAGGTTTACTGAACTAAGCCTTACATGGAAAACTCAAAGGCTAGACAGACCACACCCATAAGAATTACAACTAACTAGGCCAAAAAGAGGCCAACTAGAAATATCTGAAAAATAGTAAAAGGGAACGGAATAGCACACTAAAAGCTATACGAGCTTTATAAACAAACCTAGCTAACTAACTATACTATCAAAAATTTTTAAAGAATTTTTAATGAAAAAATGTTCTTATCTGGCCCGAGCTAATTCAGAACCTCCGATCTGTTGCAGTGGCAAACTAGATCTGAGGTAATTCACAGGTGCATCATGGGATAGGGACTTGGCCTCGTGCTATTTGAAGACCTTGAGCATTCCAATTGGCCGTAATAGAGCCAAGGGTTCGGCTCCGAACCCATCAGTAAAGAATGAATGGTAAGATTGAACAACTTCACATCAATACTTTAACATTAATGCCCTAGAGGAAGCCACTGCCTTTATTAAAAACAATAACATTATTTCCTTACCTGATGATATGGAATGGGCATCTGCATCTCTGAAGAGAGTTACTGATAAATCTTCTTGGACTGATGTTAAAAAGAAAAAGCAAAAAACTGAGTCAAAGATTGCTGTTCCCACTAAATATCTCAAAGCATCTACTGCAACTGGACTTTAATTTGTTTTATACTTGCTAAATCTTCAAGTAAGGTATGTCATGACAATATTTTTCTTATTGCTTTAATTTCTCTTTTTGCTTTTTCATTTCCATACTTTTTTTGTTCATATACAAATTAAATAACTGTTTATACTTTTAGTATATTAGTATAATATTACTGGTTTATTGAGTGATATAATTGAACAGTAAGCTATCTTTGCATTTATGACCTTAAGATGACATGCTTTATTTCAAATAATATATATCCCTTTGCCCTGCTAAATGCTCTTCTGAGTTATTACGCAGACATAGTCATTGCTTAGATTATTTATCAGAACTGTTTTGGATACATGGGATAATGGCATATCTATGATTTAGTATATATTAACTAGTTTTTTTTTAATATTTATAACTTTTGATTGTTTCAGAATATATATTGGTACCTGTCTGAACTAAAAGCTGTTTACCGGCTTTTGACATAAATTGGGTCTCTCTGACAGTTATATGCTTATATATTTTATGGCATAAGGTTTTTAAATGGTTACAAGTTAAATGAGTGTTTTTTGAAGGAAAGGAAAGCTTACATATCTAACAGCACCTGCACCTAAATGTCTTCCAACACAGAATCAACTTGATCTAAATGTGAGGTTGTAAGACCTGGTAACACAGCCTCAAGCAAATGACAAAAAAAAAGCCTCTGAGGACTTCATTTCATTTGTTCCCTGTAGGGATTATTTTATACTGAGAAAAATACCTCTCTCAGGGAAGGAGGAGATGTATTTACAGTGGTGTTTCTCCGTGATACTGTCATTTCCATACTTTATGATATTAAACTTAGGTGCCACCTACCCGAGATAATAATTCAGGTGGATGTAAAAAATCCCACAATACTTATTAAAAAACATTTGAGGTGTGTTATTAATTTAAAAGTATTTACAGTCATTCATATTCACACTTTTGCATTACACACACATATATATGCGTGTATATATAGGTTCATAGGTTGGTACTAGGCTATCGGTCCTAGGGCCTATGTAAGCCTAGCCATGACAATTCCCTGGATATTTCTTCCCACAATATTTACTTCTTTGGGCCCCTGTCTAGCAGGGCGACTGACATGATCCCCGGGGTGAATTTCCTGTCTCCCATCCAATCATCAAGATTCCTTTTGAAGAGGGCTAATGAGGTGCTCTGCTTGACATGTATGGACAGTCCATTCCAGAGTATGGGGAGTCTCTGGGTCAGGAACCTATCCCTCCAGCATGTTTTTTTCATTGTGTTGACAAGATTTAGATCCCTGGAGCATGTTTATATTGTAACATAATAATAAAAGGTTTTTAAATTTTTTTATATAGAAATAGTTTTGTATTTGAAAATATTTGTACCTGCAATGTTATTAAAGTATTCAAGGAGGTACTTATGTATATTTAAGCGTGATTGAGGTTATATGTATATGTCTATTTATTTGTAGTGATGGGCTATGTTACATTACACAATACTTTGAAAATGAATAAAAATACAGTTCTTTCTCTCTTTCAGTGGTTTTTGAGGTGTGTTATTAATTTAAAAGTATTTACAGTCATTCATAAAATAATTCATATTTACACTTTTGCATTACACATACATATGTGTGTGTGTGTGTGTGTGTGTGTGTGTGTGTGTGTGTGTATGTATATATATATATATATATATATATATATATATATATATATATATATACATATACATATAGATATAGATATATCCCGTAAAATATTCCATTGTCTCAGCTCAGCCCTGCCTCTTGTCACAGGCAGTATTTTATTGTGTTCAATACCTCAGTGGATTGCCACTGCATGTTATACAGCAATTCATAATATGTTTTCCATGAAAATTTCATTACAATTTTTTTTTATTGCCACATCATCTTCAACTTTATTAAAATGCTAAAAAATCACTGATTGCAGAGGTAACATGAGAAAAAAAAATAGTAGAGTAGTAAAAAATCAAGTCCCTTCTATTCTGGAGCAAGAAAATCCCAATATTAGCAAGAGCAGCAATAGGTAAGGGAATCGTCCTGGCCCAAATAGAACACTGCATACCCCTCATATCTGCTCTCTCCAAGAAAAGCTTATCCACCTTACAGATAAATGTCTAGTAAAACATATCTAAATGCCTGTCCCAAGAGTATTACTGTCTCACTATCTCCTAGCCAAATGACACCCAGTCATACAGAGGGCAGACCTCTTATTTGGTTCAGTACTCTACAAAATTCTTACTTCTGTAACGGTTTCTCCTCTCATAGATAAACTGACGACTAAAATCTCTTCGTTCTCTATGAGAAATGTCACTCATTCACCCCACACCCTGCAAGCATCAGTATCTCTATTGTATTACACAGACCATGCATTTTCCCAAACTGGTACCTAAGCACTAGGAATCCCTTTGAAACTTGCTAAAAGGTCTCTCCATCTACTCTAAATTTAGACATCAGCTCAAAAAGACCCTCAAAGTTAAGCCCAATGTTGGTGCCCTCAGGCAAAACACATCAGCTAAACCTGTTTAACTCCTAAACCACTTCTAGAACATTCTTCCTCCTTTAAACCCTTCATCCACTCTATCAAGCCTGTACTCCACTTATATATGCATATATCTTCTTGCATATCCTCCCTTTTTCTTTTAGAAGACATTGTTACTTAGTTTTTAAGTGTTTAACACCACTAATTGTGCATTGTAAAGCTTGTGCTGTTTCACACATTGTATTGTATACTAATGCATGCTCTTTTCTTACACTATCTTGTTCTACCCATTGTGATTGTATAAATCTGGGCTGCACCAAAATTTGTCCAACTTGATCAGTGCATTGCCCTTGTAAGAAAAATAAATAAATCAAACAAAGCACTCAATGAAGAGTTGAAAATGAAATATTCTAAAATCATCCCACATCATCAAGGCTATTTCATACAGACAGCTTATAAGAGGTCTATTAACGTAGGCCAAGGAGCTACAAGCCTAAAGCTACTGAGACATTAGATTCTACAGGAGGTGAGGAGCCTGAAAAGTAAACGAAAAAAACACCAGAAGTTGCAACTCTGGAGCCATATTAGACCGTTTGAAGTGTGGTTCAAGGTCCAATGGGGTCAGTATGGCACAACTAGTTCCTTTAATTAAGACAGATCCAAGCTGTTAGTGGACACATGAGTTAGCAAGCTGTGTTTTAGGTCAAAGTTTAGATTTTGATGTATAATGATGGTGAGTAATTTAGCTTTGTATACATTTTCTGTATGAATGTTATTTTGCAAAGACATTTTAAAGGTGATTGTTTGGTGTTGTACTGAAGCTGGGATAAATAAAATTAGTTTACCTGAGTTT
Source organism: Protopterus annectens (assembly GCF_019279795.1). NCBI lineage: Eukaryota > Metazoa > Chordata > Ceratodontiformes > Protopteridae > Protopterus > Protopterus annectens. The sequence continues at coordinate 431,902,919 of NC_056744.1, read as the reverse complement.
TCTTTGCACCAAAGAGTAGCTGAGACTAGTGATACATAGTGTTCAATTGTATTACAGGCTTTTCATGCAATGGTTTGAAGTTGGATAAATAGTTTTGAAGTGCAGATAATGGTTGGATCATCAGCGTATTGAACTAAATATGTGCCAAGTAGATATGCATACATGCAATTTCTGAAAATTCTCAACAAAAGTAGTGGGTCTACTATGTATCATTGTAGTATATCTATTGTTGGAGATTAGAAAGAGAAGTATTCTTGTTGGCTGCACACATTTTGATAATCCACCATGCAGGCAATTAATAAACTAGCGTAAAGTATTTTTATTAATATCTAGAGCTGCCAGTCTAATTAGGAACAGCTCATGGAAAATAATGCAAAAATATTTAGATAATTCTAAAAACTGAGTGTCTACAACATAGGTTTGTTTCCCTTGTAGATTTAATATGTTGTGAAATTAAAGTAAAATTTCTGGTACTGTTTCTCAGGGGGAATTCATATTAACTGGATGACAGTAATTTAATTGGAGTAATTAAGAACTGAGCTCTGTATGCATTTTTCTAAGAGCTTTGAAATGTGGGATGAAAGATAGATATAGGTCTATAATATTATAATTACACTGTGGTTCCAGCTTTATGAACATTGGTAACATAACAGTATTTACATATTGTAGGCACATACTAAAACAATGAGTAAAAAGGTTGCACAGAAGAACCAATCAGTAAAAACCAAAAGTAAAATCTAGCAAGGCTAGACTTTCCACTGTGTGATTCCTTAAAACTCTTGTATTAGAGGCAACACGGGATATATGCAAATTATATTGTAGGCAAAGGTCAGTTCTGCAGTCTTCTATTTATATGCATTGCAATGGGATATGCTACACCATCAGATACTATAAGTAACGTTTGTGGTAGGTTGCCTTCTGTGAGGGTTGATGTGGATGATATAGATGGTATGTATATTGAAAGAGCCATATTTAACTTTGGCAATATTCCTTATGAGTGCCAGCTTGTTTTAATTACATATTGAATATGCTGCACACTGTGATATAATCGGTCTCTCCTGGAAAATGGATTTGGCTGGATTTCTTGGAGTCTTTCTTTGTTTGACCAATATCAGTCAAAAATCTAGGTCTTTAAAATTGCATAACTTGAATTTACACATTATTTCTCACTTCTTCCTTATTAACAATGTCTTCTAAATGCATGATTCAATCTCCTTTGTGAGTTAGTATTAAGAAAGAAGAAAATGCATAGCAGTTAACCCAACAGGAGGAAAATGATGGATATAGAATGCAGGAACCACTATTCACAAAAATGAAGAATTCTTAAGTAGCTTTTAGAACCATAATCTGAAAAATCAGATTTGTAGCTGCAAACATTAACTGTCATACAGATTGCATTAACATTATATGGTCTAAAGATATTCTGTAATTTATTTCATAATTAGACACCTATGCTTACAGTGAAAATCCATTCCCTTTTGACCTGACATTTAATAATAATAAAACAAAAATCGAATGTGTTAACCTACAACTTTAGCTGTGTAGATATTTTTACACAAGATCTGGTTATATCTTACTCAACTTAAAATAGCCTGATATGTTTTAGCCTGATTAGAAATATTAGCTGTATAATGTGTTCATGTTATTAGAACTGAAAATATATGTTTAGAAATTCTGTTCTGTCTTGTTTTATAAGATGAACCTCAAAATGTGTAGCAAATCATGTATTTTCTATTTCCTCCCACTGCCAGTTTCATTGGTGTTTCGTTTGTTGAACTTTAGTATAAATTCTAAACTAATAAGCAGTCTGAGTAAAAACTAGGTTTGCACTAGTCATAGAAATGTAACATTTTTAACTCTAACTTTCTCTGCTTAGATGTACAATTATGGAAAGCACATGGTAACTGCAGGAGAAAATTCTTACCCTCACTAAATAAATGTGTAGGCAGGAAAGCAAAATATAGAATGCCTAATGCTATGGCAGAGAATGACGAATTATTGCAGGCTGCATTGTTGTACATTAAGTCATTACTAGCATGTTGCATACAACACAACTGATATTAAAAACAACTGCAGTGCATGGAGAGCTGTTATTATGCTCCAATATCAGTAAAAACACAAATTACATAAGTGTATCTGTAGCGTGAGACCCAATCATAACAATTGCTACTCACCCCACTATGTGCTGTTAAGATAAGAGTCTTGTGCAAAGCTATACTGGTGGATAGAGACCCATGGATGACTGTTGGTTTGATGTTCAGTTTGAATAGTTAGAAATGGTAATGATCAAGGAACTGAATTTTGTTTGGATACCAAGCTCTTGGAAAAATATTTGAACTTGGAGATTACACCTAGAGGTCTGTGGCTGGATAAGCTTCCTGTTTGTGATTTCACTGAGGACGATCATGATCTTATTGGAAGAACAGAAGCAGGTGTCACTTGATTGCACTTTAGGATGGCTTCAGATTCTTGCTAAAAAGAAATGTAAGGACCAGTGTGAAGTTGCAACATAAACAGGATAATGAATCTCCCGAAACAACTTTTTCCACCAGCATGAATGAAATTACGTTGAAAGAATCGAAGCATACACTGTTGAGCATAAAAGAAGAAAGTTTACTCGAAATTTAGCTGATTTCTTGAGTGGAATAGTTTACACATGACAGCATAAACCATGTTGTGGGTGGTCCAGGGGGGGTTGGTAAGTTGAGTGAAGCTGCTGCAGTTGGAAGGGATTCATCTGTGCTGTCAGTCACGTCATTGTCAAAAAAAGAGCGTTTCTTTTGAAAATATTGAAGGAGAGGATTTGTCAGATTTTTCACACCAGTCTGACGTGCGAGATAATATAACTTTTCCCAAGTGAACAGTGGAAAGGGCAAAACAACCATGGCACAGGAAAGAAACATAGTTGTATGTCATTTGTCCCTGGTGTTCCTTCAGATGGTGTCCTTGTGAACATTGCCTAATATTTTTTTGAAATTTGGTCTTGGTTTCAAAAGCAAGGAGTAATTTTTCCCTACACTCCAGGACTTGGACTGTTCTTTACACATTAGGATTGTGAAGTAATCATAATAACCTGAGAATTGTAAATTTGTTTGATATGGTATTATCTGAATCTGTGCTAAAAGTTTTAAGCAAAGGAACAACATTTGTTCCTACAAAAATTCAAACTTTGGCTGAAGTGTTGTTAGAAATTAAAAGATTTTGTAGGAAACTACATTTAAAAGTGTTTCTGATAAAAAAGATAACAATGTAAGTGTAAAATGATGTTTTAAAACCATTGATGAGGATGATCCTTTATTAGATATTTCCATTTATCAATATGAAATTTTCTGTGGGGATGTAGAAATAGATAAACACTTGTTTGTCCAAAGTTGTGGTAAACTTATGGTTCCACAGTTTTCTACCAGCAATGAGTTTGTACCACCTAAAATGTCTATGGCAGTATGTTTGTTTGAACAGATTTTGTGCAAGAATGTTGAATTTGAATATTTCAAGTTTGTTGAGTCTAAAACAGTGTTACAATCTTAATAAAGAAACATGGAAAGCCTCAATGAGTTATGGGGTTTGATGGGTATGTATGTGTTTAGGCAGGCTGACAAGGGTGGCGGCTATGTAGTTATGTCAAGGGCCAAGTAGAATAAAATGGTGGAGGATTTATTTGTCGGGGATGATTATGAGAAGTTGCCCAAAAATCCAGTTGATGTATTTAAACTTGTGGAGTTGTTAGAAAGGGGTGAACGTTTAGGCTTTTTAACAAGGGATAATGTAAAAACACTTCATATTTCTAGGCCTTGTGATCCTATTTATTATGATATTCCGAAGTTACATAAAAATCTGATCCCCCAGATAGGCCAATTATCTCTGGGGTAGGTTCACATTTGCAAAATGTTGGGATGTTGTTAGATTCATTACTCAAAGGTTTTTTGGAAAACATCCCAGCACATGTCAAGAACACCCAACAGCTGTGTGATGAAGTGAGTAGAGTAAGATGGGAAAAGAAGTATTATTGGGTGTCAGTTGAAAATAGTGCATTATATACTAACATACAACTGAGATGGGGTCTGGAGGCAAATTGGGAAATTATGGGTAAGGGTCCTTACACTGCTTTCATTGTCAGGTCGTAGGAGTTTTGTCTAACACATTATGTTAGCTTTTCTTATAGGAGATATTTAAATTTAAAAGAATTATTGAATGGTTTAATGATTTGCATGTGGTCATTGTAAAGTATGTAGTAGGATAAGGAATATTTCTGCTTCTTTTATTAATGAGCGTAAATTTGTATCTAGGGATAAATTTAATTATGATTCATGTGGGGTGATTTATATAGTGGGTTGTGGATGCAATGATGTGAGGTGGTACATAGGACAGTTGAAAAGGGCAGTTAAAGTTAAAATATTAGAACACCTGGGTGATATATTAAACTGTAACAGGAACAGTCCTGTGAGTGAACATTTTAACCCTGCATACTTAGGTTCTGATAAATCGTTCTTTTTTAGTGTTTTAGCTCATCCAATGTTGTGCGGGGGGAAGGGGGATTTTTAAGAAAAAATTAAATGATTTAGAAAGTAAAATAATTTTGAATTTTATGGCACTTTATCCTAAAGGCCTTAATCTTGAAGTTAACTTAAGTTAAATAAATGTTTAAATAAAATTCTTATAGGTCAGGTATCTCCTATTCTGTTTTCTGTTTTTTGTGTTTGTATGTATATGTTTAATGCACATTAATTATGTCATTTATTGAATGCAGAACTTTTAATTGTATAAAATCTTTAAAAATAAATCAGTTAATGTGTAATTTGTTTTTTTTCTGGGTATACATTGTGAGTCTGTCTGAAATGTATGTAGCCTTTGAAGGCGAATGGACGAGGTACCAAATGTTATAGGTTGAAAGTAAAGGCTCCTTGATTGCTGAACATTCATTGGTGCATTTATTTATTTTGATGGTGTTTTTTTATTATCTTGGCTCCAAGAACTGGCAATGCTGTCCAGCAAATGGCAGTGGCAGAAATCTAAGCAGCTTTGTTTCTTTCTGCTGTCTATGCCTGTAACCAATCACTCATTGTTTCTCAAAATCTTGCCCTGATATTATTTGCAATGTGTTTGACAACACTCAGTAAGAGCTTCACTGGCTTTGAAAGCTATCAAAACACTTCCAAGCTTTTTTTTTTTTTTTTTTTAAACTTGTAGTATGTGGACCAGATAAATCTCCACACATTACGAAGAATTATGAACCGTTCTCCAATCTTAACCTTCTATTATGTGCTCTCAAGATAGATGCCAAGAGTCACATCCATAGCTTCACTCTTGAGATGAGTTTCTTGAGCAAATAATTATATAGTTAAGATTAGATGTGCAGTCATAATCCTGTGTGTGATCTGTGACTGCTGCTGCTGCTGAATGCAAAAATTGTATTAATCTGAACAAGGAACCACTTATTTTATTTACTTGATAATTAGCTAAATATAATAAGCATAAATACATATTTTAGGGTCAACCTCTGCGTCCCTCCCTGCTTATGTGACTTGCTCAGAGTCAGACAGAAGACAGTAGACAAAGGGAAGCTGAGAGACTAAACCCAACACTATGGGATGATGAAGCTTGTTAGCAGGTCAGAGCTATCATATTCTGTGTTAGACTGCCAAATAAGGATGAGTTTGGCAGAAGAGTTAAGGTATTTGTCTCATGGACACAAGACACATGGTCTGATTCTGACCTTAAGTAGTTGTCTATGCTTAGAATGCCCCTTCAGGGCAGGTAGCCTAGTATTCACCTATGAACTTTGCTACAGAAGTCCTGATTGCAGGTGAGGACTCAACAAAACATTACTGCAACCCTAGTGGGTGATGGTACTCAAATACTATTGATGTCAGAAATGAAATAACAGAAATCAGCTAAAATTGGTTTCTCTCCAGTGATACTCCTTGGATTTACACAGTGTGCATTGACATCAGGCAACATACTGAATTCCCACAATTAATGGAGTGCTCTCCATAAGTGAACTGGCTAAAATTTGACTTCCAGATACTGGCAAAAACTTTATCTGTCACCACAGTGCCTTTTTAGGCCATGCCAAGTTGTCAAACCCTTCAGCATAACAAAAATCACTCATGAATACCTAAAGGTGCTGCTGCTCAATGCCAGGAGTTTAAATAAAAAACTACAGTCCTTGGAAGCACTATTCACCCTGGAAAGTACAGACATATGTACAGTCATGAAGCCATTGAGAGCACCCTAGCTATCAAAAAGATACAATGCCTTCCATAGATTTTGATCCCCCTCAGCTCTGGATAAAATAAAGGGAGGAGGTGTCTCAGTGTTCATAAAGGACAAGTACACTTCATAACTGGTCCAACAATATGATTTGTTTGAATTGCTCCATGACCAACTAACCATAGGTGTGACTGTCTACCATATATTTGTTAGTTACAAATCCCCCAACATTAGTTTGGAAAACTGTACGTCCCACCTAAAACTACTGGAATCTCTTAACATTCAACCTAACACAATACTTATGAGTGACTTTTTATATTCATAATTCATTTGCTCAGACGTTTTTGGACTTTGTCAATGCAAACACCCAGGAGCAGATAATTACCTCCCCAATTAGGGGTGCAAATATCCTTTGACCTAGTACTCATGAACACAGGTGGATGTTGCTCCCTCTGATGCATCAACTGCTTTGTCTTTTTGGCTTTTCCCGGTTAGGGGTCGCCACAGCGGAACTCCAGTCCGCTAATGATTGGTAGTTGAGTTTTAAGTGCCGAGTTACCAGACCTGACGCACAACCTTCAGCGAAGGTACGCCCATTCATGCATGTCTCCACGCAGAAGACGCTCTAGCTGAGAATCGAACTGAACAGCATCTTACTGCAAGGCGACAATGCTACCGCAGCACCACCAAAGCAGGATCCTCTCATGCATTAACTCCTGACCACAAAATAAGAACTTTGCTAAGGCCAATTACCTCAAACTAAGTGACAGCTTATTAAACTTCCAAGCCCCTCCGAACCCAGATCACACTGAGGCCTACTCTGAGCTGTACACAAAAGCACTGTATAGAAGCAGCAGTACCTTTCAGAGTCAAACCTATGATTACTGGCAAAAATAAACCACCCTGGTAGACCTCTAGCATAAACAGGCTATTCAACAAATGAAAAAAAATCCTCTCCAAAATCAAGAAGGAACAGACAAAACAGTGCAGAAGCTGCTGACCAGTCTAAACAAACAAATTAGAGAGCTGGTCAAATCTGCCAAAACAAAGTATGTGGCAAAGATAGCCACCCAGGTAAAAGATAACTATAAGGCTTTTTTTAAATTATGTTCATAACCTCAGGGGAAATGCTTAGCGATGACCCAGATGAATCATTAATGGCAACAGTTACACGCAGCCTGAGACTATAGCAAACCTGCAGGCCAGCAAGTTCAGTTCAACCCCACCCCACCATCACCTCCTACAACACCAAAAGAAATACCTGCAACCTTCCCACTACTGATCATGAGGAAACATGTCCTTACTGTGCTTGCTAAAGACAAAAACACAGCCTTCATGGGTCCCAACAACATTCCAAGATGCTTCTTAAGTAGCTTAAAGCAGAATCTATCAGGGCCACTAGAAACGCTCTTTAACCACAGTTGATGGATGGGCTTTGCCCAGAGGAATAAAGGACATCAACAGTCATCCCTCTGCACAAGAGGGGCCTATCAACTGACTCTTGGAATTACAGACCGATAAGCTTGACCAGTCTTATCTGCAAGACCATGGAGACTGATCAGTAATGACATTGGAACTCTCCAGACATTGCATCAGATTCAATGACTGCTCAGTCTGGTGGACTTCTTTTAGAAACTCATCAGGCTCTTGATCAGGGTAAAATGGTACACAACACTTATCTTCCAGAGGTTTTCACACAGCCCTCCACTCAGTAATCATAGATACATTTATTGAGTTAGACAGAAACCCCTACATCATAGGATGGATAGCCAACTGGCTCACTGATAGGACACATGTCTGGATAGGTGAACCCACTTCTGACAATAAACTTGTTACTATCAGTGCCCCACAGGGCTCAGTGTTGGGACCCCTCCTGTTTGGTATATACTTCTCTGAAATGAAGGCCAGTGTTGAGGATCACTGGCTCACCAAGTTCTTCCATGACTGTAATGATGTTGACATCCTTCAAACAGGCCTAAAAATGACCAACGAATGATGCCAAAACCATGATCTGAGACTAAATGCTAAAAAATGTGTAATTATACCCTTCAGTAAATTAGATATCCTTGCAAATTATAATATTGATAGCTTACCCTTAAAAGTAGACCCAGTGGTGATGGACCTAGGAACATAAATTGGTAGTAACCTAAACTTTGACCACCATGTAGTTATGGTAGTGAAGAAATCCTTCTGTATGGCTCAATTTATAAGTAAAGGCATGGGATCATGATCCAAGGAAGTCATAATGCCATTGTACTTGTCTTTCATCAGGCCCATAATTGAGTACTATGCTCCCTTCTGCATGTACCTAACCAGGCAATTACAGCAATTGAAGTGGACCCATATGTTTCTCACTAAAAAAACATAAAATGTAAGACACATGTCTTATGCAGACTAACTAAAAGCACCATCCCTTTACACCATCTTATATCATCTATTGAGAGGTGACTTATGTCTGACCTAAAAGGCATTCTCTGATCCAGCCTTGATGAAAATGTTTCATATCCACAAGAAAGACTATGAAAGGGTTACATATTCCATGGACCTGAACTTTAGTTGTGACTCTAGCAGAATTTGCTTGAGAGACATATCTCAAAGGTTACCTCACCTATGGAATAGACTTCCCATCTTCATAAAACAAAGCCTGTCTTCAATCGCTTCAAAAAGAATTTGGATAAATGCATGGGAAACAGTAAATCCACTCGCTTATGGACAGAAACAGTCTGTAAAATGACTCATGGATCCTACACCCAAAGACCCATTACCATGATACTAATCCATCCCATATCTGGGGAATTAAGATATAATATTGTCATATCCTGCATATAATTGCCTAGGCTTGCAGAGGCTCTTGTTTCAGTAGCCTAGTAATCATCTACGAACCTATTAAAACTTCTTACATCTCCCTTCCCACTTTATACCTCTCATACACACACACTAAGTGAGCATCAGCTACCCCAAAAGTTGCTCCCTGGGTTATTACTAGGGCAAAATAATACATACTTCATGGTCTTCTGAATGGTGCTTGCTGCTGGGTTATCTAATAAAACTGAATATTCATTTGTGTGACCACCTGTATTAAACCTATACTCTAAGTAAAGGCTAGGAAGTGGTCTTAAAATGGAGGCCTACAGAAAAGAAGACAGGAATAGGTGATACATGGGAAGTGCTTGAACTAATAGCACATGAGTAGTTCTTATGTTTTATTTGTGGATACCTCTTGCTTTTGGAGGAAATATATAATGTGTACTTCATATTAAGCTATACGTATAGTCAGAGTTACCCTGACATCACTGTGAGTTCAGTAATATGTTGGTACACTGCATAGTAAGCATCATTCTGGGCTTAACAAGTTAAGGTTGCTTAGACTGTCTGAGTTTACTGAGGAAAAATAGATAAACAGATCAGACAGGTACCATGACAGCCTTTACGTCCCCCATGATTCTGTGGCCATAAGAAGAATAATTCTTATGATGGGTTTTACAATAATTATACATCATATTTAATGTATAATGGATGGTTATAGCAGGACGTTCTGGTGGTATTCAGCCTGTTTTCATGCCATGAACTGCAGGATACTATTAAAATCATGACATTCATAAAGATTTTATTAGTCAAAGGATTTAGTAAACCAGTAAAAGAAAGTAATTATTTTCTTCATGATTTATAACTACAAAATATAATGGTTGGTATGAAGGAAGAAAGTGTATAACAAAATGGCCTGGAAAATAAATATGTTCAAGTGTTAAATGAGGTTTACAGTTGTTCCCTTTGTGTTTTCCAAGCTTTGTTTATCAACCCATCTCTTCGTAACAAGAAGTTTACTTCCACAAAGTGTGAAGCTTGGAAAAAATGGTTTCTGGGAAGCAGGACAAACTTTAATCTGTGATGGCATTTGTAATTGGCAGTGAAGTGAAACAGTAGCATTAGTCATGCCTGCTGGATTATACATCCAGAGAACAAGCTTATACAGTGTGTCAAATTGCATGTGAAGCTCATACCAGAGAAGGCAATTGCTGAATGCAGCCTAAAGATAGCATTTAATCGACACACTTGCTCTGGATAAGACTGTAAGTCTTTTTTGGCATATATTTACAGACAATGTACAGCTTCAAAAATTATTATCCACACTGAACAACTTTTTTCAATACTCATGACTCTTCTGCAAACAGCTTTCGTTCTCACTTCATACAGTGTCAAACAAAATGGTCTCCACATATTCATCAGCAGAAAAATAAAACTGCACTATTCCAGTAACTAGGGTTAGTATGTTTGCATTACTTCAGCACATACATTTACAATCCATTTATTTTAAAATATTTTAAGCCAGGAACCATGCTGACAATTAAGCAGCAAAAATTACTAAGAAAAATATCATCAAATCACAGGGAATGATAATAGCCAGGGTTTCTGGAGAGATGGACTGATTTCTCGCCAATCTAGATTAACTGGAGCAGGACTTTCTGGAAAGAGGATACAATGAGAATGTGATGGGTAACATACGGGGACCCATTAAAGTCCTCAAACAAAATAATGATCCAGCTCTGGAGACCCTCCCCCAGAAGGAAACCATTACAAGACACACACCCAAATATCAGTTAAGAAAATGACAAACATAAAAGGATTATGACTCTTAACTTATTCCAAAGATTCACACATAAGAAAATGTAATAATGATAAAAAGAGAAATGTTCAAAAACTGAAGGATCATTACGGGAAACCAATCTATCTGTCAGATGCTGGACCTTCAACCATTCATCATTTATTGAAAAGGAGGAAACATTAGAAGCCTGGTAGAAAATGTAAAATGCATTAGTGACCCCTACAGATCTACAGGTAGGGACCTTTCCCTGCAACCCCCAGGCTGCAGATGCTGTATGTTTATGAGTCAAAAGAATTATTTTATATCTCCAAACTAAAAAAAAAAAAAGAAATAAGACTGCAAAAATGACACTAAATTTAGGCCCATTTCAAGGCAAAGTGAATACAAAGCTAGACAAAAAAGAACTCGAATGACAGATTCAATGTAAAGCTTAATGGAAACACAGACTTAACTGGGCATGCTCCATTAAAAGCATACTCAAATTTAAAAAAAACTGGAACATAACTTTTACTAAAAATAACTTTTACTGATGACAACACATTTTTTTTCATGTTTATGCATGATGAGTTTTATTTTCATTTTTTTATACTAGGTGTTTAATTCAATAACTACAGTATCTATCTATCCATAACGGTATATATATATATATATATATATATATATATATATATATATAGATAGATATATATATATATATATATATATATATATATCTGTAACTATATCTCTATCTGTCTATCTATCTGTCTGTCTATCTATCTATCTATCTATCTATCTATCTATCTATATTATTCATATGTAGTTTAAGTTAAAATTTTGATTTTTACTTTTTTTCTTTGTATCTCTTTTAATTATCTGACAATTATTTAATGTTACTTTAAACTGTTTATATTATGGTATGTATAATCAGTTGTAGAAACTACCATGTTAGTACATGTTTGCATAATGAAATGTAAGGAAACCCTTCACTTCATTAACAAAAACTGGCAAAAATGATTTAAAATAGTAATTGAGGCACATGATTTAACTTAACACAGCTATATGTATCACTTGGACAATCATCCATTTATATGTGGTATTTTGTTTGTGCATATGTATGTATCTATGTGCATTTGTTTATGTTTATGAGTTTGTATTTGTGCACATATACATGTGTATTTATATATACATATATGTACATATAAGAAGACCAGATGGCTTAGTGGTTAAGGTCTTCGCCTCCAATGCACAAGGTAAAAGGTTCGATCCTGACCTCCGACTAATGCCTGTTTGGAGTTTGCATGTTCTCTCTGTGTCTCCATGGGGTTTCTCCCATGTTTGAAAAATTACAAGACACACACCCAAACTCCATCTCAAACTCACCAAGGAATGGAGCTGTGGGCAGCAGCACAGACTCTACATGGTGCCCAATGGGAGGAAGAGTTGTAAAAAGACTAATTGCTTTGGGCATCTATTGTGGTGCGCAGTATCCTCAAGATAGGAGAACGTGGATCACAAACTGCACGCCGTGGCAGGGCTAGCCACTCAACAGTGTAAAATATGGCTCTAGGTGATTTGGTCATGTTAACTGGTGCCAAAAAATGGGCATGGGTAGTTACCGGTGATAAGTGGGTTGAGGACCCGGCCTACTCTCTGACCCACGCCAGGGACCCATGCTAACGGTGGGAGGGGTATATGTGCCCCTATTGGCCAGTGTGTGCCTGCCATAAAAGCCCAGCAGCCCTGGGTCAATAGGCTACTGGCTGGCTGGTGTCTAGTTGCCCAGCCTGGGTTACCTGGGATAGCTCTGTTGAGTGAAAGCTGGACATAAAACAAACCAACCTGCCAAACATGAACTAAGAATTGCTATGCTTAATGTAGGTTCACTGACAGGATGCAGCTTAGAAGTGGATGACATGATGATACGGAGGAGGCTGGACATCCTATGTATCCAAGAGATGAGATGGAAGGGCAGTGCAACAAAGCCACTTGGCTTGGGATCCAGACTGTACTACTCAGGTGGTGGACAGGCTAGAAATGGTGTAGGAATTGTGGTGAGACAGAGGCTTCAGAAGTCAGTGAGGGATATCATCAGAATTAATGACAGACTCATGGCAATCAGACTCCAGTGTAATGATAGGACAGTATTCATAATCTCAGCCTATGCCCCACAGCAGGGTTGTGATAGTGAGGAAAAGAATGCATTCAGACAGCAGTTGCAGGACCTACTAGATAAAGCAGGACAACATGAATTGAGTGTTGATAATGGGTGACTTAAATGCACATATTAGGGCAGACAGAACAGGATATGAGGACTGCCTGGGTCCACATAGGTGGAGCAATAGGAATAAAGAAGGAGAAGCCATTCTAGACTTCTGTCTGGCAAATGGCTTGATAGTACCCAACACATGGCTCAGAAAGAGAGACAGTCACAAGATCACATACAAGAGTAGCCAACATGCAACTCAGGTAGACTTCCTCCTAGTAAGGAAAAGGCACTGGGGTAGAATCCATGATTGCAAAGTCATCCCCAGTGAAACAGTCGGTTCACAGCGTAGTTGCCACAATCAGCTGCAAGCAGTGGTCAGAGAAGGCTCTAAGGTCAACAGAGACCAGGCTGAAGACCTGGAAGTTGACTGGAGAGAAAGTACAGCAGTTCAAGGAATTACTCAGGGCTCTAGCACCCCAAGAAGAGGAGGAAATAGGTGGAGTTGAAGAAGAGTGGCAGCGCCTAAAAACAGCATGTGTTAGGACTACAGAAAAGATATGTGGCCGAGCCAGGTATGGAAATAAGGTACATAAGGAAAGCTGGTGGTGGAATGCAGAAGTGCAGGAAGTAATCAAAAGAAAGAAGGAGTGCAGGAAGAAGTGGGAGATTGAAAAGACTGACCAAGCTAGGAAGGACTACTGGTTGGCTAACAAAGAAACTAAGAAAGAAGTTGCAATAGCAAAGAATAGGGCATCAGAGGCACTCTATCAGCTTCTGGAAAGTGACTCAGTAAGGGGCACAAAGAAACTATACTAGGTTGCAAGGCAAAGACAGAAAGATAAAGAAGATAGTCAGACACCCTTCATGAGGGATTCCAGCAACAACCTGCTTACCAGCCCACAGGACATCAAAGGCAGATGGAAGGAGTATTTCCAGCAGCTTCTGAATGAAGGAAACCCCCACAGACGCGGTACTGCCCCAGAAACAGCCTACCATGAGAGGAGAAGAGGAGCCCAACTTAGAAGAAGTAAGAGCAGCACTAAGGAAAATGAAGTCAGGGAAAGCAGCAGGCTCAGATGAGGTCACAGCAGATATGATAAAGATGCTGGGTGAGCTAGGGGAGAAATGGTTTCTGAGGGTACTAATTGCAGTGTGGAGAGAAAGGCGTATTCCAGATGACTGGAGAATAAGCATACTCGTGCCAGTGTACAAGAACAAAGGGGACATTCACAACTGTGGACAATACAGAGGCATCAAACTCCTACCACATTGCATGAAAGTTCTGGAGAGGGTGATTGATAAACGGATACGCAGAATAGTAGAATGCAAAATGGGAGATGAACAGTTCTGATTCAGATCAGGATGCAGCACAATTGACCTGATGTTTGCATTGAGACAGATACTTGAGAAGAAACTAGAGAAGAGGAGAGAGTCAAACTGGGCTTTCCTAGACTTGGAGAAAGCATATGACAAGGTCCCAAGAAAGCTGATCTGGGCAGTACTGCGGTGGTTTGGAGTCCCAGAAACATTGGTAGAATTAGTACAGGCTATGTACAAGGACCCAGTGACTCAAGTACGAACAGTATTTGGCCTCACTGAGGGGTTTCAAGTGGGAATGGGTGTACACCAGGGTTTAGCTCTGAGCCCACTGCTGTTCATACTGGTAATGGACTACATCAGCAAACAGGTTGGAGGGGTCAGAGCAACAAAGCTGCTGTATGCAGACGGTGTGGCAGTACAGGCATACTCTGATCTAGAATTTCAGCAAAGGATAGGAGAATGGAATGCAAATCTGAAGGCACATGGGATGAAACTAAGCACAGATAAGACAGTGGTAATGGCAGCAGATTGGGGAAATCAGAAGAAGCTGAGAATATAGTTAGATGGGAAGATAGTGGAACAGGTAAACAGCTTCAAGTGTCTGGGAGGGGTGGTTGAGGAGAAGGGTAGTCTGAATGAAGAAGTCAAAGCTAGAATCAGAGGGGCTGCAGCCAACTGGCATAGAGTATCAGGTGTAGTATATGACAGAAGAATGCCAAAGAAGCTGAAAAGTAAGGTGTGCAAGACAGTGGTACGACTGTATGGTACAGAAACCTGGGCAGTAAAGGCAGAACAGTTGAAGAAGCTAGAGGTGATGGAAATGAAGTGCCTGAGAAAGGTGGTAGGATGTACACTGCGGGACAGGCGAAGAAATGAGGACATAAGAGCAGATGCCAAAGTAGCTCCAATTGCAGAAAAGATCAAAGAAAACAGATTACGATGGTATGGGCACATGTGTAGAAAAGCAGAAGACAATCTGGTGAGGGAGATTTGGGACAGACAGGAAGAAGGTAAGAGGAAGCGAGGGCGTCCAGCAAAGAGGTGGATGGATTGTGTGAAAGAAGATCTGCGACAGTCAGGCATGACTGTTGAAGAAGGCAGGAGAGTGGCACTGAATCGAGAGAGTTGGCGACAGTTAATACGATACCCCGACCCCATGTAAATGGGAATAAGGGGATGATGATGATGATGATGATGATGATATGTACATATAGTTCTCTGTATGCGTGTACATGCATACATTTGTATTTGTATATGTGCTTGGTTGTATATATGTTTGTGTGTGTGTGTGTGTGTGTGTGTGTGTGTGTGTGTGTGTGTGTGTGTGTGTGTGTGTGTGTGTGTATACACATATGTATGTGAATGTAAGTTTATATATGTGCATGTATATGTATGCATATATACATAGTGATAGGTAGACAGATATGTGTGTGTGTATGTATGTGTATTTATATGTGTATGCATGTGTGTAAATATAGATAGATTGGTAGATAGAGAAAGATATTTCTTTGGTTGTGTTTATATATTTGCACATGCAGTTAACATATTTAATTTAATTGTCTTGACTCTGTCCTTTTGTATGGCCCTTCTCTGACCCCTACCATTTCCTTTCCCCTATGTGCTCTGAGACTGGGAATTGTCATACATACACATCTTCACATTTGTTTTTTTCTTTGTTTTAGCTGCCTTAGTACCAACTCCAAGGGTAATTAACTTTATTCTTTTTTTCCTCAAATACTTCCTAGACTCACACATAGTTACTAAGTTCTAATTACACCTCTTATTTTAGGAGCATCATTTTTTTGAGTCAGATAATGACCATGCTCCTCCCCTCTAGCATCACAGTATTTCACACAGAAGTGAATCCCAATGCCATCTGATTTATTATTATTTAATATAGTAATATAAATTAAATACAGAACAAGATGTTTACATTGTTATTTGTCACTACACCCATCAGACTGACTAACAGCCAGATACATAGTGGTTTTGTACTTACTTAGGTAGAGTAAACAGCACCAGTGACAATAAAAATGCAAACTTGGTATGTATCAGTATCACTGCTCAATTCACTGTCACTTATTGCGATCTGTTTATGTGCTCTTGGATTATTACCTTCATTCTAATTTAAATGGCTTTTTATGTCCAGCAAATTGAAACGTATATAGTACTTGTTACTTATATGTATAACTTAGATCTGACGAAGCTCAGACAAGAGTAAAAGTACTCACCTTTTATTTTTACTAAAAAATGAGTTAAACAAGCAATACTAGCTTAAATCCTGTTTTATGTTATTAATAAGAATGCAAGGTGATCTTTAACATGGATCTTACATTAATATTTATAACAAGTCTGTTTTAGAACGTCATATTGTTCCTACAGAACTGTTTTTCTCTTTTCCTGGTTTGTTCTTCTTTAAGGAAAGTATTTACTAACTTTTAGGCTGAAAAACTACATTTCCTCAGCACTAGATTTTCTTGTCTGATTAAAAATATAATTATTTATTTCAGATTTAATTTTTGGTAAATTGTTTACTCCAAAGGATATAATGTTGGGATTATATAGGAACTGTATCCTGTCATTTATCTGGATGAGAAAAATCTATAACTCTTTTTTATAATAATAATGTGTTCGCCAAAAAGTATAACACACACAATGCTAAAGTACACTACTAATCCTTAACAACCACCCATGAATCAGAATTGTACCTGAAATATAGTTTGTGTACATTAGGTATACATGTATTCAGAATATATGTACTTAAACTTTTGCATTTATGAGCAATTATACCATATATGGTTATTGACATTCAAAAACACTGCACAGTGGCTGGACATCCAATCATGTCCTCTGTAAACTGAGCATATCACAATAGAAAGAAGTCCGATCATTGAAGTCCAGCTGCTGAAGTATTGTTGATTATCTGGGTTTTGTATTGGGATATGTCATGTAATGCCATTTTCAGATATTTAATGAGGGACATAGCAAAATGACAGAAAAGTCAGGAAGTTCTGCATAATTTTGGACAGTTGAAAGGTGTGGTTACTAATTCTAGGGTCAAACATACTGCCATGTACCTTATTTCAACTGTCTAGAGTTTGTCATAACAATCCCTCATTTTCTTTATGTTTGTCATGTCCTTCAGAAATTTTATATTTTCTGATAAATCACTGACAATGCTGATAATTCAATGATGCCAGGTATTAGAGTTTCACAAAAAAAAAAAATGTGAAGGAGAGACAAAAGACCAGGACTCACTTTGAAAGAGGGTCAAATCGCTGTTGGAATAGTCTCTTTGCCATAACCTCCCTTACACTGCACTGATGTACTGTGCAAGCATGGAGACATGCTTACCATATGCGTGTGCAGTATGGCAGTAAGCAGGGAAAAGGCAGAAGAGCAGTGAAGTGCAAGGACATTAAAAAAGGTAAGCAATTTCTTTCTTAAGCAATGTCATTATATGATAACAATAATCCACAACTGGGTGTGGGTGTCACAGGCTTTACCCATGGTTGGTTATGTTCGATATCTTGGGCCATACCCCTCATGACTGAACCACACCAGCGGTGAGTAAATCCTGCAATATCCACCCTACTGTGGATTATTACTAAAATACTTCATAATGGCATTTTTGTAAGTTTTTTTATCTAATTAGTTAGTTATTTTGCAAGGGTCACACCACCATTGGTTTATTATTCTCACCCCGAGGTTGCTGCATTTTTGACTAGCTGTAATACAACAAAGCTCTTTCTTCAAAGGGCAGTGACATCACAGAATAGGAACACAGAAAAACCCTTTGTTAAGTGACTGTGATGTCAGGGAATATGTAAAACATCACTTTTCAAGCATCAACACATTGATCCTATAAAGAGTGAGCAGCAAAATGCAGGTAACTACTTCTTCAAGCTGTAAAGTGCAAGCAACCATGATAGGAGCAGCCGTGTACTGAGCAATGCATTGTAATCCCAGTCAATACTGTATACACATCTTCTCTATGTAGTTATAGGTATATATTACATTATTTACAATATTTACAGCTGATATTAGCTCAACCTGAAAAGAGATGGTGAATTTCTTCAAAGAAGAGCCAAGAACTCTGTTGGAGAAGCACTCTTCTCCAAGTCAGTAGCCAAGTTATGGAACACCATAATATACCATAACAACACAATAGGAATTGGAATATTCTAATGAGTGATGAGAGGATAACACAGATAGTAGGGGAGAGACCAAGTTTCTCATATAAAAATACCAAATCTTTGAAGAGACTATTATGTTATGAGAATAATAGTAGAGATTTGGTTAAATCTGATAGAAAAGGGACGCTACCATGCAGGAACTGCAATCATTGTAGTTTTATGTCTAATATGAATAATTTTAGACATCCTGATACTACACAAGTATATAATTTTAATTTCTATGCAGATTGTAAATCACGTGATGTGGTGTATGTTGCTGAGTGTCAATTATGCTCATGTTTTTATGTGGGAAAAACCAACAGGAGTCTAAGGGAACGAGTTAGGGAGCATATTTATGCTATTAATAAAGAAAATGAAACAAATGCCCTAGCTTGCCATGTATTGCAAAAAGGCACTCAACACACTTTTAAGTTCACTGTACTTGAGTTAATAAAGAAGTCTAATAGATTGGGAAACATTAAGAATTATACTGAAGAAAGAGAGAATAAATGGATAATAAGACTACAAAGTTTTAAGGGGCATGGCTTAAATGAAAGGGTCACTTTAAAACCCTTCTTAGCTGCTCATTCATATAAGCATTAGTTTGTTTTTTAATTATTTTAAGAGCATAAAAGATTTAATGGTGCATTTTTTATATATATATATATTTTTTGTATACAGATTTTTGAATACATCTCTTGCCACATTTATATGTGTTTTTATTGTTATTTTATACATAGATACAGGAGATATATACATGAGGGCATTTTCTAGGTTCTTTCTTCTTAAAGAAATTTTTTTTTAATTGGTTCAATTATTAAAGACTTCATTGTTAAGGTGTGTCTATTTGAACACTATATATAGTTATTCATTTTGTATAGTAGTATTGAAGTCTGAAGAAGTGTTCTGGCAACGTGA
Organism: Protopterus annectens; assembly: GCF_019279795.1. Lineage (NCBI taxonomy): Eukaryota > Metazoa > Chordata > Ceratodontiformes > Protopteridae > Protopterus > Protopterus annectens. The sequence goes on along the minus strand of NC_056744.1, from coordinate 431,883,505 downwards.
AAGCGCTTACTTTTACTGCAGTGGAATAAAGAATAGTATTTTTAAGTGGTCGTGGTGAGCCTCTTTTGTTTCTTGGATACTGACTTTTGCTAATGTGAAGAGACTCTTTACCCGGTGCTGCTTTGTTTTTTCTACAAGGCTGGATTTATACAGAAATACGATTCTACTCCACTTTTTTGTTCATAGTCTAGGATCAAGATAGTAGTTATACCATGGGAAAAAGTGATGGAATGAAGGTCTGATTTTTGCCATGATGCTGTCATACGTTCATAGGTTCATAGTTAAGTCCTAGGCTAGCTGCCCTTCTGTCCATTTTAAGCCTGGCCAATTACCATTTTTGTGCTCAAAATATCTTATCCCATTTCGGTGTTGGCTGGTGACTTCAAATCAAAGGGGGGGGGGGCTGCAGGAGACAGTTGAATGGGTGGGGCCAATGGGAAGGGATGTGGCCAACTATAAAGGGGCAGAGCTATGCCACAAAAACTGGGACTTTAATTAAATATGCTGCCCTGGGTGCCAAACTGTGATTATGAGTGTCCAATCAAGACAAAATGAATAATAATAGAAAAAATTTTTCAGTGCATTGGCTACATGGCAGCTTACTTAATATCTAGAGGGAAACAAAATGGTAGTGAGGCATGAACAAATAAATTAGTTTTAGATACATTACTGTAATGTCAGTCAAAAATCAAGTATAACAAAAACAAGCAGCACTCAACTCAAACCACTTCTCCTTGCACTACATTTCTAATTTTTATTTATATTCAGCTTCATAAAAGTACCAAGTAACATGCTGAAAGTAGCAATCTCTGTGATACCACCACTGTAAAAATGTTTCTTATCCAAAAAAGACCTGCTGCCTGACAACAATTATCTACTTATTTCATGGGGAAAACATGATCAGATTAAAAAATGAACAATAAATGAGACAAGCTCAAGATAAATTGCTTAAAGGATTACTGCACAGGTTATGGACCACACATGATAGATTGCCATTCTGTTTAGTTTACAGGTAAAGCCTGCAAAGATGACTACAAGTCTCCAACAAATGTAATGAGCTTCTTAAAATAATGTAATCCTGCCCTTTATTGCAAATACTGGCATATGCATTTGAATACCTAAGGCTTATACGTTGTCTAGCTATGTAAATATTCTCTGCATGGCAACATCAAAAAGGCTTTCAGTGTTGATAATTCTTTAACAGCATGCTTATTAAAGCTTACTTACGTCTTACAATCTCAGACAGGCTTACCTGATGGTCATTAAAGCATTGCTACTTAAACACAGAGCAAAAGACACTGCAACAACATGCATGTTCTGAATAATAAGAAGCATAAATCAACAGTATAAAAATATGACAGAAAACCAGAACAGTATGCAAAATCAATGCTAGATAAAAAGCCACTGTAGTGCTTGTGTCTACCTTGGATGGGGGTATAGTATGCACACTTACACTGCAGAACTGCTCCTTGCCTTGCTTGGACACATCCAGAGTCACTACATGGGGGAGTGGGGTGCAACAAGTATGTTACAATTTGAAATGTATCTGGCTGATGGTGATGGCCCTGACACATTTGTCATACCTCTCAACCTCAGAGCAAGAAATCTGGACAAAGCCATAAGTAGAAGTGGGGCAAAGGCCCAAAAATAAGGACAATTTTTAAATATTGCTCTTATAAACTTTGAAAGATAATAGAATAGTAGGTCTTGCATTCGTATGAATTTTCTGAAGGGTATGAAATTTGAAACTCAAATGTCTGTCATTATTTTCTAAGTTCAGTCTTTAATAATTTGCCACTAATTTGCCAGAAAAACACAATTGTATGAAAAATCGACCAAAAATGTGATGCAAAAATATAAAATAGCCGCACAATACAGCTGTGAGCCTGTCAAAGAAAGGACACTTTTTTAAAAATTAATACTGTTAAGTTGAGCAGCTGACAAAATAAGAGAATCTACATGCATTTCTGAAATAAAAGTAATTTATAACTCTGATCATTACAATCATTTACTAATTGTAAACCCTCCACATTTTTTTCCGAAATTGCCATTTTGCGGAGGGACTATTAGGGGGAGAGCAATATTTTGAGCCAAAGTCAGGGACAGTTGAGAGGTTTGGATATACTTAATTCTATAAAGCGATTTATTTGTGCATACCTCTCAACCTCTTAATGCAGGAAATCTGGACAAGTCCAAATGTATCGGGGGGAACATACAGACAGTACTAAAAATTGTTCTTGTATAAACTTAGACAGTTGACAGAATAACAGGTCTTGCTTTTGCATGCATTTTTCTGAAGGGTATGAAGTCTGAAACTCAATGTCTGTCATTATTTAGTGACTTCATTCCTATATGATTTGTAAAAAAAACCACAACTTTTATGAGGAACAAACCAAAAAATTAAGAAGCAAAAATCTATTCATTCTGCAAATATCTGGACAGTTGAGAGGTATCGTTCAGCTGGGGCTGTCTTTGAATTTGCCACCCTTCCTCCTCACAAAATCTTGGTCGAATGGGGCCTTCTCCCCTGTAGCCATTCCTGTGTCCCATTGCTTAGCTATTTCACCCCATTTACCATAAACACTGTAATGTGCATACTGCTTTACTTGTCATGTACAATGATTTGGATTTCATTTTAAAGTTTTATTTTACATTTTATTTATTTATTGTAGAAGGAGACATTTAGGTTCATGGGTTCATAGGTGTGTACTAGGCTAATGGCCCTGGAGCCTTTACAAGTCTAGCTCGTAGAAGTGCCCTAGCATCATGCCACCCGACATTAGTTCTCCATACCTCTATCAAGTAGAGCCAATGGAGTGATCCCCGGGGTGAACTTTATATTTGTCATCCACTCATCAAGATTTCTCTTGAAAAAGGCCATTGAGGTGCTCTGCTTGACATGTATGGGAAGTCTATTCCAGAGCACGGACAGTATCTGGGTTATGAACCTGTCCCTCTAGTATGTTCTGTTGCTTGTGGCAATGAGGTTGTGGTCCCTGGAGCATGTGGTGCAGAGGGATTGGGATTTCTTTAGATGTAGCATTTCTAACAGAGCTGGGTCAGACATGGCTTTATAAGTCAAGCAGAGGCTGCCTATCTAGTCTGCCGTTTCATTGACTTTATCATGTTACAGCCCCTCCAAGATGCACTTGTCTTGTTCCTTGTCACTGTTTCTCCCCTTGCCCCATGCCTTATTGAATGTATCTGAGGATTCCCTAATACACATTCAGCACTCTAGCACTCCACTCCTGAAATCCATTAGCTTTGTCTTCAAAGAAACAGTTCCACAGATCTGGGGAGCATAGCAATTTGTAACTAGAGTTTGTGGACCTCATGACCTTTGCTACCCTTCCATCATTGTCAGGGTATCGAGTGACTTTTTTACATCTCTCTGATATGTTCTTGTACCTCTCACTTCCCTCCAGTAGCTGGCATACTTTTGCCTGTAGCTGAACACATGAATTTAGTAACTTTTCTCATATGATCTCTCTCTGTCTCTCTCTCTCTCTCTTTGTAGGGTCTTTTGAACTCTATGCAGTATTCACTGTGTGGTCCAACTTGGCCAGATAGAAACAGTGTTTTGCCTGTTTGCTTTAGGAATCTGTCTCATTGATGACTGGATACATCATTCTGTTCACTGCTTTCACTGCCCTTTCACTTTGGCTTGCTTAAAGTAGCTATGATAAACATACCAGATAATTTTCTGCCCTTTCGCATTTGTCTCTTCCCTACCAGGGTAATACATTGATGCAGGGTTGCTGTGGTATAATTAGTCTTCCACATTCCATTTGTTTAGTTTCAGTCCTACCCACTAAATTTGGGGTCTATATTACATTATCGGCTGATGAAAAGAGCGAATGCTCTTTCATCAAACCAATAATGTTGAAAGACCTACACAGCGAAGACACGGAACAACATTTTTTCCCAGGGAAGAAAATGGTGGGCCATGTCTTCGGGACTTTGCCATTTCCTCCGCTATGGTGCAATCTCAGAGTTGGTATATTTAAGTAGGGGGGTGTGGGGGTTGAAGTCCCCACTCGTTTTGTGTTTTAATTTTTTTTTTTGCGGAGCAGCGGATTTTTTCCATGGGAAAAAATTTGCTGTTTAGGACTTTCGACATTATCGGTTCGATGAAAGAGCGTTTGCTCTTTTCATCAGTCGATAATGTAATATAAATGCTAAATTTGTATTATTCTGACCAGCCACTCCTGCTCCTGGTTATCTCCTGTGGATTTTGATATAATCAGTTGTTTTCGAAACTCTTTAAGAAATTAATTAGAATTCTGGATTCTCTGCATACATTTCCTTATCACTGGACAGCAGTCTTGAAGTGCCATGGAATCTTCTGTTTCCCACCTTCAACAAAAGCATGAAATTTGTTGTTTTCAGATATTCTGACAATTTGTCACTAATTAGGGATTTGTTTATAATTTATTCATTGGAGCTGCCTGTACTGTAGTATGATTGGTAAGGACCCTGTGAAAAAACCCAGGGGGTTTACATATCTCATCTTCCCTTACAGCTTCACCACATTTTGTCTGAATTAGCATCCATTGACTACTCCTCCCACTCTTTGCTACCAGCCTTCCGGCAGGAGGCATTTCCTTTCACTCTTGAGCACTGAGGCATATACTTCTTTCAAGTATCTTCCAGTTATTTCACCGTCTCTTACTTATTCAATCTGTTGTCCTTTCATTTTTTCTACAATTACTGAAAAAGGCCTATAGTGCTCTTTTTGACCCTTTCTATTGATCTTTTTTCACTTGCAGCACACTACTTCCACATTTCCTTTGTTGCTCTCCTTCATGTGTTGTTGTTGTTATTTTTCTTTTGGCTTTTCTCGGTTAGGCTTCGCCACAGCAGAACTCCGGTCCACTAATGATTGGCAGTAGATTTTTACGGTGCCGAGGTGCCAGCTTGACACCTAACCTTCAGTGAAGGCACACCCATTCACGCATGTCTTTTGAATGCTACTCAATCGTAGGGAGGACATGCAGACTCCACACAGAAGGCGCTCCAGCCAAGAATCGAACAGGAGAACCTCTTGCTGTGAGGCGACAACACTACCGCTGCACCACCGTCTCAGTATTATATCTATCCCAGCTCCAGACCGTGTATCATCCAATTATTTGTCCTAATTTACAGTTTCACATTGTTATATTGTCACAGTAAGCCCTTCCTCTTTGCCCTTTTTTACCTCTCTCTCATTCTCAGTGATGATATTCCCTGACCCATTTCTGTATCTTCTTTACTCCCTCAGTTTGCCTCCAGCCCCCCTCATTCTTCTTTGGTTGTCTCTTACAGCTAACCATCACCTACTCTGCAGAAATCACAGCCCAGCAATTTTATCTATGATTTCTTACCCTTCTCATCACACTATATAATGCAGTGATGCAATCACATGTGGCTAACATTGCCTTCATGAGCATATCTTTCATCTTAGTTAGGGCCACGTGCAGAATTCTGTTTACTCAGGTACAGTTTTGCTTAAACCTTGTTCCATAAATTCATACCCTTCCCATCCAATCTGTATCCTAAAGTATGACATTTCCCGAATGGATCCAGGCAGATTTAGTAAAAATATGCTTTTCCTTCTCTTCCTACTTCTAATTTACTCCTTCTGCCAGTTTCTTGCCTTACTCCCTTGATAAGTTTAGGATCTGATCCACTTATTCCTCAGTGAACAATATACTTATCATAGGTTCTAATCCCTACAGTGTTCTTTTATCTCACCTCTCATTTTTATGCACATCATTAAACGCAGACTGACACTCCTCATTTATTCCTCTCATCTCTTTCAGTCCTAAGTACCCAATACCCAGTCATATGCATGTCCCTCCCCTCTTGTCAGTGGTCCATATTTCTGTGATATCAGAAATGCCCACCCAGCCTTCCTGCATTATTGCTTTCGACTTCCATTTTCCTTCCTGAATCCTTCCATTGCATAGTAATGCTACATGGCCATGCTAGGAATTTCCTTTATTCCTCTGTTATGTTCTGTGTATTTCCTTCATGTGCATATAAGTAATTATAGCTGTTCTGATTCTGTGATAGTTTCCCTTCATTTCATATTAGCGTAAAAGGAGATTTGTGCAAACATATAATTTCTCTATCTCTCTGGCAGGTCCCATCTGATCACCTTACTAATCAAAAGTCCTTCTCCCTTCTCTGCCACAGACAGTCGTTATATTTCTTAATCTTCCCATTCCTCAGTTTGTTGCCACAAGGGACAGTTCTGAGAATACTACACCTAAACCTGCTTGCCTAGCTTCTCTATGTCACTGCCCTGGACCTTTTTCTGACCAGCTTACATTTGTCCTTTGAAAGGTGGTTGACGCCTAGATGCCCACCTCTTTAATGACCACCTCAGTTATGTTAGCTTATGCATTACTAAGGTCTACATTTTACGTCACCTGTACTGTAATCTGGTCTCTCCTTCATGCCTCTGTTGTGATTATTAGTCCCCTGGAGAGTTTAATCCTAATAATCAAAATCCAGTCCTCTGCTGCCAGAATTGATATCCTGTCCTGACTTATGTCTCCCCTGTATGAATGCCCCTTCCACCTGCAATTTTCTCCAACCCATTTGCTTCACTCCACCAATTTTCTGTCATCCTGCCACCTGCTTATCATCCTGAGTCACACCAAACCTTTTTCCCATCCCTGTTGTACATTTCTTTAAAGCCCATCCCACTTTCCCCTTTTGCATTCACCTCGTTTTAGTCTTCTCCAGATGGTCTCCTTTCACTCTTTCTTTCTGCGTCACCCCCATTAATTCAACCACTATTATGTCTCTTTAGTAGATATCACTTTCATCCCTCCATCTCCCCTTACCAACAAATTCTTCCTTTCACAACACTCCAAGTGATGGCAACAGTAATGCATTTTCCTAACATACAGAACCTTTCTACAACTCTTACACCATATCTACTTGCCTTCTCTTCTCCTGTGATATCTGTACCTCATTCCCTGTGTCCTCTTAACCACAAGTTATTTTGACGCTCCCTTCTTCTTTCCCTCTAACTAAATACTCCTCCTTATCTCTATCAACTGATAGATCCTATATGGACACATCGGCTGTGTCTCCTTTATCACTTACTAACTTTGTCTGTCCATTACTCATCCATGGCTTCCTTCTCCTTGCCATGTCTTTCATGGCTGCCTCTTACATTCTCTCTGTTTTCCCATTTTCTTGTTCCCTAGATATCTTATGCCTCCTTTTTTCTCTCTCACTGATAGAAAAGGAGAGGTCACTCCATTCTGCTTAAAATATGACATTTAAACAGAGAACCCCCTATCGGTTCTGATTGTGAAACCAAGATTGTTAATAGCAACCTTTGTGGAGAGCTAGAATTTAAACTTATTTCCAACTTAATATGAGATTTGTTCTTGTTTTAATGACATATTGATGAGTATGGATAGAAGATAGGAGTGAGAATGTGCAATTAGCATGAGGATTCTGGGGAAAGGTTGCATGTGGCTTTTCAACTGGAGTCACAAAATTCACTGATGACAGTCTCAACCAGTGCGGTTCCTGTAAACCACTACATCTGAAAAAAACGTTCATTGATCTTTAAGGTTTCCATTTTCCTTACTGCTGTTCAACCATTCAACCATGCAATTAGTACACAGAATTTGGGGTTCTGGGGTCCCCTCCAAATAGAGTTTGCGTGGAAGACTTGCTCCTACCAAAACATGTTTCGTTGTCACTGGAAATCATTTTCAGTGATGTAGATTCCCAGTAATGACACTTAAGATTGCCATTAGATAATCAACATGAATGATTTGTAGGCTGATTTTGGTTTCAAAGTTGATACATATCTTTTGAAATGAGTCACTGAAGTGTTGAACAAGATGCTGAGCGATTACATGGCCACCAAGATTTGGAAAAGGTGAAGAAAGACAGTGCGCATGTTCAGGATGGAGAAACAAAGTAACAGATTTCCAGACTTTTTAAAATTATTGGAATGTTGTTTTATACTGTTTGTGATAGACCAGTTTAATTATTATAAACATCATTAAGCAGGTTTAAACAACTTTAAAGTTGGTACAGTCTACATGATTCTTAGTTTTTAGGTTAACATTGTACAAGTGGTCTGAGTTGGACATCATCATTTTGACAGTAGTGGATGTCCATGGTCCTACAAGTGGCCTCTGGATATCATCATCTTCACAGTAGTGGATATCTATGGTCCTACCAGTGGTCTCTGTTGGACATCATCGTCTTGACAGTAGTGGATATCCATGGTCCTACTGACAGTAGTGAATATCCATGGTCCTACAAGTGGTGTCTGTTGGACATTGTCTTGACAGTAGTAGATATCCATGGTCCTACAAGTGGTCTCTATTGGCCATCATAGTTTTTACAGTACTGGAGATCCCTGGGAGGTATGTGGCCCTGATATTTTTATTTCACAAAAGTGGTAAATGGTATGGTGTCATCATCTGAAAGAGAGTAGCCTGAGTACATATTCTTCTGACAGTGAAGTGCACAAATCCTGGTCCATAGGTCACTAGTGGGGACACTGACAGTTTTTTTTTTTTTTTTCTAATCTCATTGTAGCTTATGGAAGCTCTTGATTTCAGATCTGTAAGTTCCCACATGAAGAGAAATTTAAAGAATTTCAAATACTTCACTGTTGTAGTTTAATACCGCATTAACAGAAGACATTTTCAAAACTGACACACCCCCTCCACTTGATCATGATCTAATATTGCAAAATCTTTAAAAGGCAGAGAGACACAGTGTTTCTGATATCTTTGCAGTAATTGTAACAACATTGATATTCTCTTGAGTAATACGGACTCAATGAATTACTCTAATTTGTAGATAGATCTTTAAGATATATAGCACAAATGAATGCAGAAGGCTTAATCTTAATCATTATTAAGTGCACTGACGTCTCCTCCAAATAGAGTTTACACAGAAGGCTTGCCCCTACAGAAAAAATGTTTCATTATAACTTAAGATTAAGCAGGGCTGGGGGTTGCTATAATGGTTAAAGTGTTAACCTGAAAGACACAAGGTACAGGGTTTGATTCTCACCTTTAAAGGGAAATTGGATAGGCTTAAAATGGGCTGTAATGGCAGCTAGCCTAAGTATGAGCCTATATTATCTCTAGTTTACATTAGCCTGGCTACAATCAGTTCTAGCATTCAGTTATAAACATTACATGCCATGTGATGAAAACTGAGTTGTTACTCCATTACTCTTTGACCTTGTAGAGTCGGAAGAAAGACAATAGTGATTCTATGATGCATATTACATAATTGTGAGTACATACAGATGGGGGGGGGCTGTTTTTTTTTTACTTAATTAAAAAGCACTTCTGCAACACGTGACATGACAAAAGCAAATTATCAAGTGGGTGACCATGTGTGTTGACATAGAACTATTTTTTTACTCTAGTTTAATGTTTGTTGTGTTCATGCTTGATTTATAATAGCAAACATTAGTATCTAGCATGTATTGCATCATTGTAGCACAGTCATAAAGTATCCTCTGCATGTGAAATAGTTGGTAGACATAAAAAAGCAGTTACTATGTATTCTACTGCAGGCACTATTTTGAGGCATGTGTGCTAACTTAGTGGCAAGTTTTATCTCCTTAACTAGACATCAGTGTTTTTAATATTTTCTGTCTGGATGTAGGTTTTGTCTAATTTGCTGGCGTTTAAAAAACTTACCTATATGTTGTTTATGTTTTCCTCTTGTTCCATTATAGACAAGTATGCAGTTCACAGTCTCTTTCTTTGTGCATTTGCTATATGCAGATGTGTGCTGCTGTTGGCTTCTAGAATTATTTTTTTGTTTGATGTTCCTGCTATAAAGGATCTCAGAGAAGGTACAGAATAGACTGTGCAGTAATGACAATGTAGAGTGAAGGGTTGGGGGATCAGAAGGGAGATGACACATCTAATATTCTCTGTGCAGGGCAATTGTGCATAGGTGCAAGTTGAAGCACTTGTGTGCTGGGGATATGGTTAGTGGGAATTTTGATTACATAGCAATTGAATAACTTAATATGCTTTGTTAATTTTCAGTTTGGTTATAATTCCCCACTAGCAAATGTGTGTGTGTGTGTGTGTGTGTGTGTGTGTGTGTGTGTGTGTGTGTGTGTGTGTGTGTGTGTGTGTGTATGTGTATGTGTGTGGGGGTTCCTTTCAGATTATCAGTTTCAAAATTTCAAACATCATACATCTGAGATCATATGACTGAAGTTTTGAAACTCTGAATGTTTTGAAAGGAGATCGCCGTACAGCATGGAATCTGAAAATTTATCATTTTTCTCACTATAGTGCGATCTTAGAGTTGGTATATTTAATTAGCAGGTGGTGTGGAGGGTGCAGTGGAGCTTGCCACTCTGCAAAAATGTAAAACATTTTTTTTGCTTTTATTGTTTTTTTATTTTATTTTTGAAAATATGTTCTAGGCTGTATGATGTTTGAAGTTTGGAAACTTCGGTAATCTGATGGGGACCCGTATGTGCACATGTGCTTGTAATAGGTTGATTCACCCAAGTCAACATGCATCTAAATTACACTTGCCCATTCTTCAGTTTTAAAATAAAAACATTTTTGTCTGGTTTATTTATTTATTTTTTGCCTGTATAATTCAGAATGCACCTTCCTGGTGCTTTGGAACTAATAAGTCTGACCTCTTTGATTAATGAAAATTGCTGATATAAAAATCATGAATAGATTCCTTTATGAAAATGCTGAAGTGTGTGTTTTAACTGCTGACTATCTGAAGATGTTGAAGGTGTTGGATTTTACCATTGAAAGGCTTTTTTTTCTTTTGCTGTTGCTGCATTAAAACATTTTCTAAAAGTTGTATTTGAATGCGACATCTGTTATTCTGCATAATCTGTTATTGTGGAGTGTGTGTGTGCATGTGTGTGTGTGTTTGTCAATATACATTTTTCTTTGCCTAAATATTGACCATACTCAACTTCATACATTAAGCAACTACAACATGGTGAAATATGACCTTTCCTCCACCGTAGTGCAATCTCAGAGTTGGTATATTTAGTTAGGGGGGCTGTGGGGGCATAGCCCACCAAGTGAGTGGGTTAACATAGTGCAGTGTATGTTTAGGCTTATTGTTGGCAGAGTGTTTCATTTCCCAGTGAAAAATTTTGACAGTGTGTACTTTTGGTTTACAGACACATAGGTATGGCCGTCTCGATGAAAAGAAATTCGACTAAGTGAAAATTTGGCCTACTCAAGTAGACCCATGTATATAGATATATATATTTTTTTCAGTCTTTTGGTTTGTCAGTCTTCTGAAGTACACTATATATATAGATATATATATATATATATATGTATGTATATATATATATATATATATATAGATATATATATATATAGATAGATAGAGATATAGATATATAGATAGATGGATATAGATATAGATATTCAACGTCATATCTACCAAGGTCAGAACAGCATATTATTTAAACTGTATATCTACCAAAGTTAAAAGACATATCATGTAATTATAATAATTATAATAGGATTGTGCATCTGCATTTATAAAAGATATATACATATGTAAATATAAAAGCATGTGCATATCACGTAAGTATAAACAGCCTGTACATTTATAATTATAAAATGCATGTACATATCATGTAATTATAAAAGGATCGTGCATCTCTATTTATAAAAAGGGTATATATATCTATATATGTCATAATAAAGCATGTAAATGCCATGTAATAATAAAAGGCATGTACATATACAATTACAAAAGGCATGTACATAGCAAATAACTATAGAAAGTATGCACATATCATGTAGTTATAAAAGACGTGTACATATCATGCAATGCAAATGACATGTCCACAACATATAATTATAAAGGGCATATAGATATCATGTAATGTAAAAGGTATGTCCATATGATGTAATTATAAAAGATAATAAACTTATCATAAAATTATAAAAAGAGTGTACATGTCATGTAATTATAAAGGTAATGTATATATAATCTTATAATAAAAGACATGCCCATATGTAATTATAAAAGGAATGCACATATGTGCATATCATGTGAGGTATGTATATATCATGTAAGGCATGTAAATATCATGTACATATGTAATTATAAAAAATAATAAACATATCATATAATTTTTAAAGGAGAGTGCATATCATGTGATTGTAAAGACATGAATATATAATGTTATTGTAAAAAGTGTGCACGTATCATATACATATCATGTAAGGCATGTGCAGTCACTCCAGGGAGGATGGTGTATAACTTCATATATCTCTAACCTGAATGATGCCTTCAAACAAGCCACTTGAAACAGTCTGAATGACTACAATTCCTTGTTAGAAAAATCATTAGGCTGCAAAACTTGAACTATATAGAAAAACTTCAGGAATTGTCATCGTATTACATATCTTACTGATTGCTTTGAGATTACTTCTGTCTGATCTATAAGGCAATGTCTGATAAATTTCTATTTCAGAGTAAATACCTAGAATACATCCTTGGGGAAAGTAATGCCAGATCTGGGAACATTCTGCTAAAAATTAACATCACTAACAGGAAAAAAGGGATTGATGCATTATGCAACACAATGTTATGCAATAAACTTCACTTTATAATCTGAAATCAGTCATTGATTTCCTTCTAAATAATAATTTTGTATACATACATACATATCTATCTATCTATCTATCTATCTATCTATCTATCTATCTATCTATCTATCTATGCTGAACCTTTGGGAATGGAGAAAACATGGCTGTATTACCTTATTCTACATATATAATTTATATACTATGTCATGCAAAATGCTGGCTTAGCTGAATCAGATGTCAGAATCAAATTGAATGGAAAACTATTAACATCATCAGATTAGCAAATGAAACCACACAACCCTGATTTTTTTTTTGGGGGGGGTGGTTATAAAGAGCCTGCTGATGAAGGTGAAAGTACAAAGTGCAAAGGATGGCTTGAAACTCATCATGACCATCTAACCAAGGGTTTAAAATGAATGGATCTTCAGGTGGTGATCTGTGACAGAGATTCATTTTACCATTAATCTTTTTCTTTTGGATTTAGTTTTCAACATAACCAATGAATAAATAAAGGTGGAAAAATCTTACTAGCCATTGTTCTTTCTAATGCTGACAGGTCTCTTTGTGAAACTTGTTTGTTTGGATTGAATAAAGCCCACTTGTTACAGGTAGTTGTATTCTGAGATAAAGCATGTCACAGATAAGATAACATGTCTTTTCCCAGAATATAACCAAGTCAACACCAACCACTACATATAAAAATACACATCACATTGTCTCACAAGCAAGCCCATAAAGCGAAACACCCCACATTCTGACATCTTGGTCATAGCAGACTTCATTGTAAAACATACAGATGCCCCCCTCAGCAGGCTGGATAAAGAGAGGGTTACAGTCAGTTACCTCTCAGGAGCCAGGATTCACCAGATCATGCAGGGATTCAGGTCACTTTGTCACAAGCACCAGTATGACTCAGTCATAGTCCTTGTGGGTGTGAATGGCCTGAGATGTTATCTCCTTGGACTATAAGATGCGTGACATGATAGACCTCTTTGAAGACATGTCATAGGCTGGTAAGAACCTTGCATTGAGCAGCATTCTACCCTCACCAAGAATGATACCACAATACATAAAAACAGAAAATGATTTACTGCAACAACTGGCTTAGCTACTGGTGTCACTCCAAGGAGATCCAGTATATGTCAGCCTGGGAAGAAATGATTGACAGACCACCGTGTGTTGCCACAAATAGTCTGCACCTGTCACTGCTAGACTTTCAAATACTGGCCAAGGCATTAGCCCCCCCCATGCCTTTTTAAGGAGTACCAAACCAACTGACCTACCAATGTAATACATTCTTCTAATGCCAAGCTGAAGGTACTACTGCTCACTGCTAGGAATCTTAACAAAAACTGCACCCTTCTTGGAAGCTCCCCTCAACCTGGAGAATGCTGATGTATGTGCAGTTAAAGAGACATGGTTCAAGGTTGCAGAAAGCACCTCAGTATTGAAAGGCTACAATGTCTACCACCCATTGACCACCCCCTGAAAAGGAAAAATGAAAGGAGGAGGTGTTTCCATTTACATAAAAACCAACCACCTCTAGACTGTTCAAGAAAGATGACTTGCTTCAGCTACTCCATGTCCAGCTGACCACAGGCAAAATAGCTCACCATATCATTGCCAGATAGAGGTGCCCAACTATGAACCATGAAAACCACTCCACAGACCTGAAGTTATTAGAATCACTTACCATTCAGCCCAACACACTACTCCTGGGTGATTTTAACTATCTCTCCATAAACTGGGAAACATATATGACCACTAACATGCAGGCCCAGAGATTCCTGGACTTTGTCAGTGCAAATGCTCTGGTACAGCTGGTCTGTACTCCTACTAGGGATTCAGATATCCTTGACATAGTACTCACAAACATGGGTTAGCATTGCACCCCCCTCAGTGAAATGTCCTCATTGGTAAGATTGGATCATAAATTAGTCTCCTTTGAAAGACGTGTAATGGTATAACCCTCATCAAACCCTAAAATTTTTTTAAGGCAAATTACTTTATATTAAGTGATAATGTAGCTAATTTTAAAGTTCCCCAACCCAGAAAGTATGGAGGCCTATGCAGAATTATCCACGAATTCCCTGTATAACCACTTAAACTGCATAGATATGGCAGTGCCTGACAGAACTAAACCCAGGTCTAGCCAGATAAACAAGCCACCCTGATGGACCACTGGCATAAACAGACTATACAACAGAAGGAAAAAATTCCTGTATAGAAGTTGGTGGGAGGGTGCAAAACAGAGAAGAAAGTTCTGCCATTAGTTTCAACAGGTGAATCAGGGAACTAATCAAGTCTTCAAAAGCTAAATATGAGAGTAAAATACTCTCCTAAGCAAAGTATAACCACAAAGCATTTTTAGTTATGTCCAAAATCGTAAGGGAAATGCTCAACCATGTGCTGGGTTGGTTGAAGAGGGCAATACCTATACTCAGCCAGAAGAAGTAGCAAACCTGCTGGGTGATAAATTCAGCATATGTTTCATCCTCTCATCACCTCCAGTCGCTCTTCATGAAATGCCCCCACCCATTCCTTTGCCTGTTATCACAAAAGAACAGGCCATACTGTACTCTCTAAAGCTAGAAACACAGCAGCGATGGGCCCTGATGGAATCCCAGGGTGCATATTAAATAGCTTGAAAGATGACCTTGCAGACCCATTCAAATCTCTAATTAACCACAGTTTCCAGACAGGCTTTGTTCCAGTAGAGTGGATGACAGCAGTAGACATTCCTCTGGATGGGGAGGGGGGCATCATCTTACCCACAAAACTAACAACCCATAAGTCTGACAAGCCTCATATGTAAGGTTATGGAAAGGATAATCATGGAGCTGATTAACAATAACTTTAACAGTTCAGCTTCGTCAAGGGCAGGTCCTGACTTCTCAATCTGGTGGATGTCTTTAAAAAGGTCACCAAAGCCATGGAATAGGTTAAGACAATGCATACCACTACCTTGATCTGGCCAAGGCATTTAACACAATTCTTCACAAGGGTATAATAGATAAACTAACAAAATTGGGAATAAACTTCTATGTCACCAGATGGATAGCCAAATGGCTCATGGATAGGACACATGTTGGCCGGGTGGGGGAATCCACAACCAGCAAGAGGCCAGTCACCTGTGGAGTACCACAGAGCTAGGTGCTTGGCCTCCTCCTGTTTAGGATATGCTTCTTAGATGTCAAGGCAAATGTAGATGGCCTTTGGATGACTGAGTTTTCTGATGACTGCAAGTTGGGGCAATTACTGACACCACAAACAATGCTGACATCCTAAAGGAAGTTCTGATGCAGACTAATGATTGGTGTCAGAGCCATGGCCTAAAATTAAATGAGAAGACATGTATAAAAATACACTTTGGGAAATCAAATACCCCTGCAAATTACAACATTACTAGCACCCCCCTCAGAGTGGGACCAGTGATGAGAGATCTGGGTACTCAGAGAGGTATTCTAAACTTTTACCTATCATGTGTCCACAGTGGTGAGGAAATCCTTCTATGTGGTCAGCTTATAAGTAAGGACATGGCATCCAGATCTAAGGCTGTCATAGTACCACTGTACTCAGCCCTCATCAGACCAGTAATGGTATAGAATGCATCCTTTGGCATGTACCTTGCCAGGGATCTTCAACAGCTGGAGTGCCCTCAGAGGTGTCTCATCAAAAAAATACAGGGTGAACCTGATAAAAACCCTATGATTCTATTCAGTTTTCTACTGATTACTGAGGGGTGATGTGAGCCTGACCTACAAAGCACTCTCTGATTCACCCCTGAGGGAAATGTTGCATATTCACAAAACTGACTGCAGAAGGGTTACACACTCCAAAGATCTAAACCTGATATCTGACATGAATAGATCATGCTGGAGAGGCAGTTATGTGTCCCAGAGATTACTCCTCCTCTGGAATAGGCTTCCTATTCACGGGAAGCAGAGACCTTCCTTGACCATCTTCAAGTGCAATCTAGATGAATGGATGGGGAATCTCAAATTCATCCATGGGGTGTCACACATGTCACTTATGGACAGAGGTAGTCTGTATAAATTGTCAGAACCCCACTTGCTAACCCTGGCTATCTTTCCCCTAGAGATAGAAAATTGGGTAAAATCTGGGTAAAACTGGCTAGGCTTGTAAGGGCTCTTGAGCCATTAGCCTGGTAATCCCTATGAACAAATGAACCTGTGAAGAATGATCTAGAAAGAGAAACACAATGTCTAATGTAGCTTTCTTTCTTTGTTTAATGACTTAAAGCTTGTTTGGGTCTCAGTATAGTTTCTTTGACACATATTTCACTATGTTACTTACATGAAGATAAGTCATGTCCACTGAGCCTTCAAAAGCTCAAAACATAAATATGCAAGGAGAAGAAGTCAGTAAAGATTACCAAGAAACAGAGCTCTTTCAAGGCAATGTTTTCTGTGACTACGCTACCCACCTGCTTTATACTGGCCTCAAAAATAAGACATAACAATATCAGAAGGGAGGCAGAACAGAATATAATGTTCTGCTTATCTTTTATATTTAAGATATAAAATATATTTAAGATGAATAACTGTTGCTGTTTTATTTCCTGTTGTGGTTGGACTGCTTTCCAGAAACTTTATAGAACTTTCTTTCCTAGTTCTATTTTAAGCAAATGTTTTACTTATTCTGCTATCTGAAGTTAAGAAACTTTAATCTGTCTTACTGTTTCACATACAGATTCCATCAAGAATCTTCTAGGAGCTTTGTATATTTCATGCACTTGGGTTAAATTCCCAAAAAAATCTCCATATCTCAAGTACACACTCATTGGAGTCGTAAAATGATATATAATAATTCACAACCATTGGGCTTGCTTTGAATACTGGCATTTAGTCCTTGTAAATGTTATATTTTTTAGAAAAACACATACTCTGTTTAGAGGTCCTGTGAAAGTGGAATAGTGTAGCACGCTATCAGTAATAAATAAATCCTGATCTCCAGATCTCAATTTTGTATTTCTCACTGGTTAGTTGAAGCTCAGCAGATACTTTCTAACAGTAGAGGGCACCATTGCAACATTCAAGATTGTGCAGCTGCAAGAAAAGTGAACTAACTGTTCACTAAATATCCTCCTGCATGCCACTTCAAAGTGAAATTAATTTTGTAAAACACGTAGAAAATATCATCAAGAAAGCAAATTATGACTGTAGACTTTAATGAAAATCCAATTAATCCACAAAAAAGTGACTCATAGAAAACAGTGCTGCATACTTTGATATTCACAGGAGGTACTTACATCCTGTATACATCATAATGTTGAGGCAGTGAAGTTATTTATTAATTTTTTAAAACTTATTCCAGCATTGCACATGTAAAATTTCTGTACAGATGTCCATCTCTCTGTCTCATATACACACACAAATGCACATACTCACACACACACACACACACACACACACACACACACACACACACACACACACACACACACACATAAGTACTGAATGTTATAAATGGCGTGACTTTGTTGCATAGCATTGCATATAATCAGCTTTATCAGTTTAAAAGTTAAGCTATTTAAGATTATTTCATTTAACTTTACTCAGGGCAAACACAGAAACCATAGCAGTTTGTATGCAATAGCTGAATCCAGGACTCTCTAGTGTACTGTAATTACATTCCCCATGCAGCATGAAGCTTGACGCAAAATATATCAGGCAAGGCACAGGGAAATACCACAAAGGCAGACTGGAACAATGAGAAAATGAGATATTCTAAAATGTAGAATGAAACTTTGATGCTGATTAATGTAGGGCCAACTCCATGTGAGATGTTATCTCAGTGCAACACTGTGGTTCACAAACATTATGAAAAATGCACAAGAGGGCAGTCTATCTCTAAGGCACTAAGACCTATTAAACAGTTTCAGAAACTCTTTAATCTCTGAATTCCCTGTTCATGCTCTTCAATCAGATCTTTTACACTTAATGATTTCATCAGAGTCATCATCCCTTGGATGCAATATGGGCTACCACCAGTGTTAATCTGTAATGTGGCCATTTTTCTGCTGTTAGTATTTATTTATTTTATTTACTTGTTTAATGACCTTTGATTACCGGGAAAGTCTGACTGGGTAGAAGCCCATTTTCAACAAAGGTCTGGGGAAAAAAGCTCCAAATTATTACAAAACGCTTTATGGACAATAATTTTACAATCTTCAAAAATAAAACAAAAGCATCTGCAGTTTAAATAATTATAACAAATTAGACATAATATAAAAACATTGGTTAAAAATTGATACAAGTCATATGACAATCATTTAATATTTAGAGAATTTTTATACAGTTTGTAGAGAAAGTAAAGGTAAGTTACTCTAATACGAATAGAAATTGCAATCTGAAGTGAGGTAAAAACAGGCCTATGGTATATTTACAGAGAAAGTCAGGGAAGAGAATTGGAAGGAATAAAGTAAATGAAGAAGGGAGAGTAAGGAAGTATAAGGAATGAAAAGATGCCTGTTCACATAGTAGGACTTTCCATTTCCCAAGTAGCCTTACTTCTGTGATTCTAAACAGTCTGTGGAATTCATGGTGGACTTTCTGCATGGCTTACCATAGTGTTAAGGAGGCATTCCAGGGGAGTCGCATATGATAATTAGTCATGTACTCTTCTTTGGAAATGCCTAGGGTAAGGAATTTACTCAAGTGAGTTAATTAACATGGGCAAAAGAACACTTTCACCCACTAATTTCAATGGGAGATACTGTATTAGAGGTAAATGTCAGGGAGTTAAGCATAGAGGTAGTTGAGGCAAGTGGGTGTATGTATGTGAGAGAATATGTGGCTATCTGTATAGGGTAGAAGTGGTCTTAGGAGTGAGGATGTGTGTGTGTGTGTGTGTGTGTGTGTGTGTGTGTGTGTGTGTGTGTGTGTGTGTGTGTGGTTTTGTATACTTGTATGTATAACAAATGTATGCATGTGTCTATGAGTGGGATTGGGTGGGGTGTGTGACCGAAGCATGCATGTGTGTGTGTGTGTGTGTGTGTGTGTGTGTGTGTGTGTGTGTGTGTGTGTGTGTGTGTGTGTGTGTGTGTGTGTGTGTGCGTGCACACCTGTGTGTTTATATATGTGCATGGGCATGAGGGGATTGAAAGTGGGTGCTTACACCAAAGTGATGTTTAGACAGCAGTGGGGACTATCTCAGCAAAGTGCTGATTTTACTTGAGGTACTCACTGTGCAATTCACAGACATGCAAATTATCAGATAATCAGGACATTCCTCATTACAGCTAATGTGTCCCTGAATCATTATTGTTCATGATCATGTTTACTGGCCCTTTTTACTGAAGTAAAAGCTTGCAGCTGGCTTCTTTCTTACTCCAGGCCCATGTTAGCACCCACCTTATTGACTAACAGTAACAACTTAGAAACTGCAAAGCTTTACATAAAAAATGTCTCCCTCTTTTCCCATTTTGTAATTCATTCCTTTATTCTCTAGTAGCAGAGAACCAGTACTGGACAGGGCTCTTGTTATGTTACATCATGTTGTTATTTATAGTAATTGTCAACACGTCTCTCTAGTCTTATGTCTTGATGTTTTATTAATGGCTTTTTTATATTGTTTTTCCCTACACTTGGTTTACAAGCAGCACTTATTTAGTTCCACAAGCCTTTTCTTATATTATACAATTTATTTTTGTGAACACTTCTTCACTTACAGTCACTTGCTTGAAATACCGTTGTAAGTTTTTCAGTCGCTCTTGCATTATTGTTCAGAATGGAAGCTGCTGGTGTTATGTTGCTTGAGTTACACAGGGGAGATACTGTAACACTTGAAATGAACTTGCAACCTCCCAGCATACTTCTCAACTATCACAAAACACAAACCCAGAACCAGGATGTAAGCATAAAACCTAAAAGAAATGTCCAGTTCTGAACTAGTGAGCCAGCAAGCACTCTAACTGAGAGACATGTAGTTAGGAATTCTGAAGAAGTCACTGTTTATAAACTGATGAAAGCCCTCAATAAATTATCTTGGTGCTCTATGTCTCTCTCATAGGTTCATAGGTGTTTAATATGCTAACGACCACAAAGGCCTTTTTAAGCCTAGCCACGCATCCCGAATCTCTATCAAGTTCTGATACCCTTGATAAATGTAAGCAGAGGACTGGGAGATGAACCATTTACAGGTTGCCTGTGTCCATTAGAGACATGGGTAACAAACCAGGGATGAATTTCCGGTTTCCCAATTATGTCAGACATTTGACTGTTGGACTTCTTATTATTCAAATGTTAATTGAAAACATATTGATCTATTACATTTTTAACTGAGAGTGACACTTAAAAATTGTTCTCAATTTTGGTCATTTGTCTTCAAAATGAATAAGGAAAGTCTTTCTATAATAAACTAAGCTAGTACATACCCCCATCATCTCAAATGAACTATTTTTCTATGATACTACACCTAATTTACTGGCAGTGAGTAGAATTTGCCATTGCAGGTGAAATGAAAGACAGAAATAAAGTTACATCAGTAGTTGCATTAGACCAGGGGATGATATATTCATTTATGTTTTACTGAACAGGAAAATTGGCCTGGTCCTTTTCTGTCATGACCCTGGTCAAATGGTGCTTCACTGATTTGGGATGGAAGAGTTAAAGGTAAGGTTACAGTGACATAAATTATCCTTGAAGCATAAAATACATAAAACATATTTAGAAATATATTTTAAGCAGAAGTATCAGCATAGCTTTCAAAATAGGAGATAGATAGTAAATGAGACCCTTAATGGCTCTGTTAATCGGCCATCCAAAATTAAAATAACATAGTTTTGAATTACAATACTGTTATAAAATGTAAATAACAAGTCACTCACTTTAAAATCTAAATGACTTTCTTAAAGGATAGTTATGCCCACCTAAGTTCAAATTATTGTAAGTGGTTCTGTCACATTGTATGCCAAAGATATAACATGACATATTGTCAAAATGGAAATTAGTATTGCCTAAAGTCAATAAAAAGATTTTTTTTTTAATTAAGCGCAGAAGTGCAGTTTTCATAGGTTTGCAAACTCATTTCAAGTGCACAATCTTTATTATCAGCTAAAAATTACTATGAGACAGCAATTAACCTCACTGACAGAATATGATTTGAGATATACTAGTATTATTAAAACACTTGGCAAAGAAAAAGTGCTACTTAACCTTTTAGTACACATAACAAGAAAACAAGTGCATTATCATCATGAGCCTCTCTGTGAATGATAGTACTGGAAATGTAACATCAAAGTGGCCATAATGGCAGCATTTTTCAAGAAAAAGGTACACGTGTGTTTAAGCAGCTAAAGATCAGACTATTTGTGCTGGATAATGTGCTACAAGGGTTCCTATCAGTAGACCAAAGACGCATGTTTTCAAATGCGTCTTGGTCGAACTGACAAAATCAAAACTGCAAAATATCGAAGTGGCATGTAAGCAAATATTTTCCCTGGGAAAGAATTTGCTTGGCTGCTTCGGTACTTTGCTGTTTTCGGCACTGTAGTGTGGTCTCGGAGTTGGTATATTTAAGTAGGGGGTGTGGTTTCTTTCTTTTTTTTTTTTTTGTTTGAACAGCGACTTTTTCCCTTGGAAAAAAAAAATTGTTGTTCTGGCAGTTTGGTTTTGTAAGCGTTCGCTTACATGGGGTCGATTAATCACCATTCACTTACCTAAGCGTTCGGCGATCTAATATAGATCCTGCTACAATTACCTGTCACAGGCCCATAGAAAGCTTTGAACCCTTCTCTACTTTCTTTTATATGAGATAGGTTCAGTTAAACTAACCTGATGACTTGTTTAGGAGAAATGAATAAAATAGCTAAACATGAGTCAGCCACTGATTTTTTTAGCTAAGATTAACTATATTTAGACGTTGGATAAAGATTGCAGTTTGATACATGGGCCACAAGTCTATCTTGTGGATTGCCACTAAACTTGATTATTTTGCATTATGTATAAGGCATATGTCTCCTAGCAAGACACTAGTAAAACTTGATGAGGAAACATAGTTGCCTATGCTTAGGATTTTTTTTTTATGTGGATGAAAGACAATGAAGCAGTTACAAACATTAGTGAACATATGTGTTTGTGTATATATATATATATATATATATATATATATATATATGTAATTTATTGAACTTTAGAAACCTATTTGTACTCCAGTCATATGCATATCCTTTACCTATGCAGGAAAAGCAGGACTGAACCTCTGCTGTTTGAAACATAAAGGCAGTATTATGGATCAGTAATCCATCTAAATTGGGATCTAGAACTATACTGAGAAACAAATTCTTGAGTCATATAAAAGGAACACTAAACTGCATCCATAACAGCTACGTAGATAAGACTGATTGGTGTCTACTAGAAGACTAAATTACATTTAATATATAGCATGGAAGGTAACTGTTGTCAGCTGCTAACTGACAAAAGCTGATTGATTAAATGTAATTACTTCAGTCTCTATTTTTATACTGTGCAGTTCTGAAAAAATCACTATTATGTCCTAGTTTTAGTCTTAAACAGGCGTGTGTGCCTAATGTACTTTAAATGGTTAAATTAATAAGACGAGCCACTCCAGTGACATAGAGAGAGATATTGCCCTGAGTATTACCAGGCTGACTCAGGTTTGATTATTGGCTCAAGCAACTGGAAAAGCAGAAAGGTTGATACGTTCGCTAAGGGAAGTCAAGGTCCAAAGCGGGGAGTTGCCCTCAGATGTAATCACTGAGCATGGAGGATGCTGGGAAAGGGAATGGGTAGGTCATAAGAATCCCCCCTGAATGGAAACACAGACAAGCTGAGCTGCATGGACACCCTCAGGATCCATGACCAGCTGCAGTGAAATGGAGGAAGTCTGGGGGGTTGGTGAGTAGCTTGTATGCCCGGCATGGACATTGAGTACTGGGGACTGGGCTAGTAAATATGAGGTCTGAGGGGGCCAAAAATAAATAACTAAATCATTGACTGCTTCAGGAAAATATCTACAGAACCTACATTCCTTAAACATGCAGTGTTTTCATCTGTTTTTATTTATTTATTGCATATTTTGGAAGTCCATTTGTATGTACAATACATGAAATGTGATTTTCAGAATATTAAACTGGAAAGTAAGGCTTGATTGTAAGTGTGCATGAAGTTGTACTAAATCAGAAAGTGTGGTATGAACTAAAATAAGCAGAGATCTTATACTTAGAATATATATAACCAGCAAGCATGTGCAACTCAGCTTGCCATGACTTAGACCTATGTGAAAGCAAAGCACCCTGCAAAAACAGTTTGGATACCATTGCACTGGATTCAAGCAGTCATTATTTTAAGAGGTTACCTCTTCATTTTTTGTAGACATGAAGTTCAAAGTTGTAGTGTAAAGAATTTTTGTACAGACTGTGTGTTGCTTTAAGGAGCTTTTTATTCAGTGTTAAAATGTTGCATTAAACTCTTTGTTTACGAGCCTTTGAAATACCTACATCTGTCATTTTTTGATCTCTTGCTTATCAGTATAAGCTCATATCTGACTTATCCTATTCTTTACAAAAAATTCAGCTATGAATTAGTAATATTTTACAAAAATAGTGTATGTAAGTATGCAAGTATAATGTAAGGAAGTCAGTGGCAATAGCTTGGAAGACATTGTTAATGTTTTCAACTGTTTCTTTACTATTAGAGGTAAGCTTTATGTTTCTGTCTTTCTGTCCTTTGAAATGGAGCACCTGTTCTCCCTCAGCTTGTGCTGGTGGATGGGAACCATTTGTAAGGCTGAAATATGGGTACATAAAGTCCTCCACTTTAACAGTTCTATGTGATAAATGTAATGACACAGGACTCATTCTTTCATCTAACTGCAATGGACACTATTCATTCAGTATTTAGGTCTTTTGTAATGTTTAACTGCTAGCTGTCTAAACACAATATTTTGACTCCCTTTCTAAAACATGAATACCAAAAATAAGGAGTGAAAAGCCATTACCTAAAAAAAGTACAGAAAATATTTTTTCAGCTCGGGCAAGTATCCTTGTAGCCCCACCCCATCCCCAAATGATATGTCCCAATTCACAGTCTCACCACAGCTGAGAAAAGTACAAAATCCCCTGAAAACAACTCCCACTCACACAATGCAATACATTGCCATAAAACTCTCCACACCATTTAATTTTTGCAGTAAAGCTCCTCATTAGAAAACTCTCCAAAAGGCTATAGACAAGCCCTTTGGGCAATTTTTGGCCCAGAATGAATTTTATTACTTTTGACCACATCCCAAAGAAAAATAATTCAAGACAAATAATTAAGTATTAGCTGGATGTTGAGGTATGGGTATTTTGCAGAGTTCATACCCCCTTTATCTAAAATCTTTATCTTGCTATGTAATAAACACTGTAGTAAAAATAATGCTCATAACAATTAAAAGAATGTTAAAATTAAAATAAAACAAATAAAAACAGACAAAAAATGTTCCTTCTTGGGTACATTTATATGGACGTGTTACCTTAGTAGAGATAAACCTTGAGATTTCAACTTGAGTTAAATTACAAAACCCTTACTAGACTTCCAGAGCACAATAAAAACATTATAAAGCTGATGACTATGATTTCTGAGGATGTGAACATAGTTTAAATACTGCTTTGCCCCACAGTGAAGTGTTCTAAGATAGTAGCTATTACACTTTTGGGACAAATATTTATGTTCAGTTAAGGATTTATGTGAGTTGCTTTAATTGGCATTTACTTATTACATGAAAGCTGCAGATATAATTTATATAACATTTTAGCAAACATAAGGAATACACAACACACTGTTTTAATATCAGACTAAATGCCTTTTGCCAAAGATTGAACATAGCTTTGTTTCTGCAGCCTTTAAAATTATATTTTATATATATTTTTTAATTGCATGGTTATCAGTTTTATATTACCTGGTCTGCCTCTGTCTAGCTCCTACCTGATTCCTTATTCCTCTTCCTTATACCCATCTCTTCTCTTTCTTCTCCTCTTGCCGCTCTTACTTGAAAACTTTTTCCAACTCCCTCTGCTGTGTAGATTATTCCTTTTCTTCCCCTAGTATCTACACCATTTTATAGACACTATACATAATTTCATTTATAGAAAAGCCTGCGCACAACTATGTAATTGTGTTAATATCTTGTGTTGTATAAATTCTTTTTATGCTATCTAACTTCTTTTTGGAATTACTATAATTCTAATTGGAGCTTTTCTCCTCAGGTCTCCACTGAAAATGGTCCATTGGCTCAGTTGGACCACCCGGTTAACAAATGACAATAAATAAATAAATAAATATACATACTTTTGTATAAGTTGATATCATTTTGTCAAGTTTCATTGCTGGAAAGGATAATTCACCAGTCCTCCCACACAGTTACCACATGTAGAATAAATAGATAAGTAATTAGAAGTAAATTTAACTCAACAGAAGGTCAGAGAAAATGAAGTGAGAGAAAGTAGTAACTGTCTCTTGTAGTCCAGAAGGTTGATAATGCACAGCATTGCAATGGTACCCAGTAAGGGCAAGGAAACTTCAGTGTAGATAAAACATAAGCCAATAAAACACTTGTGAAAAAATGTAGAACGAGAGTGTCTTTTATAATTTATATAATAAAATATATGGGACTGTTTAAATTAGTGTGTTCTTGCACAAAGATGTGAGTGTTTGAGAGCCGACATATAAGTAAATAACCATTTGTTAAATGAGTAAGCCCACTGGACAAACACTCCCTTTTCACTTGTGACACAAGATCGATGTCTGGTTAAGTGAAATGTTCAGAACCATAGACTAGACAAATGGGGCCAGTGAGAATCAAACCCAGGACTGCTGTAAATTCTACAACTAGCAGAGTATAGCCAGGATACATATATAAGGAGAATTTGTATATTGCATTTTACCTATGATACATTCCATTTTTCTTCTTGTCTCAACACTTGTTTGGCACCTTGATAAACAGCATTAGGCACAATGAATGACAGCATTAGCCACGATGAATGTAGAATCTTCCCTTAAATCAGTAAGGTCACTCCTCACAAATATGATTACTTTGACTGGGGTGTGGAGGGGAGGCTATAACACACAATCCTTACAAATGAGCAGTGCTGGAATTTGACAACACTATTCAGAGGACAAAGAACTGTGTTAGTATTGTTGCAGTCCTTTGCTTGAACAGGATCTATAGCTGTCATCTTCTTTTGTCAAGAATCAGGGATAAAGTAAAAAATTTTGTAAATATCACTCTAATTCACTTCACAAGTTAGCAAACTAACAGAAAAAGAAAACTTTGCATCAACATCCAATTTTGGAAAAATAATTACGAACTCTAATGCCTAGCATTATTGATGGAGTATAATCTTTAAAGATTCAAACAAAGATAAGAAATTGTACACAAGGGGCAGGTGGCTCAGTATCTCTTTAGGGGCATTCTGTCATTCAAAAGGTCTTGCATTGCTTTGTCTGTTTGTTAGACCCAAGGCTTGATGAAAGAGGATAGTGGTAATTCTTGTGAATAAAACAGCAAAAGTACTGGCACTACCAAAGTGGAGAAGCCCATTTCCTTGATCTGCCTCTCTTCCTAAAAATGTAGGGATTCTCCAACATGAAAATGCAGAAAAATGAATGCCGCTGGGGTAAGGTGTATGAGAGAGTGTGTTTCTGTGTCGGAACAGTTAGAGAAGTCTAAGGTGTTCCTTGCTGGAGTAAAAAGCAACAAATGAAGATGTTTGAAGCTCTACATATCTTATATATGTCCCTGCATTTGCCAACAGTGCCAGGAGATAAATATTATAGAAAGGTAACTAAACCGTCTGAACATTTTATTTTGGTCAAAGGGGGGAATTGACCCCCAGGCTTTTTACTCCCTCTTTCCCAGAATTTGATGGCCTAGGTTGCCTCTTTAGGATGCATTCTATCTTAATAATTTACTGTCATAAAACCATAAATGTCCACCTATCAGGGCAATATTAGAAGTTTGGACACTGTACTCCTTTTACCTTATTAGGTGTCTGTTAGTATACAGCATTACTCCCTTCCACTTTGGGAATAACTGCATATAGCATCTAAGGCTTTGGGAGGGTTATATAAGATTGTAATCCCTGCTGAAGTGTGAGGATATACAATCCCCCTTTTGAACTGCCCACTCCTACATCTTACTCAAGTTCCATTTGAAGGGGCTCATAGGCAAACATGGAGTTAGGTCTCTAATTGCCCCAGCGTGCAAATGGGAACTGAGTGCTGACCTACTTTCATTATTTAGTGTACAAGTGGGACGTAAATGATAGAGAACTTTGGAGATACCTGAACTTGGGACATGCAATGCAAAATTAAGAGTGGGAAATGTATGCTAATGCACAGCAACATCCTGTTTTCAGTGAATGTGGTAGGAAAACCTTTAGACCAGACAAGCAACAGATATTAAAAGTTATGCTAATTTACAAACTTTTAATATATAAAGTATGTGGTTTTATTCTTGTTGTTATATTTTCAATTTTGACAGGTGAAGCTGCAATTAGCCAAACTCAACAGTTTACCAGTCTTTTTTTTTTGAAAAGTTCCTGATATTCTCTTATGTGGATTATTGGACACCTGTGATAAGCTGGGTATTAAACTTTAGTCCTCAGCTATTTCTGCCTTTGCTCTCATGTGACGGCTGATGTTATTTAGAAGTTTTATGGGTGCAATAAAGTCTGATCATTATTGGAAGATCTCTGTTCACTTATATATCCATACGAAATGCAAGACCAAAGTATTCATCTCAACTTTACACCCATTGTTAATTTGTTGGACACCATCTCTATAGACCTTGATATTTCAGTTAGGCACTGTGGATAAAGGATATTTGGCAAGCCTTCAGCTGAAACACAGACAGCTGTGGCTTCCAGATTTACTTCAGTTGATAAAAAGAACCTTAAACTGGTTGGAGTCTTGCCCTAGAGAGTTTCCTTCTGTAGCAACTATGGTTCTACCTGTCCCTTATGGATAGATTGTATGCAGGGTTTGGAACAGCTGGAGAAGATCCCTAGAAGCACACTCAGAGGAGGAAAAGGATAAAAGGGATGAGCTACTGCTTTGTATGAGAGGAATGTAAGTGTAACATGCTTACCATGAGAATCTGTGATTGGCAAGGGAGAGGAGGTATTTTAGTGTGCAGTTCTGAAATGTTTTTTCCTTTTTCCTAACTATACATTGATTCAAGGTTTTCAGTTCAGAAATGATATGGTTAGGTATGAAGATTATCATTATTCAGGGGAATCAACAATGTATTTGTTTTAATGTACAGTGATGGCACACTTGTTCATTGCATGAGATTTCCGTAGTTGCATCATAACTGTGTTTTCTTTTCTGTTTTCTATTGTAAGCTATAGTCATATTTTTTTGAAGTGCCTGCATCTCATTTGTGTTAAAACTGCTATAAATATTTTCAAAATAATTTTAAGAGAACAGGACAAAAATATGAAACAAAATCAGGGATGTGCTGCAGAATAAGAGACAACTAGAAGGTTATAAATGAAAATGCTTAGAATGCAACTTTAAAGCATAGAAAATAATCCGGTAAAGAATAGAAAAATATAGATAAACTAGTTTGTCAAGAGTTTTCTCTATGCCATTTATTACTAACTTGAAATAATTTTCAGATAATTTTCAGAGAGGTGATATCCATGCACTCCACAAGCAGATATGGCTTGGCTGCTCAGGCAGCAGTGCTAATGAGGTTCCAGGAACTAAAAGGGATTGATATTCACTGATCAGGTCTGTTACATTGTCATCCCAGCTATCTGGAATTTCGTAAATAACTATATGTCATTTGTGAATATTAATTTGATTTATATAGAAGTGTGACAGAAACAGATACTGCCATGACAGCTATCTGGAATTTTGTAAATAATCATATGTCATTTGTGAATATCAGCATGGTTCATATGTTTCTCTTACAAATGTATTAGAACTGTCTGTTATATGTATAGTAAACTGCTGGTACCAAAGTGTGTGTTGAACAAGGTTTGTACAATACTAAGCCTAGATGTGTGACCACAGCGTACCTTGCTGGATTAGAACAGAAATTTATATAAAATATTGTACATGTGTAAATGTATATGTTTTAACAGTGGAAACTAGAACATAGAGGGTTAACTTGCAAAACATCAAAACAATATTTGAAATTAAATTGTTTTATGATTGTGCTATAAAAGTTAGTTTCAATGCAGCAAGGAGACAGCATGTCTAAAACTAGGATGCCTTCTGCATTGTTTATAAGTATTTTATTGTTTTATGCCTTCCAGCAGTTGCAAAGATCTGAGAGATATGTATTTTTCATAGGGAAATACCAAAATGCTGGCAGTTTCTAGCAATGTGGGTTTTCACCTGGGATAGTCAGATGACAAAAGTGATGTCATCCTGCAAGTATTGCAGAAGCAATATTTGAGATATTAATTTAAGAACTCTCTGAGAGATGGTAGGCATTTTGTATTTTGTAAAATACAGAAACCTGATCTCACCACGATGCAGTCAGTTAACTAGTTGAAATGCAGGTATTATTCCAAAATACAATCAGCAGCCGTAGTAAAAATATAAAACTCTTCTTTAATGTAGATACAACAGGTAAACCCTACATAATAATGCTTAAATAGTCCATTATTTGAAGACCAAACCCTGTATAATTAAGTGTTTCAATCATGATTTAAAGCGGCATTGCCATCAAGCAACTATAGGCATCATTGTGAATAGCTATGCGATCTAAAATATATAGCTGATACAGGACTCATAGTGCAACATATAAACAAAAAATGTTTAACATTCAGGAAATTAATAGACTTAATGTATTTCATAGAAGATTCTATAACTAAACATTCAAACAAACAAGTCCTTGCTAGTCTAAACTCTGGCAAGAATTATACAATGCAGTTACTATAATCACAGTTCATTAGGCAGGAAATAGTTAAAAGTGTCTGTAATGCAGTTATAGTTTTACTAAACTTTTCTAAACTTTTCCTTTCTAAGAAACCAGCATAAATGCACAATTGCTATAGGCAATAGTTGTGTTTTTAAAAGACATATTAAAATCAGTTAATTTTGTAGAAGTAAGTTAAACCTTACTGTGGAAATACAGATAATTGTAGTAAAAAACTACTTAACTAAAACCGAATAACATATTACATTTTGAATATGTATAAAGACAAAACAGAAGATATATATCCTCATAGATAAAAGTACAAATCAAATCATCTAAAATGTAAAGTGCCTTGAAATGTAAAGGCATCCTATGAGCTGCAATAACTTTATAAAATGAAAAAGTTACATGGGTGGTAATACAGCGATGCTGACTATTTCAGGCTAGATTAAACAGCCATAAATACAATCCTGCAAAAGTGTAGGGTACCAGCGACACATGAATATGGGGATTAAAGTATAAATAACAAAAAATGTATGTGTATATATAAATAAAATGTGTAAATAAATATGTATATATTGTTGTGTGTCTATATTAATACCTATATCTAATGCTATAGAAAATTTTTTACAATAATACGGTATATTTCTTTAAATAAAGCCAAATACCGTGGAATGCAAAAATTGTGTTAATGCTCTCTAAAAGAGTTATTACTATAGCACAGAATATAATCTTACAGAAATATAAAGGTCATATCGATCATATGTGAATGAGTAAACAGGTCCATTTATTACTCTAATTTCATAAACTACTAGAGTCTACATATCTATAAGTTACAAAGGTTTATTAAAAAATCTTTTACTATAAAAATCAATTTATTTAATGAGGTTATCAGAAAATAATTATTAAATAATTAATAAATAATTAATTAATAAACACTAAATAAATAAATAAGTGATCACTTATTTTATGGACCAGAGTTTTAGTAAGAATATGTATTTCTATATAATATAGGTAGATATGTAAAAGATTTTAAAAAATAAAATATAAAATATAATGTTAACATTAATGGTATTGGTATTACGACAAAAGACTGAATATTTCTTATATCTTGAAACTAAAGAAATATAATAGTTTAAATTGATTTTGTTTGTAACATGTATATATAAAAAGAAGTATATATCTAAATATATGAAAATATTAATTTAACTATAGATACTAGTTACCCATGAAATATAAAATATAAATAATAAGTGAAAAAATAAACTGATATTATAACCAGAGTACTAAGTTATGTACCTTGTAACAAAGTTTAAAAAATTTTTTTAAAATATGAAACATACATCAGAACATGGTCATAATGTTTAACGCTTTCTACTCTTTAAAATAGGTTTAATCGAAACTGAAGTGTTTTTTTTTTTTTGCATTTTGTATTTTGTCTTTGAGCTAACAAGAACATCCTCTCACCATTTCTGCCTGCTTTTTGTTCTGTAAGTATGTTTTTAGTGCATAGCAACTCTTTTAGATTCAAATAAGAATATAGGAAATTATAGCTTAGATGGTTATTTATTTGAGACTGTCGTGCAATGTTGCTTTAAATATTTCCTGTGAGTTTGAACTCTGATGTAACTGATTACTTACTGAGTAATGTCTTGTTCTTTTATTATTTATCATTAAATATATTTAAACCTTTCAGTTGTGGCTGGTCTGTTTAGAGATATTTAAGCTCTTAGCGTACTTGCATATCTATTTGGTGGCACTGTGCAGGCCACTCCTTATAGCCTGGCCCTTGGTCAGACTACCATTTGGATTAATAGTAACATTACACAGTAGGATTAGACACTTTGTTAAGGGCCTTAAAGTAGCTGATAAGGGGTTCTGGTGGCAGTGGTAACTACCTTATAGTCTGGGCAGAAGGGGGCACAGCTATTAATCCTGTGCCAACCTTCTTAGGTGTGTGTGTGTGTGTGTGTGTGTGTGTGTGTGTGTGTGTGTGTGTGTGTGTGTGTGTGTGTGTGTGTGTGTATAAAATAAATGTCCCAGAGCATGTGGGTCAGATACTTGGGCAGGGACACATAGCATTTGTTGGACAGAGAGAGTGTTGGAGGACTTGGCTTGTAACTCTGGCTAAGAACTCAGTGCTACAGTGCCAGTGGGGAGTCTTATTGGGGATGTGGAAAAAGATGGAAAAAACAGACCCATACTGACTGTGATCTCTGTGTGCTCTTAAGGGAAATTGTATTTTACTGTGTGTGTACTTGTCATCCTCCCAGTGTGTACATTCCTCACTGTTGCAAGTGGTGGGGATTGAGGATCCTTAATTACTGGGCCAGTTCGGGGCATAACAAGGTCTCCTTCTTGGATATGGTATAAAGAAATGAGTGACAGTTATGCAAGAAGCTCACAGAGGTTGTTGCATGTTTATAATAATCTACATGCAGCAGGAGGGAAATGATGTAGGGGGGTAGTTGTGCTAATACACGTTAGAATCCTGAGTAGAACATCAGAGATCACATGATTTCTTAAAGTAGTTCCAGCTCTGTAGCACCAACATCATAACACCACAGAACACCACATCATATCCATATACAATAAAAGACCACAGGAAAATGAAAGCAAAACATAGAGCCAGCAGGGTCTTAATTCATGTATGAGGAAGGCCATCATTTTGAAAGATGGGTATTTTCCACCACATAAGTGCAGGCAGAAACTTTATCTCGTCATATGCATCTCACTATGATTTTTCTGGCGGGGGTATTAATTTTTCATCTGGGGCAGACTATTATTTTACAAGTGCATTGTATGAGAGACATCCAATGATCATTTTTCAGTAAATGGAAAGTGACAAGATGACAGAATGAATTACACAAGCAATAAGTAACAACTAAGAATGAAGTGAGCTAACCTCTGATAGGCCTAGAGAAAGGTATACTTAGAATAAAAAAGATACAATGTCATTGCGATATTTACTGAATAGGTATACCAATGCAGAATATAACCATAAATAAAACCAGCACATAAAAAAGTAATGTATATAGCACTGGCACTCAAGTTTTAATATGGTGATGCAGATTGTGGTTTCTTTACCTGAACTATCTTTGTAAACAGGTTTTGAACAAATGTACATGTATTCTCTGTCCCCTGTCATAAAAAAATGTTTTGTTTTATATATCTTTACAGATGTGTTCATTCTTAAAATACTCACTTTTTGCACTTGGACACATTACAGGAGGCGAATAGGTTTAGCTAGTTCATTTTGACATTATGAGTGAGGAAGGGAATAGGTAAGTAATAATGATTTTTATAACATTAATTGGATAACACCAGTGAACACACACGTGATTTTTCACTGTGTATGCAAGGTTTCCTCAGTCACATAGTTGGTAATTGAAGACTAAGGGAATCAAACCCAGGATGGGCTACATAATAACACTTGTTTGCAGTCCGTGACATTAACCTGTTTTGTTATACTGTCAGTCCATATTGAGGTGCAATTGAGGAAGGATACATCATGTATTATTGATACTTCTTCGAAATATCCCATTCTACCTGTAAATATATACTTTCACAATCTAATCCAAATTAGAATAACAGATTAGTCCAAAACATAACTCTGCATAAACAACAGGATTATATTATGTTTTAAAGTATGATACAAAATATTGCCTGATATACAGTGGTAGTGTTTAAAAAGAATATTGCTGCTTGATTCCAGTGATCCTTGTAAATTTTATGTTTATATTGCCAGTGGATTTTATGAGTCAGTGCTCGGGAGTTATTTTTGCAGACTGGTATTCTAGGACCAACAGTACTTTCAGCCACTGTTTTTCCCATTCCCTGTTTATATCACCCCTCGCAATGTAACCGTCAGGATGATGCAAACAACTGTCATCAGCTCAGCCTACTCTCATGCCTTCCATAATGTTTGGGCACCATGGCAACAGCTGTTAACAATAGATTCAGAGTGGCCAGAACTCTAACATTCAGCTTTTGATCATGGAAAGTGCATCCGTTAATGTTACACTATGCCATGTGTTCCCAAGCCATTTTCATGCAAATCTTTTATTCATTCTCTGATTACTCTTTTATCCATTTAATGAATGTGAAACTATTTTGCAGCTCACCTTAGTAACCACCAGCTTACAAAATAAGTTGCATATGTTGACTAAATAAAAAAAAAATCATGGCCCTACAGAAATCAGCTGGATAAAATGTAATAATTTGTGGATGGCACCAACTGTAAATAATGTCTGAACACTGCAAAAATCAAAAAGAAAGACAGATTCAGAATTGCTATACATCATCAGGGGATATCTTCCTCCGCCCAAAAATGTAGTTCTATAATTTGTTACATTTGGTGGTGCAGAAGACGCATATTTAGCAGGATGTTTTACCAGTTCCTTTTTATCTACATAAATAGTGGAGGTCACTGCTTCTTGTAGGTCTCACAAACCAGCTATATCTCAAAAACATTATAACATTTGCCCTGACTTTTGTTACTGAACTGCATGGATTTTCTGCTGAAATCTCACAAAAAAGAAAACTGTGTCACAGCTTCTACTCCATAAATATTTATTTCATCATTTTATCATTACTCTAATAAATCACTTGTAACCTCATGGTCTGTTTATTTCTTTTACTTTTTCTACTGCCTTTCCTATCCATCCATTGTTTAGTGTACAAATTTTCTGTGGGGACACACGTTGTCAATAAGCTCTATGGCAGGAACACACTGTTACTCTGAGTTGTTAAAGAAATAAAAATCTGTATGTAACAGTGGCTGCATTAATTGCAAGAAAAGAATTAAGATTGCTCTGATACATCTGCCAAGCATTTAACAGACAAAAGGTTACTGTAGCATGAGCTGAATTCTGTGAATACAGTGAGCAGTAGGGCACTCTGGAAAGTCTTGCTTCTGCATTGAAAACAGAATAGTTAAGGATTTCACAAATGCCCTTACAAGATGCGATGATCTTCCCTTAAGAGGATGGAACTCCATTCCTGATCTTCATTTGTAGACAATATAATAATATTCAGGACTCTTTGAAACATCTTTGTAAATAATGATAACTCTTCTTCTCAGCAAATATTTCTGCAAAATGTCATCTAAACCACTACACATAACCATAATGAATCACTCTAAATGTGTAAGTACAGCAGATTGTTTTCTACTGCTGTCAAAGGCAGCCATCTTGCAGAATTACACTGGAAATCTCCAGCAAAATTTTTATTGTACCATGATGTTATAATTACTGGCATAGGATCACTCCATCTTCCTTCAAGATTGTGGAACATATTGTAAGAAAAGAGAGGCTAAAACAATTCAGATTAGTACAAAGTAATAGAGGAGTGCTGCCAGATAAATTCTGACCTCTGGAAAATGCTTGTGTTCTTTTACAGCGATGTCACAAATACTTACATATACACAGCTATGTTTGCTCAAGGGTATAAATTATGTTTGGTAGGCTTGCAACACTTTGGATGTGGCAGAGTTAAAGATGTTAAGATTTGCACTGGGTGTGACTAGGGTGGACAGGATTAGAAATAAGTATATTAGGGGGTCAGCCCAGGTTGGAAGGTTTGGAGACAAAACCAGAGAGGCTAGATTACATTGGTTTGGACATGTGCTGAGGAGGGATGTTGAGTATATTGGGAAAAAGACGCTAAGGATGAAGCTGCCAGGTAACAGGAAAAGAGGAAGGCCTAAGATAAGGTTTATGGATGTGGTGAGAGAGGACATGCAGCTGGTTGGTGTGACAGAGCAAGATGCAGAAGACAGGAAGAAATGGAAACAGATGGTCTGCTGTGGTGACCCCTAAAGGGAGCAGCCGAAAGAAGATGATGGTAGGCTTGCAACATCAGTCAAAGTCTAAGAGTAAAATTGCCTGCAAAGGATTAATGGCAGAATAATAAAGTCACAGGCCTATCAAGAAGTTTGTGTCTTGCTGACAAGGGTTTGAATTTGAATTTACCAATATTCAGGGTAAGCTTTGTTTGAAATATGGATATCATTGAAGCATTCATTGCCTTGTTGGTAATTCACTCCCCAATTTACCAGCTTGTACTTATCTTATTCTATAATATTGACCTTTCAGTATTTGTATGCATCTGTAAGTCTTTATTTCAAGTATTAACTTTGTGTGACAAAATCTTAATATCAAAACTTTTTTTGAAGCATTTGATTAATAAAATTTGGTTTAAAACACCAACAAACAGTAAGCAATTCCATTCAAATGAGAACAGATGAGTACAACCTGTGTGCTAAGAGCAGAGCAAATTTAATATTTTGTAGAAAGTGTATATTTCCATATAGCAATAAAAGCAAATGAGAATGCAAAATGGCAAAAAATCTACAAACATATTTCATTAGCTCTAGGTAAACCAAGTGCAAGGAGCATAGGGGCGAAAATATACAACTGATAAGAGAAGGAACAAGTGAAAGAGTGGAAACATGGAGGAAAGTAACAGATGAGCAGCTTAGGATGGAAGGGAATACAAAAAACATTATAAAGTTATAATTGTGGCTTCAGAAGGAAGGGAATAAAAATGCATTATAATGTTATAAATGAAGGGCTATGTTAACAGATTGAACTTAATATACACTAGTCATTCTTATCAGTTTTTATTCACTAACAAGTCCAGGAAATACATCCATATTGAAGTAATTACTGAATCATGTAAAAAATAATTATTAAAGTTTGAATGACTAGTGACCTGGGACCAATTTCTAATAAAATACTTCCCTCTATCAAGGATCCAAGAGCATAATCTGGTCATGGAAATGTCTGTATGTAGCTTCCATGTTGAGGCTATATAAGCTCTGAATACTACAGATGCTTCAATTAGCCACAAGAGCTTTTGGGGTCTATAAAGCCAAATGAGAGAGAAAAACTTATCCATAGAAGGGCTTTGGATTGAGTTAAAGGATGCATCCAAAGCTGACTTTACAAGTCTGAGAATTTGGTACATAATTTACAAATGGAAGGGGGGGCAGTTCCAAAATGTATGTTCCACTTTAAGGTTATAATGCCCACAACATACCTAGTAAACAGCATTAGATGGGTTCTAGTATATCTTCTGTATGGAAACACCATTTTATTAAATGCATATGGAAAGACCTTGAGGATTTTCAGTGCCTGTGATAGAGCACCGAAGGACAAATCAAATCAAAGGCAAAGCATGATAACTAAAGAGAGGTAAATCCATAATGTTCTTTCTAGAGGCCAAAAGGAGAATATTATACACAGTATGTCAGAAGCCTCATAGAAGTATTTTGGTATTAGAGAGGTCATTAAATCATCAGGAAACACAGGAAGATGGGGATGAGGGGCAAGAAATATGAGTTGTGAAGGGGACAGTTTATCCTTTATGTAGCTCTCAGGTATTTCCATGAGTTAGATTTAGGAAGCCACCAATTATCTTGCAGATTTTTGAAGCTAACTAGGCTATGTTTCCCATCTATTTTTGTTGTCAAGTCTGATAGCTTGTTAATGCCATTAACATCACAAAGCTCATCACTGAATGGTTAGCAATTGAGTTTAAGGTGATGATTATTCCAAAGAGGTATTGCTAGGTGTTAGATCAACTGAGTTATTTAGCTAACTTGTCGAGAGCAACATAGGCTAGGGGAAATAAAATTCCAATGTTTGAATTGTGTGGAAAGAGATTTTGAGTATCAAATCAAAGCACAAGGGGAAATCAAATTAATTATGTTGGTTTCCATCTGTGCCCAAAGAGGCATAGACTTATGATTTGGCATAAAGAGATGCAATAGCAGGAAGGCTCTCCCATAAGCACCCCAGTTAGGAATTCATAAACTAGACAGTGGGGTAAGGAATGTTGCATAGCACTGTTTACTCTCACTCTGACCCTGTTCCATGTATTTATTAATTTGATCATTCTGTTCAATGCTGAGTAGTAAGGTGGAATAGGAGCATGTAGAAAAAAGATAAAATATTAGGGGTGCAACCATCGTCTTAATTGGGGCTATCCACTGCATCAAAATGAAGTATAATCAGTGCCAGAAGTAGACCCAGCTGTGCACTTTATTCCAATTATCCCAAAATTGTTTCTTGGGATGCAGATTGATACCCAACTAATGAGGGTTGAGGCCTTAGACCGCCTATCAAGAATGTCAACGTTATTGGTTTTATTGACTTTGCTATTAGGTTTACAGAAAAAAAAATCAGTTTTAGTAGCATTTCATTTTAAACCTGACAGTTCAACAAAGACATCTGACAAATTATAAATCTTTGGAATGCTGTTTAAGCATTCTGTTGCAAGAATAACACAATTGTCAATGAACATTCGAGCAACCGTGGTTACGCTATGAACAGACCAACTTGAAATAGTGAAAGGTCACTAATGAGCTTTTTTAATGGTTCTGTTGCTAGTAAAACAATGCTAGGAAAAGAGAGCAGCCTTGCTGACACCCTATTTCTAATGAAAGTTAGGAAATAGTTAATTGTTAATGAGAACATGAGCTTGGGGGAATAGATACATTGATTAACAGATGTTGCAAACTGTTTTAAAATGGTAATGGCTGGAAGGATAGCTTCTAACCTATTTGCTAAGGTTCTTAGGATATTCGCATTAAGAAGGGAGATAGGTCTGTATTTACTAGATAGCTAATGTCTTTACTAGGCTTTGGAATATAAATTGTAGTAGAAAATGTGGAGGAGAGGTTTGTAGACTGCATTTTTATAAGAGTAGAACATTTGGAACTAAAACATTTTGCAGTGGCTGAAACATCTCATGTTTAGACCATCAGGTCCTTTGCTTTCCCTTTCTGCAAACAATGCAAGGGCTTTCTTAACTTCCTGCTCAGAGATTCATTGGGTTCAATATGTCTTTAGCTAGCTGCTTGATGGGCAGTAATGTCTGAGTCCATTGGCACAGTGAACAGCTGCTTAGTAAATAATTTCCTCTGGTCAGTAAGACTCATTCAAGTGTTATGTGTAGGAGAAGATGGAATGGCTTTATTTGGTTATTTTAACTTATTTTGATGACCAGCCCTTCATTGCAGACTACTTTTTTATTCAGAAGTAACTATAGGAAAGACAATGCAGAAAAGGTAGAGGAAAAGCATTAGATTGATGTTCATATTTAATGTACAGCGCTGCTGGATACTTAAAGTGGGCAGGCAGTCCATTTTCATAACACATTTTGATGTATGGATGCAAAGGCCTTTCTAGCTTAGGTAGTTTGATTAGAAAAGTCTTGCTAGAAAGTCACTCTGACCACATGGCAAGAAGGGTCTTCCTTCTTTTACAGATGTTAAAATATAGTACTTATCACTCTCATCAAGTATTCTGAAGATAATTTGTCTTCAGTGTTGTTCTGGATCCCCCTTTAATTGGATAGAATTATACACATGCTCTATAAAGATCAGAGATGCTGGGGGTAGAGTTATGGCTTTCATTAAAAGATTTTGATAAATTTAGGGAGGTTATTCTTTTCTTTTCCCACCTAACGTCCAGCCAGACAAACATTGTTTCAATGGCTTCTGTTCTCGAGAGACTGATTAACATCTCTTCTGTGGAATGGATGGCTTGATGTTATCTGGTCACTTCAGTCATGATTTCTTGAACCTTCTGGCTTGCAGATTTAAAGACAATTCCAAGAAGCTGATCTTAGCCATGCAGACATCTAGCTGCAATTTAATTTTGGTGTTTTCAGCTTTAATGTAAGACATGTCTAATAAGAAACAGGCTATCAACTCCATAATGTTAGCAAATTTAACACTAAAATCTGCTTCTATGACTTTTGACCATTTGAGATAGAGCTCTACACTACCATCCTCAAGTGCTTTCTTTTCTGAAGATTGCAATAGCATCCACAAGTGTAAGTCTGCTTGATGCACTATTAAAATAATACAAACAAGATCAAGGAGCTGTTTGAGCCAAAAACAGATATTACAGAGTAATAAGGTGTCTGTGGTCTGAGAAATTACTGTCTACTTTGTAATGGCTGGCTTTGCACCCCCCCCCCCCCCATCGCAATGTCAGAACTCCTAATAGGTTTCAATCAAATCTCAAGTCTTAAGACTATACTAGGAGGTATACAGATTTAAAGCTTCTGGCCTTTAGTGTATGGTAAAAGATCCACCAGACTCAATTTTCTGGTAAACATATATTGAATTCTTTATAGCTTTCTTATGTCTGAAACTATACATATAAAATGTGGAACCATATTCTATCTATGATAGAATAAGAGCATGATATCTGTATACTTAGAACAAAAATGGTGTTCATAATGAGCCTTGTTATGCCAACTGTTTTCATTTAAAGGTGTATTATAAATGTGAATTGAAAGAGGAATCATTGAATACAATAATCCCTTGATCCATGTAATAATTAATATTTATTGAACCATTATTTGTTAATGATGTTACTTGCTGATTGACTTCAATTATGTTATCTGCTGATTTTATTTTGTAACTTTTTTAGTGATTGTAATTTTTCTGGAGCTTTTCTCCTCAGGTCTCCACTAAAAACAGGCCCCTGGCTTAGTTTGACTAACCCGGTTAACAAATTCAGTAAATAAATAAAATACAATAAATAATGTTCATCATATTGATCACTGCTGCAGTAGCCTTAGTTATACGGGTCATATCCTACCATGGATATAATGGCTGACCAACTTCCAAAGATTCAGAGCACCTTCCACATGCACAATCCATTAGGCAGCTTAAGCTTGAACAGACTGTCATGAGACTTTACTGTAATTTTAAACAAGAGCGCATATTTTTCTTCTTAGTTAAAAAGTTGTTTAATGTAGTTGAAAAACATATTTT